>NC_073409.1:13220000-13540000 GCF_028641065.1 Leucoraja erinaceus
CTCTACCACTCACTTTCACGCGGAGGCCAGTTAAATGACCACCCTGCAGATCTTTGGTTGTGGGGAAAGCGGAGTACCCAGGGGGAACCCATGCAGTCGCACGTGCAAGCAAACTCCAGGAACGGTGACGAGGAAACATTTTTTCTCACAGAGAGTGGTGAGTCTGGGGAATTCTCTGCCTCAGAGGGCGGTGGAGGTAAGTTCTCTGGATGCTTTCAAGGTAGAATTAGATAGGGCTCTTAAAAATAGTGGAGTCAGGGGATATGGGGAGAAGGCAGGAACTGGGTACTGAGTGGGGATGATCAGTCATGATCACATTAAATGGCGGTGCTGGCTCGAAGGGCCGAATGGGCTACTCCTGCACCTATTGTCTATTGTCACACAGGTAGTACTGAATGTCAGGATCGAACCTGGGTCTGTGGTTCTGTGAGGCAGCGGCTGCACCAGATGCGCCACTGTACGGCTCTAGATTGGTTTGAGGTGTCATTGAGCAGTGGATCCTCAGACAGTGTGGCACACCCCCAGTGCAGCACTGCAAGGGTGAGTGTAGAACTGTCCGACTCGTGGATGATAGGGATAGTAAACCAGGTCACACTGAAACCCAGGCTGCTCATCATTGCCCTCTGCGACGAGTTTAGTTTGGAGATACAGCACGGAAACAGACACTTTAGTCCATTAAGTCCGCGCCGACCAGCGATCCCCGCACACTAACACTATCCTACACACACTAGGGACAATTTACAATTTTACCAAAGCCAATCAGCCTACAAACCAGTAGGTCTTTAGTGTGTGGGAGGAAGGCTCCTGGAGAAAACCCAGGCTGGTCTAGGGGGAGAACGTACAAACTCCATACAGACAGCACCCATAGTCAGGATCGAACCCCGGTCTCTGCCGCCGTTAGGCAGCAACTCTACTGCTGCGCCACTGTGCCATCCTAACAGTAGGACAATGGACTTGGTGGAAACTCCCCACACTTACTTGTGTCCCAGCTCATGGGCGACGGTGAATGCCAGGGGGAGCCCCGAGTCCTCGTTGATGCTGCAGCTCCTGTGAGGCTGGCACATCCCAGAGACATGTGACAGTCCCAGGGTCTCACATGGGCGGTTCATGCCAGCACATACATCCTTCCTGGTCAACACAAAAACAACAACATTCACCACCACACCTCTCCCGGGACAGAGCAAAGCCTGGCACGTAACACCCTCTTGCTGTTGGTTAATTATTGTCATGTGCACTGAGATAGAGTATAGAGCATTGCTTTACCTGCCATCCGTGTGAGTACATCAGGTAGTGCAAAAGAGAAAATAAACAGCATGCAGAATATAGTGTCACAACTGCAGTGAAAGTGCAGATTTTTTAAAATGTGCAAGGGCCACAAGGTGGTCGACCAAGGTTGTCGGTGGGAACACATTCCCTCGCATCTGAGAGATCTGTTCAAGAGTCTGAGAACAGCGGGAAGAAGTTGTTCTTGAATCTGGTGGTATGTACTTGTAAGGTTTTGTATCTTTTGGCTGACGGGAGAGGGGAGATGAGGGAATGATCGGCCTGTCAGTGGTCCTTGAATATGTTGGCTGCTTTCCTCCGCCAGCGTGAAGTGTAGATGGAATTGATTGGGGAGGTGGGGGCAGGGGAGGGAGGCTGTTTCAATTGGGCTAGGATGGACTGGGCTGCATCCACAACTCGATGATAGGTTTAGAGTCCCACGTTATACTCTACCCTACCCCTAATCTGGCTCTTGCCCCGATCCTCTGTCACCACCAACCTGGCAGCTACTAGTACACTCCTACTGTGGCCAGATCAGACAACAGCCTGCAATCAGCAGCCCATCATATACATCAATCATCATCACCAACTAAACAAATAATAATCCATAACTAATAACCCAGCTGA
Source organism: Leucoraja erinaceus (assembly GCF_028641065.1). Classification (NCBI taxonomy): domain Eukaryota; kingdom Metazoa; phylum Chordata; class Chondrichthyes; order Rajiformes; family Rajidae; genus Leucoraja; species Leucoraja erinaceus. The sequence goes on from NC_073409.1 coordinate 13,221,891, forward strand.
TACAATATCCCATATTGAGCAGCACAACTAATTACAATCCATTACAGAGCTCAATTGATAAGTAACCCATTAATTGACAAATTAATAATAATGCATAACCAATATGTTGACCAAGAGTAAATCATAACTAGTGGTGAACCTGACAAAGTAATCCATAATCACCAGCTCAATTGATAATAATCCATAGCCAGCAATCTAATCAATTATTACCTGTACGTAGGCATCTCTGGTTGACAGCCCATCCCAAGATACCAATGTGTTGTGATCAGATCAGAGGCTCCCTGCAATGCTCATTGTTGTTTGCTGTGGAAACTCATTGTGCACACAACACACAATTAATTCAATTAGGATCTTCTCTCTTAGTGTTCCATGTCTTTTGTTTGCTCAAAGGGTGTTTTGCTGTTGTCCACATTGTTCCAATATCTCAAAAACTAAATATCTCAAAAAGGAAATAAAGTCACTAAAACCAAAGCCTCCCTCTGATGGCTTTAATTAATTCTATAAAGTCAGTCACAGGCATTTGTTCCAGTGAATTAAACGCTATCCCTTCACTCACGCTTCATGGAATTCCACAACTCCCAAGTCACAGATACTGGAGGATCAAAATCTTTCCTGCTCACTCTCAATGTGCGAGTTTTCAGTGGATTAAATTCTTCCCTTTTCCTTCCCATTGAAATAAAATTCAATGGACCAAACTAAATCCCACCGCAGAGGATTCCGGTGGAACAAGGTCCTCACACCCACTGTTTAAAAAACTGCATTCCTACGAGTAAGGACAATCATATATCACCCACAGGATGGTAGAATAAACTCTCCTATTCTCACATAGAATTCCCAATGCATTCGCTATCTGTTCCTCGGTGCTTGATATTGATATATTCCGTTACCAACGTTCGAGAGAGCTCAGCTTGATTTGTAAGAACGTGCACATTCAGCCCAGCAGTTCTGCAGATGCATTACCTGTTGGGCTTGAATTGTTGAATGAATGAATTAATGGGTCATGGGTTGTTATCAGCCTGGGTCTAGTCTACAGCTTCCTGAAATTCTGGCTGATTCTTGGCAAATTGACACAGTGTTTCTTTGGAGCACTGCATTGAAAATAACATGGAACCCGGCCCGCCCACTAACGAGCTAGATATGACCTTTATACTGAGAAGCGTTCTGGTGCAGAATTAATTCACCACAACAGTGAAACTATTCTCACAGTGTTTTTCTGGAGGGAGTCCCAGAACTTGAGCCCAGTCACCATGAAGGACCAGTACCAACCACATTTCTAAGTCAGCATAGTGTATGACTTGGAGGAGAACCTGCAAGCAGTAGTGATCCTTTACAACTGCTGTCTTTGTTTAGTTTTGTTTCGAGATACTACATGGAAACAGGACTTTTGCCGATGTGATCGCCGCATGCTAACACTATCCTACACACTAGGGACAATTTACAAATTTACCAAAGCCAATTCACCTACAAACCTGTATGTCTTTGGAGTGTGGGAGGAAACCGGAGCAGCCAGAGAAAACCCGTGCAGGTTAAAGGAAGAAGTTACAAACTAACTACAGACAGCACCTATAGTCAGGATTGAACCCGTGGTGCTGTAAGGCAGCAACTCTATTGGTGTGTCACCATGCTACCCCTGCGCCATCGTGTTGCCCCTCTTTCATGGTGGTAGATGAGGTGAGGCTTGGAAGATCCTGTTAGAATAACGGGGCGAGTTCCTGCAGTGCATTGAAGAGATGGAACATACTGCAGCCACCAGGCATTAGTAGCGGAGGGAATTAATGTTTAGGGTGGTGCGATGAGAAGTCAATCCAGCAAGCTGCTTTGTCCTCGATGAAATCAAGCTTTGTTACAGTTGTTGGAGCGGTATTCAACATGGAACTTTCCCATGCACAATGCTGAATGGATATTGATCACCTTCTCAATACTTCCTTCTTTAAAATTGCTGAGCTTGCTTGGAGTAAAGTTTCAAAGGCACCAATCCTGATCTGGTGTGACATCCTCAATGACTTTAATATGTGCCGACCATATTGCACCATATCCAACAACATGTCCATTCCTGCATCACTATGGGAGCAAATCCCAGAACTGCCTCCCCAACAGTACTGAGAGAGACGTTCATCAGAAGGACAACTGTGCTTCAAGTATCCACTTTGGTGGCAAAAAACAGGAAAGTAGATTATTATCTGAATGGTGGCCGATTAGGAAAAGGGGAGATGCAGCGAGACCTGGGTGTCATGGTGCACCTGTCATTGAAAGTAGGAATGCAGGTGCAGCAGGCAGTGAAGAAAGCAAATGGTATTTTAGCATTCATAGCAAAAAGATTTGAGTATAAGAGCAGGGAGGTTCTACTGCAGTTGTACAGGGTCTTGGTGAGACCACACCTGGAGTATTGCGTACAGTTTTGGTCTCCTAATCTGAGGAAAGACATTCTTGCCATACAGGGAGTACAGAGAAGGTTCACCAGACTGATTCCTGAGATGGCAGGACTTTCATATGAAGAAAGACTGGATAGACTCGGCTTGTACACGCTAGAATTTAGAAGACTGAGGGGGGATCTTATAGAAACTTACAAAATTCTTAAGGGGTTGGACAGGCTAGATGCAGGAAGATTATTCCCGATGTTGGGGAAGTCCAGAACTATGGGTCACAGTTTAAGGATAAGAGGGAAGTCGTTTAGGACCGAGATGAGAAAATCATCTTTTACACAGTGAGCAGTGAATCTGTGAAATTATCTGCCACAGAAGGTAGTTGAGGCCAGTTCATTGGCTATATTTAAAAGGGAGTTAGATATGGCCCTTGTGGCTAAAGGGATCAGGGGGTATGGAGAGAAAGCAGGGATGGGATACTGAGTTGGATGATCAGCCATGATCATATCGAATGGTGGTGCAGCCTCGAAGGGCCGAATGGCCTACTCCTGCACCTATTTTCTATGTTTCTATGTTTCTATCATCTTTCCAAGGAAAGTTGGGGATTGTTAGCAAATGTTGGCCATGCCAGCAATCCCACATTGCATAAAGATATCTTAAAGTGGGAGGGAGCATAAGATGGGAAGGGAGCATACATTTTAGGAGATAGGTCTTTGCAGCTAATGGGACAGCTGCCAGTGGAGAGGGCAGCTGGACTAGGGACTGGACAAACATATTTTCTTTACAGTGGAGAATATTAAGAGGAGACATGATGGAGGTATGTAATGTTATGAGGGCTATGAATGGGCACAACTGCGGAAACATTTCCCCGATCATAGTTGAATAAAACTAGATATAATTTAGGGTAAGTGGTGTGAGATTTGGAGGCGATCTGAGGAGCTCCTTTGTCGCACAGACAGTGGGGGGGTATCTGGTTTACACTAATGGAGATGATGGAAGTAGTGTTATTGACAGCATTTGGCAAGTCTCCAGAGGAACACCTGAATCACCTGCGCAAAGAAGGCAATAGACAAATGCAGGGGGATGGGATTAATATGATCAGTGAGGATGTGGTGCATCAAATAGCCTATTTCCATGCTGCGTGATTCTATGAAAACAGATCCCAAGCAGCAGTTACTATTCTAAAGCATTAATGAGGCATATATGAGGGCTAAGCTTTATACAAGCCAAGACTGATTCAAAAGCAGCAGTTAAACAAGATATCCAGATCATCTCTTGCTACTGACTGTAAATTGTGGTTACGTCTCCAATCCACAACCCCCCTGTCAATCAAATCAGCCTCCAGAGCATCAATTCCATTTGCTCGTCTCGTTGTCTTAGGAAAGCAGCAACATAATCAAAGACCACTCACACTCCAGTCATTCCCTCTTATCCCCCCTGCCGTTGGGCAGAAGATACAAAAGGTTGAAAGCACATACCACCAGTCAAGAACAACTTTTCCCCCCACTCTGATTAGACCTTTGAATACTTCAAATGCTAAGGAAGTATCCCTGATCTTCCAATCTAACGCATTGCGGCCCTTGCAATTTCTTTAAATGTTCATTTTCAATGTAGTGGTAACACAAGATTTTGCAATGTTTCCTTTCTCTTTTTGCACTACGTGTGCTCACACATGGTATGATTTGCCTGGACAACACGCAAAAGGTTCTTCACGGTATCATAGTGATATGTGACAACGATGAACCGATACGCCACTTACCGAGTGAGCAGAAGCGCCACGTCATGGTGTGCAGGGTGATTGTCACCTTTGAAGTTGATCTTCTTTTGCCATTTACAGAAGCTCCTCAGCGTGTTGTCAGCATGATGTGTTATCTTCAGGTCCTCCTGCCAGAAGGAACGCAGAGCTTTAGTCTCCAGATGTGTTTCTATGTGGGAAGCATGGGTCGACTTCCTTAGAGCACAAAAGTTCATGGTTCGGATTTATCATGGGAATTGTCAGTGCCGATGGGAAACTTTTGCAACTGGCAGATAACCAGAAGAAAGAGTTTTATGACAATTGGCAAAGGAAACTGACGACAAAAGAATATTTTTTTCCTTTCATACAACAAGGCTATGATCTAGAGTTCAATATTTAGGACTGTTTACAGAGTGAGTCAGTGTCCACAGAAATGTCTGCAGTGTTTCAGGACAGGACAGGACAGGACAACTTGAGGGCCCCCAGGGAACTGGAGATGAAACACGGTCTTGATAATTTACTGCAATGATTTTCAGAATCAAAATACAGTCTCTACATTTTTAAACAAAACCAAATGGCAAAGGTACATAATATTGGCATGGTCTACAATATTTTACTTGAAGCCATTAATAAAATTGCAGGATGAGTGTTATATTGGAAATTGAATTTCAGTATCTGAAAAATGTTGTATTTTGATAAGAAAAACAAGGAAGTTTGTTGTACTTGAAAGATTTGAGCTCCTGAAATCACCTGAGCTCCAGAAGTCACTGCATCTCCTGATTTCCAGACTCAACCCCTGATTTCCAGACAGGTCCCTTTTATCCCATTTCTCAAGCTTTATCATGAAAAGCTTTGCGGAGGAGAGCGAACCTGAAGCACTCGCCAAATTTAAGAGTCTAACAGACCTAAGAAACTCAGCAGATTTTTTTAAATTTACATTTTAAAGTTGTGAAGGTGTACCATGGAGTGAATCTTCAACAACATCCACATAATTAGGACAATTAATACAAAGGGTGATCAATAACAACAATAACTTGACTGATATTGTGACCTGCCACATGGAACTTCACAGGAGTATTAAATTCAATTTGATTTTTCCAATTGGATGGAGTCGAGGGGGGAGGTAAAGCAACGAGCGAATTCGCCCCTTCCCACCCAAACCACCCCCTCCCCTGGTACTTTCCCTGGCAACCGCAGGAAATGCTACACTTGTCGCTTTACCTCCCCCCCCAAGGACCCAAGCAGTCTTTCCAGGTGAGGTAGAGGTTCACCTGCACCTCCTCCAACCTCATCTACTGCATCTGCTGTCCCAGGTGTCAACTGCTCTACATCGGTGAGACCATGCACAGGCTTGGTGATTGCTTCGCCCAACAGCTCCGCTCGGTTCGCAATAACCAACCCGATCTCCCGGTGGCTCAGCACGTCAACTCCCCCTCCCATTCCGAATCCGACCTTTCTGTCCTGGGCCTCCGCCATTGCCAGAATGAGGCCCAGCGCAAATTGGAGGAACAATTCCTCATATTTTGCTTAGGTAGTTTACACCTCAGCGGTATGAACATTGACTTCTCCAATTTCAGGTAGTCCTTGCTTTTTCCCTCCTTCCCCTTCCCTACCCCTCCCCTTCCCAGCTCTCCCCCAAGCCTACTGTCTCCACCTCTTCCTTTCCTTCCCCACTCGACATCAGTCTGAAGAAGGTTCACGACCCGAAACATCGCCTATTCCTTCTCTCCATTGATGCTGACTCACCCGCTGAGTTTCTCCAGCATTTTTGTCTACCTTCTATCTTTCAATTGTTATCTGTTGTTGTTTTTTCCCTTGTTCTACTTGTAGTACAGGTGGGTGGCTTCATTAGATTCATGTATATAGTGGTATCTGATTTAATTGGATATCACACAAACAAAAGCTTTTCACTGTATCTTGGTACATGACAAAAAATAAGCAAATCACAATACCAAACAGCTCCGTAGGATGCCACTTAGCCACTGTAATGCATGAGCACATGAAGGTTCTTCTAAGGTTCCACTTCCCACTCATTCCTCAATAAATTGCAAACTTTGAATTCAAACTTTTATCTAGTTCTCTTTAGAATTTGCTCGTTCTCTTGCTTTGTTTTAAACTCTCTCTGTCGAAGGGACAAGGGTACCAAGGGTGTACTAGAGTGATAGAGATATGATTGTGTAGTGGACCAGCCTCACTAGATGTTTCCATATTACTTAGTTCAGTTTAGTTTAGTTTAGAGATACAGTGCGGAAATATTACATTCTATGCCAATCCCATGATTCAATCAATTCGCCAGCACTGCCCACTCACCTCATCTTCCTCTAACAGCACTAGACGAACGATGATGATGTTCACAGCGTTGCCAATACTGGCATCACGAAACAACCCAGCAACCTGTAGAGACATGTGTGAAGAGCTGATGAGCGAACAGTGCAGCCATGTGTATGGTTGGACTTTCACCACTGCCGATATAGCCCCCAAACAATTCCAAAGCATTTCAGTCAGGCAGTACTGGAAACTAATGAGACACCAACTACACTAGGAAATACCAGCGTAGACGAAACAAAAGCTTGCTCACAAAGCAGGTGTGAAGGATGTCTTAAATAAAGAGAGACAGAGAAAAGTAAAGGTTCAGGAGACACATTCCCTAAGGAATGGCATGATCACTAACAGAGCTGGGTTGAAAATCGCCAGGTTAGCGATGTGGAAGTGACCAGCATTTTGGAAGTGAAGGTACCATAGATATTTACAGGGTTATTCATTCATGTTTGCAATCAATTGTCTGTGGGTTTGCCAGCAGTGGCCTCCATTACTGAACTGTAATTTCAGCCCAAGGTTTCTGAGGATTTACCATTGTTTCTGTTCCTCATGTTCACCCTGGTGATTCCCACGTAAAGCAAATGCAGAGATGGCCTCCCTGCCTCCACAAGACTGTACTTGTGGGTGAGATTATCAAAATGGTGCGCTTTGGGCAAGTGTAGATGAAGCTTGGATGGAGGCGGCTCCATTGTTGAACAGTTTCACGTTGGACTGGCTAAACAGAGCCCAGTAAATGTTCTGTGCCTGCAGGACTCCAGCTAAAGGAGAGATTCCCATTCACATCCTTCCCACTGGGTTTGGAGACACAGCAACAAATGGAGAGATGTCCAGTTGCCCACAACACTACTCATTCAACCATTTTGAGATTTATTTGTGGAAATTCTCTTGTCTCACACATTTTCATACTGTTAAATGGTAACAGCTACCTAATAACTCGTCTAGCAAGCAGAAATGATGGAGCTATCGTTGTGTTATTGGATCAACCAATTTTAACCATTCCATGGAGAGAGGAGGCTGAAGGGTGACCTCATTGAGGTGCACAGATCTTAAGGGGCATAGATAAAGTGAGTAATGGTTTATCTTCCTTCCCCTTGTGTTCTTCCACCCTCAGTATGACTAATCCATGCAAGTGGGGAACATTCTCCTCACATCTTGATTTAGGCTGGTACTGATGGAAAGGTGCATGCTCTCTAGTTATGGCTCCATGCCATTTTATATCATGGTCCATAAGAACATGTTGCTCTCAAATTTATGACACCACTCCATTTTGTGAGATGAAGTTCCATTCTTCCAGCACTTTGCATGAAGAAAATCTTTGGATGTTCTCCGACACCTTTTTTATTTATTCACTCAAGCGATGTTCGCCATCAAAAACATCTGCTTGAGGCACTGTCTCAAGAAGTCAGCATCTATCATCAAAGATCCCCACCAACTGGTCCTTGCCCACTCCTCTCTCCTACCATCGGGCAAGAGGTACAGAAGCCTGAAGTCCCACACCGTCAGATTCAGGAACAGCTACTTTCCTACAACCATCAGGTTTTTGAACCAACACGCATGATCCCAATCCTACCTCAACGACACGACACTATGGATCACCTCTTGCAAAACCATGGAATTGTTTTTTTCTAATAGTTTTGCTCAAACGCCTTTTTATCCCTGTAGCCGTCCTTCTTGTTACTGTCTTTCAGGATTTTATGTGTAACTTATGAATAATTTATGTTCTCGTGTGTTACCTGAGTCTATGTGCCTATAAACAGTTGGGAAAAATGTATGGATAGGAAGGGTTGAGAGGAATATGGGGCCAAATTGGGACTAGCTCAGAATGCCAACTTGTTTGTCATGGACAAGTTGGGTCCAAGGGCCTTTTTTCATGCTGAATGACCATAACTCTTTGAGCTGCCATTTTTCGGAAAGAAGCTCACAGTTCTCTCCTGTGGCTGACTATGGAGCTCTCTCTGTGTTTGGTCAGGTGTTCAATTCCAGCTACAGACTGATCCTGTTGGGAGTGCTATTGGAAGTGCTGACTTCTGGATGTTAAAACCAAGTCCCATCTGTTTTTTCAGTTGGATGTAAGAGATTTCCTGGGTTGGAATGTGAGATGGAAGGGAGGTTCCTGCTCAATATTCACACCTCAGTTTACACTACCAAAACAGATGATATGGACGTTTTTACATGGCTCTTTGTGTGAGCTGGCGGTGCCAATTTGACTGCAGCAATCCCTAAAGTGATTACACTTCAGAAGAATTCAATCGGCTGCAAAGTGCCATGGAATGCCTTGAGTTTGTAAACTGCACTCAGCAAACACACAGCCGTTGTATTTCTATTTTCCATCCCATTAAGATTTACTGACAACCAAAGCAAAAATAGCCATGTTAGTTTATTCATGCTCCTTAAAAGAATGTCATTGGAAAACTTATTCCAGTTTAGCATTTTAGGCCAAACATTCCCACCACGCCACACACTTGTTCTGGTGGAAAGATCTTCTCTCAATCTACCATATCAAATCCATTAATCATCTCAAGAGCAGGTCAAACGAACTGCAGCAGTTCAAGAACAGCATCTTCTCCAACCAAACATTGTTAATACCTTTGTAAAGCACTTAGCCCATGATTGTGGAGGGTTTTGCCCCAGTCGTGATTGTTTTCTCAACACACACACACACACACACCCTGCCGCACTAAGGCTCAAGGCTCCAATCCAGTGATGTGTTTGGTGTAGTTTTATGGCTGTAAAGATAAGCAAGTCTGGAGTCTGATACTGGAGGGGCAGACAACAAGTCCCGGAGAGTGGCTGGCAGGAGACCAGGAGCCACGCAGCCAAGTGGGAGGCCAGCAACCCGAAGAATGGCCGAGGAGAAATTCAAGTTGAGGAGCATTTCAGACTTCCTATCTGGATCATAAGTTCAAACATTTGTAAATCATAGGAGCAGAATTAGGCCATTCGGCCCATCAAGTCTGCTCCACCATTCCATCATGGCTGATCTTTCTTTCCCTCTCAACACCTTTCTCCTGCCTTCTCCCCATAACCCTTGAGACCTTTACTAATCCAGAATCTGTCAATCTCCGCCTTAAAATTAACCCAATGACTTGGCCTCCACAGCCAATAAATTCCACTAATTCACCATCCTCTAACTCAAGAAATTCCTCCTCATCTCCTTTCTAAAGTCACCTCCTTTTATTCTGAGGTTGTGCCTTCTGTTCCTGGACTCTCCCTCTGGTGGAAACATCTGTGCCACATCCATTCTATCCAGGCCTTTGACTATTCAGTAAGCTTCAAGAGGTCCTCCCCTGACCTCCAGTGAGTACAGGCCTAATGCCATCAAATGCACATCATACATTAACCCAAACATCCCATGGTTCATTCCCATGGTCCCCAGGTTCATTCTGTGGGTCCTTGCCGCATTAAACACGGTCTCAGGCTGTTGCTGATGGCATGAAGAGTGGTCCATCCAACCTTCACTGCCAATTCCTGTAACATTGAGGAGCATCAACATCTCACAAAAATATAAGTAATTTGAAATGTTCCCCTAAAACGGAGGAAGAAATAAATGACAGTCACTCACCATGTTCATAACAGTGAGGACGTAGGCCTCGATGTTTTCACTTCCGTGATGCTCCACCATTTTAGTGTCAGCCACAACCAGAGTCTCCACCCACTTCTCTTTGCTAATTGACCGTTGCTTAATCCGCCTCTTGCGCTGTTGCTTCTTTTCCCACTTTTCCCGCTTTGTTTCCAGATGCTTCAGGTTCTTCAGGGAATCTAAACCATTTCCAGGAAGGAACAGGCAGAGGGATTTGTGGAGGGTGGTTAGTATGCGTGTGAAGCCACAGCAACCCCCCCCCCCCCCCCCCCCCCCCCTGCAAAAACGCGTTGGGGGAAACAGCACGGTCTAGTTTCCCTTAAAACCCCAACCAAAACCCATCAGATATAAGAAGATGATTGAGCTGACATCAACTGCTATTTATTGGAGGCAGTTCCACTTTAATACAACACATTCCTGACTTGTTTTAATTTGTTCGAATGATGCGAATATCGCCGGCTTGGCCAAACTATTTATCTTGCTGCATTATTTCAGAGGGCAATTAAGAATCAACTATGGAGACACAAGGTGCTAGAATCTTGAATAAACAACAAACCACTGGAGAAACTCAACAGATCAGGTGCATCTGTGGAGGGAAATGGACAGATAACATTTTGGGTCATCCCTCACCCCTCCCTCTTCGAGACCCACATTTACCTTGACCATCCTGTCCCCTCAACCCATCATCCATCACTCCAGTTCTACATTTCACTCCCCTTCTTCCTTCTTTAACAGATTCCACCATCTGCACCTTTTTGCCTTTTCCACATCACCTCCATACTTTGTTGCCTAACTCCATCTTCTCTCCTCCCAACCCGACTCATCTGCTCATCAACTCCTCACCTGAATCCACCTATCACTTCCTAGAAGAGACACAAAATGCTGGAGTAACTCTGTGGGACCGACAGGATCTCTGGAGAGAAGGAATGAGTGACGTTTCGGCCAGACTTATCACGTACTAGCTCCTTCCCCACCCCTTTCTTTCACCTCTATCTACCAGCTATGTGCCTTCTACAGCAACAGCCTGAAGAAAGGTCTCGACCAAAATATCGCCTGTCCATTTCCCTCCTCAGATGCTGTCTGACTCCAGCAGTTTGCAAAAAATACCACCATGCTAGTTGTTGATTTGGATTCAGACCAGGGAGCGGGCAGATTTCTTCACAACAATCCAGTCATTTCATAATCGCCATTATTGATACCAGCTCAGCATTCCAAATTTATCCACTCTTTAATTTAAATTTCTGAGCTGCTATGAAAGGATTCAAACTAATGTTGCTGGATTGATAGTCATGTCTCCAGATACAAGCTCTGTGGTTGGCCATTGTCCTACTTCTAAAGGGCATGGCTGGTTTTAATGCCATTCCCCAAATTGGATCTTCCTCAATTGTTTCTTTACTAATTCCCAACAGCCTTAGTGAAATCACCCCTTCCTGCATTCTGGGTATTACAGTTTACGTAATCAGGCTGAAGAAAGGAAGCCGGGATTCTGGAAACCTTCATCAAAATATTGAAAGTAACATCTTACATCAGTACCCATTTACCAAATGTAAACATGTTACTCTATAATTAACTCACAGAGCCACATCTTCAACAGCACCTGCAGAAGGGTTTAATTACGATGTGACAAATAACATGCACATATAATTCCCTTTCTAAATGTGCACCATGGGTGTTAATGGTGAGTAGAATCGAGGTTTCCCTTCTAGGGAGAGAGGACAGATCTGGTAGCCAAAAATGGGAGGATCCTGTTTGTAAGATGCTTAATGCTATCTCAGTTGGGTTCATGGATCATATATTTACTAACTTCAAGTTCTCAAACATTTTCTTCAAAAACATTTTCACAGCTGAATTTCCATTAGTCTAGTTCACATTAGTCTAGCTCATTTAATATACAGAAAGTTAGATTAACAAAAAAACTGGAAATTAAACAATTGTGGAATTTTTATCATCGTGAACACAATACAGGAATGAAATGGACAAGATTATTCTACTGGGAGCAAGGAGACAGAGGGAGAGAGGAGAGGGAGAAGAGAGAAGGAAAGGAAAGAAGGGAAGGAGAACAGAGAGGAGAGAGAAGGAGATGGAAAAGAAGGGTACTAAGAGAGAGGGATAAATAAACACAAAAGACAAGGAAGAACAATGAACTGTTCTGAAGTCAATCAAATATTTCAATTTCTAAACAGACAAAAGTAATTCTGTTCAGTCTAAGGCTCTGAACCTATTTGATCATGTGAAGAATTGTAACAGTCTGGTGCATTTCCACCTGTGGATCATTGTGTCCTGTCACAGGCTCAGAATAAGGAATCAGTACTGAGGTGAGGAGAGGTTTCTTTAAGCAGGGTGTGTGAATCTTTAGATGCTGAGCTGTGGCTCAGGGCTATTTTCAGGGCTAAGATCACTAGATTCTGGGCCATTAAGGCAGGAAACTGGACACAAACACAGGATCAGCCACGATCTTACCCAATGGTTGGCCAGGAGAGAGCAGTTTAGAGGCCTACTCCTGTCTCAGGTTATAGTCAGAGAGTAATACAGCACGGAAATCGGCCCTTCGGCCCAACCTGCCCATGCTGTCCCATCTACACTAGCCTGTGTTTGGCTCATATCCCCTCTAAACCTTTCCTGTCCACGTACCTGTTGTCAAGGTTCTTGTGACAGACTCACATGGGACCAGTTTAACAGATTGCCTGTAGTGTTGAAGGGCCTGATGGCCTCATCTCTGACTGCTGTAAAACTGGGGTGCAACCAAACCTGCTGCTTTCTTTACCTGGTTAAAGTGTGACCCCCCCCCCCCCTAATGGTGACGGTGCCACCTAGTGACGGTCACCATTACTGCAGTGATCAACACTCTGCTGCAGTGAGACACTGGAACAAATCCAGAAAATGTTGACACAACCCCAGCGGGTCGGGCAGTCTCACCCGCAGTTTCCAGCTTTGTTTCAGATTTTCAGCATCTGCAGCTTTTTAATTCTGATTTCTCACAGATAGTTCAGATCTAACCACAGCCGTGATCACAATGAATGGCGGTGCTGGCTCGAAGGGCCGAATGGCCTCCTCCTGCACCTATTTTCTATGTTTCTATGTTTCTGACACAGTGGGCTCTTTCTATGCCACTCACTGGACGCTGATGGTGGGAAAGGCGGGCTTGTGGAGTTGGATTGAAGTGAGGGGTAAGTTATGAATAGATGACAGAAGATAGGCACAAATGCATTTGCTGCTGTAAAACAGCACGTACAATGTATGTCTCTTTGAAGCAAAACATTACTGTTGGGAGAATATTGTACATGCTCTGTTATAGACCAATTCCCTGCTAACGTGCAATTCCACCCACTGTACTCCATCTGTGTTGTTCCAGAGAATCTCTGCTGCCCAAGATTGCTCCCTCTTCCTGAGGCTTTGTGTGTAGTTTATCACAGTGCTCATGTGTCTGAGCACAACTGAGAAACAGACCAGCAGACTTCACTGTGCCTGTGGGGGAGAGACAAAACGGGGGCGGGACACTGATTGACAGGGGGGGGGGGGGGGGGGGGGAGGGAGAGAGAGAGAGGGGGGGAGAGAGAAGGAGGGTATAGAGAAGAGGAGAAGGAGAGAGAGTGTGTGTGTGAGTGAGAGAGAAATAGAGAAACAGAATAATTGGCAGATTGTGGCCTCGGTGGGAGAGCATTGGAAAATTGAAGATAAGAGTTAAACAAGGGCCCCAGAGGTGCAGACTTGAGTCTTGGAAATCACCCAGATTAGGTCCCAGGCAAAACTGTGGCAATGATGAATTAACATGGATGTTATCTGATGTGGTGTCTGCCCATATCAGGTTGTGTTGCGAGTCCCTGTGCTTACAGCTCGTGGCTTCCCCCTCTCCACCTTCCCCCCCTTTGATCGAGACCGTACCATCTGTAGCACAGGCACAATGAATAAATGCAGCACGAGCTTCAGCAACTCAGCCAACGACTGTTCCTTAACCCCTTCTGTGTTCAGTTCCACATTCTGCAGGCTCAGCATTAGCATCAATAACTGCAGTTGAGTTATTGATGTCAATGCTGTTAAATTAGGGAGGAGTGGATGAGTGGCTGATGGATAGGTGAAGGTGGGGAGTTCACAATCAGCTAGAGGTCATTGGACTGTGATTCCACATCCCTCCTCTCTCCCCCCTCCCCCACTCATAACAGCAAGTCTGCAATAGCAAGCAAAGAGCAGCTTGAAGCATGAGAGTGATGCCCCCCTTTGTTAAATAGCCAAACATAAACACCAGCTAGATTGACACATTGCATACACAAGATCTGTGGCCCACTGGATGGTGGGGTGAGATGGGGCATTGTTTTACAACCAGCACAGGTTCGATGGGCAGAGTGGTCTCCTTCTCAGATGAAAATATTCCATGAATCTGCTGGAACTGGTGACTGGTACAGAAGGCACAAAAATGATGCAGACAAACGCACCCTAGCAATTACCAGCTCCCTCACAGACAGCAAACAAATCTGGAAACGAAGATTGATTTGTATTTCTATTTTGCCTGTGGCCACAGAGTACCCCAAAGAGCAGTCACTGCCACAAAGTAGGGAACATAACAGGAAATGTATGCACAGCAACCTCTCATGCTCAATGTAGCAATGACCAGGTCAATCCGTTTGGTGGTGTTAATTAAAGGATGGATATTCACCACTTTACCAGGAATACCTTGGGAAAAGTGCCATGGGATGTCGTACATCCCTCTGAAAGGAGAGAAATGGTCACTGTTTATATTCCATTGTTTTATATCAAAAGACAACGTCTCTGACAACATAGCATTCCCTCCAGACTGCCCTGGGTTTTCCGAGAGTGAGATTTGAAACAATGAACAGCTGCTACAGATAGTAGTGAGGAAGGCATACATCACGAGGAGTTGAGTATAAGGGTTGTACAATTGTACAAAACATTTGTTAGGCCTCATTTAGAGCATTGTGTGCAGTTCTGGTCACCACATTGTAGGAAGGATGATGAAACTGGAGGGGGCGAAGGGAAGACTCACAAAGATGCTGCCTAGACTGGAGGGGTTGAGTTGTCAGGAGAGATTGGTCTATTTTCCCTCGAGCAAAAGAGGCTGAAGGATGACATGTGAGAGGTATATAAAATTATATATAAAATAGTGAGAGGCATAGAAAGGTGCATTTAGCAGCCTGAGGGTTTCCCCATGGTAGGAGAATCTAAAACTAGAGGACAGAGGTTTGAGAGAGCGAGGAGTTTTTAAAAGGATCTGGAAACAAAGATTGATTGTATTCTATTTCTGAGGGGCAAGTTTTTCCCAAAAATGGTAGTTGGTATCAGGAATGAGCTGCCAGAAGAGGTGGAGCCAAGAACAATAGCAAGATTTTCGAGCATCTGGACAGGGACTTGAATGAACAAGGCATGATATGAAATTAATGCAAGCAAATGGGATCAGTATAGATAAGCATGATGGTTGGCATGTGTGCATTGTGCCAAAGGGCCTGTTTCTAGGGTGTACGCCTATATGACTGTATTACCCGCTGATACAGACTGATGGCTGCAAGGCAAAGGAGCAGCACCACAGTGAAACATGAGCTGGCCCCAGGTCATGGTACGGCAGCTGTGTGGCTCCACACTCCTGCTACCTTTCAACACAAATTGACTTTCATGACCAGAAGCAACTTTACTAATGAGCCTGGAAGATTGGGTTGAGCTAACCCAGATTAGGATGTCACAATGTGCAGGAAGGAACTGCAGATGCTGGTGTAAACCGAAGATAGACACAAAATGCTGGAGTAACTCAGCGAGACTGGCAGCATCTCTGGAGAGAAGGAATGGGTGATGTTTCGGGTCGAGACCCTTCTTCAAACTGAGAGCAGGACTCTAGGCTGAAGAAGGGTCTCAGACCTGAAACGTCACCCATTTCGGCAGATGCTGCCTGTCCCGCTGAGTTACTCCAGCAGTTTGTGTCTATTTTAGGATGTCAGAATCCGTGCCAAGCATTTATTAAAACCTTGCATTGTGAAATGTTGAGTAAAGATTGATGGGAGGCAGAATCTGTGTGGTATCCCCACCGGGCTAGTTGTCCAGGAGAACTGTTATGGTTTATTGGGAACGGCAAAAGGCCATTCAGCCCCTCAGCCTGTTCCCACCTTCAATTAGTCAATGGTTGACCCCTATTTACATCAGGGATTAGACTGCATGGTTTTGTGAAGGGTCATAAATTGAACGCTGTTACAACAGGCAATTTAATGCTTCAGTCTAAGAGCTGGTTGGGTATCTGGTTTCCAGTATTTCCAGCTAAGGCAGAACATGCTGTAAATATTAAATACTAGGAATAAAATATTTGATGAGGATATGGCACAGTGTATTTTAAGATGAAAGTCACACAGACATCTGGGGAGAAGGCAGGGTTTTTTAGATTTCTGTGTAATGGATCCCACTTCTTAGCCTAAGACCATATGAAGCAGAATGAGCATCACAGAAGCAGCCTCTTGATGAAAGCAGTTCTGAGGAAGAAGCTGACTCTGCCCAAACAGTTGGCCAACCTTGCAGGGGGCCCAATTAGTGAAGGATATCATCACCATTGCAAATTCTGTGGGCTCATACATGAGAAGTGTTAGTAAGTGAGTACCCTGATGAAAGGCCAGGCCCGGAGTAGACCTCCTGAAGAAATTTCTAATGGAGGAGTGGGGCAGAAGCTCATCTCTCTTTGGTTGGTGGCCAATGAAGGTTCACACTGATTACTCTCCAGTGCAGAAAGGTTTAAAGGTTAATTGGCATCTGTAAATTATAAATTGTCCCTACTGTGTGTAGGGTAGTGCTAGTGCACGGGGTGTTGACTTGGTGGGCCGAGGGGCCTGTTTCTAGATAGTATTACTAAAGTCTTAAGAATGAGAAAGCATCTGCTCACAACCAGCGTAACCCTGTTGTTATAGCTCAGTTATAGCTCTCTTCTCTAACTCGGGAAATTATGGGTTTGAATCTCCATTCATTTCCTGTTTATGTGGCTGTCTAACTACCTCTTAAATACTGGAGATAGACACGCAGTAACTTGGAACAGGCAGCATCTCTGGAGAGAAGGAATGGGTGACGTTTGGGGTCGAGACCCTTCTTCTTAAATATCAGTATTGTATCTGCTCCCACTCCTTCCCCCAGCAGCATGTTCCGACACCTACCACTTGGAAGAGAAGATATAGACAAAAGAACTTGGGAGTTGCTAAAGGTAGATATGTTCAGTAGGTCAGGCTGGGCATGTTATTCTTTCCAATAGACAAAAAATTAAAATAATGAAACAAACAAGTTGTCCTAATATCACAAGTGTGGGGGTAAAAGGAAACTGCAGGTGCTGGAATCCTAAGCAAAAAAAAGTGCTGGAGGATGCTTCAGACTGAAGAAGGGTCCTCAGGCAAAAGATCACCTGTCCATTCCCTCCACAGGTGCAGCCTGGCCCGCTGAGTTCCTCCACGCTTTGTTTTTTAATATCACAGGTGGACGACTGGTGCAGAGAAATCATGTCACCTGAAGCTGTAGAATTTTGCAACTCCTCATTCTCTAAATGCTCCCATTCACTCATTGACCAGACCACCAGGTTGGCATGGTGACGCAGCGGTAGAGGTGCTGCCTTATAGTGCTCGCAGCACCAGAGACCCAGATTCGATCCCAACTACGGGTGCTGTCTGTACGGAGTTTGTATGTTCTCCCCATGACCAGCATGGGTTTTCTCCAAGATTCCAAAGACGTGTAGGTTTGTAGGTTATTTGGCTTGGTATAAGTTTAAAATTGACCTTTGTGTAGGATTGTGTTGAAGTGCGGGGATCGCTGGTCGGTGCGGACTCGGTGGACCGAAGGGCCTGTTTACATGCTGTATCTCTAAACTAAAACTAAACTAAACCTAGTTTATAGTTTTACCCTGTCAAAAACATCCCCTCTCTAACCTCCCACCTCCCTGCAGTTTAATCAGCTTCTTTCATTTCCTTCCCAGTTCTGATGACCTGAAATATGAGCTCTGCTTCTCTTCCCACAGCTGCTGTTTGACCTGCTGATCATTTCCAGCATTTTCTGTTTTTACTTTCGATTTCAACCGAGGCACAGATCGGGTAGACCAGGAATTACAGATGCTGGAACCTTGAGCAAAACACAAGGTACTGAAGGAACTCAGTGGGTCCGGCAGCATCTGTGGGGGGAATGGACAGGCAACATCTGCATTTGCAGATTTAAAGATTTTCGGAGAACAGAGTTAATACTTCAGATAGATGATGTTTTGTCATCCATAGCCATATAATAGTCCATATAGTACAGTGACAAGTGAGAAGAAGCATTTAGTTATGTTCTAAACTTGAGAAGGATGTTGTATAAATAGTCTTTCCATTTTTTGATGTCATGTGACCAACGAACATTGGATGAGACTCCGGCATCACTGTTGTTATTATTACACACAAGGCATGTTACTGACATAATCCCCCAAATATGCTGCAATGGCAGAAGGTTTTGGCATGGTTGCAATGGCTTTTGTGCTCAAATGTTCCACACATGTGGACTTGATGATAATCATTGCAAGAGCATTTATTTTGTAACATGATCGAGGGAACTGCCCGGAGGCATGCCAACAGGACTTTACTGCTGTCATAGCTGCTGAATTCTCTTAAGGACATCACACACAGTTTTTGGAGCCTCTCTCCACGGCTCCTGGGAATGCAGAATCATTCCACCCCTCTAATCTATTCTACCGAGATGATGGCTGGTGTACGTTCATTTCATTCATTTCATTCCTGTAACACGCGTTTCCCTTGTCTAACAAATATCAACTTCAGTTCTAATATTTACAATTGACCTCGGAAAAACACGGCTTTTGGGAGAGGGAGTTCCAGATTTCACCCTCCCACAATATGAGGACGTACACACAGATGGAGCATTTTATTATAGATGGTCATTGTTGTCTCTCTCAACCCCACCCAGGGACTGCAAGATCTACCCTCGTAGGAAGTGACTCCATTTTCCAGAGCTTCCTGTCACAGGAGGGCCACTCTGTGCCTCAAACCATTTCCACTGCCCAATGTCTGATCTGTATTGGTGTGGGTACCTATCCCTAGATATACTCGCCCATCCTTTACATTGATCTCAACCCTGCAGTCAGGGTGGTGAAGACCTTGTGGAGGGAGCACCAGGAAATATACCAAGAGATGGCCAATTGAGCAACAAAGCACGAATGAGGATACTGCTACATGCCTCTGCCCTGTCTGTAGGTTAACCCCGAGCTACCGGCCTCCTCTCACTTAAATTCTCCATCCCAGTCCCACTCTGACTACCCTCAGTAATCAACGAAAAAGTCAACAGTCGCAGATAACCATCCATTCCATTTACAAAGAACTGGCTAGTTTTGGAAAAAGGTCAACTTATAATATAAACTTTTTTTTTCTCCATTCGCACATGCGACTGTGTATTTTCAGAATTCTCATTTATTTCAGGGTTTTCAGCAAAGTCTGTGCACCTCTCAGTTCCAGCAGCTTTCATCTCTTCTCTTCTTCTATTTGCATCTCCTCAGTGTGGATTAGTTGCAGATAAGGAGTCTTCACTGCCCTCTTATCACAGGCATCCCCTTGCATCTCCCTAACTCTCAGGCAACATAAACATGTTCCTTGTCTAACATTCTCCTGACCTGATGAAAGGTAGGTCAACGTAATACGTTGACTCTGGTGCTCTCTCCGCAGGTACCGCAGAGAGTTGGGTGGAGATAATATCAAAATAGCCGGACAGGCTCAAGTGGCTGAATAACCTCAGATCCTCAGTAGCAAAGGGAGACCTTCAAAAGGATTTCAGGGAAAAAGGGAGACATTCAAAAGGATTCCAGGGAAAAAGGGAGACCTTCAAAGGGATTCCGGGGAATGAGGAGGCAACTTGGCTGAAGAAACTAAGTTGTTCTCTTTGGAACAGAACAGAACAGAACAGTTTATGAGGACATCTGATAGAAGGATTTAAAATCTTGATGGGTGTAGACAGAGCAGAGAGAAACTGCTCTCAATGGTAGAGGGGTAAGATCAGGAGGTCATAGAATGAAAGTGATTGGCAAAAAGAATTACAAGTAACAGAGAAATTTCACACCAAGTGGTTGGAATCTGGTTGGGGGAAAGAAGATGCAATCGACATGTTCAAAAGAAAGATGAATAGGTTCCTGAATGTAAAAAGTTTTCAAGACAGCAGAGAGAGGGTGGGACTGTGGTGTGCAGTGGTTTGCTCTTGCATATAACCAGTAAAAACACAAAGAGCCAACTGTCCTCCTTCCATGCTGTGACCATTCTGTGATTCATTTTTGCAAATGCCATCTTTTTGGTGAGACCCCCATCTGCTTTCACAAGTGGACATTTAAGATCCCACTACTTCATGAGCCCGCCCCGGTGTGTTCCTGGTCAATCAACATCACAGTTTGCACAGGTCTAGATGATGGTTGCTGAGACATGTGCGTTCAGCCGACATCGATTCCACGGCTGAGCAGATCAGTGAGGCAGGAAACGCAAGACACCTGGCAGTATGAGCATCTTTACAGGAGCAAAGCCTCTCCTTTCCTATGCAGCGCACAAACAAAATTAGGTTATGAATGGGCATGAATGTCATAGGGGAACAGAAGCATAGGGTTAGACTGGATGGTTGGAAGAAGGATGTGGGCACGATCAGTGGGGAGGGGTGATGGACAGATGAGCAAGATCGTTAATTGAAGAGCAACAGCACAAGGTATTGTGGCTCGTGTGGCCGAGTGTGAAGTAACAATCTGGACGTTGTCTACTGGACGTATCTACACAACACGTCCAGGCTTCTTTGTCTATTGCAGATCACACTCACTTTGTTGCTTATGGGATAGTTTCCAATATGATGTGAATATTCTTCATTGGTCCTCGCTTTCTTTCTCTCTCTGTCCCTCTATTATAATTCTTCCACTTTTTTCTGATTCTTTTCCCTTCCTATCTCACTCTCGCACCCACACCCTCACACCCACACACACACACACACACCCACACCCAGACACCCACACTCTCACACCCACTCACACCCACACCCTCTCACACCCACACACTCACACACCCACACACCCACACCCACACCCACACACACACACACACACACTCACACCCACACACCCACTCACACACCTCACACACACTCTCACACCCACACTCTCACACACACACACCCACACACACACACACCCACACCCACACACTCTCACACCCACACTCTCACACCCACACTCTCACACCCACACACTCTCACACCCACACACACTCTCACACCCACACACACTCTCACACCTACTCCCTCTCACACTCACACCCTCTCACACCCACCCACCCACACACTCACACTCTCTCTTTATTTTTCAGGCTGGACAAACAACTTGTCATTGGGCCAATGGAAGAAAAGCCAAGGGATCAGCTACTGGTGATCAGGACTGGAAACTGGTGATTGGACAGGGATTTGTTTTCTCAGCTTACGGTAGCTGTGAGTAAATGCTTCCCTGGCTGGGCCCGCCACCCGCCCGAGGGGATTCCCCATCCTTAACCACTGGCAGCTGACATTCGTGATGTTTGGGAAGAAACAAGCACTGACATTTTCCACTGAGTTCAACTAATATCCTGTACCTGACGCACAGAAGGGAGAAAAGCAGAATAAACGATGAGCAGTGTGGAGCCTCGGCTGCTTGGGTTGGGTACACTCCTGGAAGGTTCACTACTATAAGCTGAGAAAACAAAGCCCTGTCCAGCCACAAGTTTCCAGTCCTGCCCACCACAAGCTGATCTCTTGGCTTTCCTTTCTCAATTAGACTAAAAATATAGTTATTGCTGGGTTGAAATTTCCTACCTACCCTACCACAAAGTCTTCACTTGCTGTCAAGCACAATGAAATCTTCAAAACAATTGGTGAGAAATGCTCTGGGAATACATGTTTTTCTGCCCTTGTCATCTCTGCTCTGTCCCTGTGCTTCCTCCATGGCCTTGTCCCAAATATATCAAGATGTGGCTTTGTCCTGCGTAAACTGGAAAGTAAACAGGGTCTTCTCAATTCAATTGCCCGATTTCAAAGGGGTTCGGCCCGAAAACGTTGCCTATTTCCTTCGCTCCATAGATGCTGCTGCACCGGCTGAGTTTCTCCAGCACTTTTGTCTACCTTCGATTTTCCAGCATCTGCAGTTCCTTCTTAAACACTATTAATACCCCAACTCTTGTACACCCCAGAATAATGTTTAGAGACAGCATGCAAACAGGCCCTTTGGCCCACCAAGTCCTCGTCGACCATCAATCACCTGTTCACACTAGTTCTATGTTATCCTGCTTTCTTGCCCATTCCCTACACACCCAAGGCAATTTTGAAGAAGCCAATTAACCCACACGTCTTTGGGATGTGGGAGGAAACCAGACCACCCGGAGGAAACCCACAGGGTCACAAGGAGAATGTGCAAATTCATCACAGACAGCACCCTGGGTCAGGATCAAACCCGGTTCTCTAATGCTATTGGGATCGGCTACACCAGCTGCACCACCGTGATGTCTATTATTTAATGTAATAAATAAATATATTTAAGAAAAATGCTTGTAATCCATCATCTTCCTCTGGAGTTGGTTCTCGAGGAACCCTTAATCTCTAGGTCGCCTGAGCATGGCGGAGGAGGTGGGGAACTTGCCATCGCATCTGAAGCAGTAGGTGTGGTTCACCATCAATCAACAACCAGCTCCTTCAGTTCTTCCAAGCAAGTTCCGTAACCAAAAGCAAAACACTGACAACTTGTGGAACAAATGCCAAAATTAAAACCATGGATAACCAATGCATTTGTTTACTCCCGTTAAAGTGAGCACCCATCTTTACACTCCAGCAAGCATGAACGATCATTACTTTGACGAAGAGCAGGGGCATTCTCTCTGGCGTTCCAGCTGAATATCTATTCCTTCATCCAATCTCCCCAAGAACATAATAGTTCCGAATTTTGCTGAACATGGGAAATTTCTGTGCAGCATTTCCTACGGTGGAACAGTGACCATTCTTCAAAGATGTTTCATTAACTTAAGGGGACTCGGGAATGTTGCAATATCATGAATGCACTATAGAAATGCAGCCCAACCTTTTGCTGTTAAAACCTGCATCAGATACGGTTTGAGAAACTAAACCTTCCTGCATGTCCAAAGACGCAACCTTTAACTCATCGATAAGTGGGCAGGAAATTCACAGGCTGTCTGAACTTCTGCCTTATGTAATATTTCTATCTTTTATAGATTTCCTCCTGGAAGCTTTGCCAGGTCCCTCTGCAGGAAGAGGATGCTACACACACAATGGTGAACTTGGCTTCGAAGGCATCCCGTATGTAGCAGTCGCAGCTCACAGGAAGAAAGATCACGTCAGTTCGATGGGGGACTGTTGGAACATTCAACCATTCCATTGCTGCCTCTAAACTTGGCTCTTCCAGTAAACATTTGGCTGCCCTCCTTCATTCTCATCTCCATAAAATTGAGCTTGTTCAAATCCTTGCTGCCTAGCTCACCCTGTTGATCCATCCTGCGTGGCAGGGGTTATATGGGGAAGGCAGGAGAATGGGGTTAGGAGGGAGAGATATCTCAGCCATGATTGAATGGCGGAGTAGACTTCAGATTCAGATTCAGAAAACTTTATTGGCTGTCGAAACAGAAAATCTTCTTTGACGTGGCTCAACATACAGACAGGACAATGTACTGATAAGCAGTCATACAACACAGATTTCTGCGAGCACACACAGTGTGTATCGATCTTAAAAGCAAATATAAAGATTAAAAACTGTAAAAATAGACAAGATAAAAGTTGTGGATACGTGTAAAGTGACAATGCGTCAGGGTTAATTTGTCCATTGTTCATTTTTTATTTAAGCTGTTTATGGCAATGGGTATGAATGAGTTTTTGTGGATGTTTTTCTTGGATAGGGGGACTTTATATCGGCGGCCTGATGGCAGAAGTTGGAAAGACTTCATGGGCCGAATGTCCTAATTCAGCTCCTATCGCTTATGACCTTATGATCCCACCTCAGCTCACTGACCACTTCTCACACAGACTCACATCTCCGCATGAGAATAAAATCTCTTGATGGCGGTAGCATAATCTAACTTAAGTTCAAGTAACTGATTTTATGACCATCAATTTCCTACTTTGTCATAAGGTCCTATCCGGTGCTCTAATTTTCGTCAGGTAAGTAATTCGGCCTTAATTGTGAGTAAGATGTACCAATGTAAATTGATTCTAGTCTTCCCTCTGAAATGTTTAAGAAGGAACTGCAGATGCTGGAAAATCGAAGGTAGACAAAAGTGCTGGAGAAACTCAGCGGTGCAGCAGAATCTATGGAGCGAAGGAAATAGCTGAAACGTTGCCTATTTCCTTCGCTCCATAGATGCTGCTGCACCCGCTGAGTTTCTCCAGCACTTTTGTCTACCTTCCCTCTGAAATGGTCTGTCCAGCCATTTAGTTCAAGAGTAATTAGGTTGCTGGCTGTGTCACAAACTTCCATATCCCACAAACAAATTCAATGACTGTACAAGTAACAACAGAAAGAAAGATATGGGGAACAATGCACTAATAAAACACAAGGTGTTATCTGCTGGTTCATCAAGAATTAGGCAAAAGTTCCTGGCCACTTTGCCCAACACTGGTTCATGCCATCATTCTTGCTCCACACAACCCCTTACAATCCATTAAGCATATAACCAAAATATACAGATACAGCCCCTACAGCCTGTCCTTTCCACAACAATTGTGATGCCTGTCCAATCTAATCCCATTTGCCAGCATTAATCCTGTCTCTCGCTGTGCCTTTCCTATCCAAGTGCCATTGTATTCCTATCTGCCTTCATTATTTGTTCTGGCAGCACATTCCAGATATTCACCTCCCTCTGTGAAAAAAACATACCCCTCACATTCTCTTTAAAATTTCTTCCCTCTCACCTTAAGAATTAGGTGCCCTCTAATTCTAGACACCCCTGCCTTGTGAAAAAATACTCTATCCTATCTACACCCCTCATCTATATTACTAAAGGTCTGATCTTGACCGCTTTTGGCTCGCTGTGCTGCGATTTCTGAGAGAACACCGCCACCTACAGCCGTCATTTTTAGCCACCTCGCTCAGAGCCCCCCTCTGCCTTCTGGGACCGGAGGATTTTTTCCATCGATGAAAAATCAGAGAGATATTAATGTTTTAAAATAATTTGCCATTCTCTCTACTGCCCCTGCTGGAGGGAGGGGGAGGGACTATAAAACCAGAGAAGTGATGTGCCTCACTCAGTCTCTGCAAGATGGAGGAAGCCAGAGGATCACGGCTCTCTGAGTTCTGAATAACACTGAACACATGTCTACTCAACTGAGAGTGCCCTTAATGTGGTTTGAAAATGAAAATATGGTTGGTTTGAAGTAAAAAAATGCACTGCAAATGATTGTTTGGGTTGAAGTAAAAATGCACTGCAAATGGTTGTTTGGGTTGAAGTAAAAATGCACTGCAAATAGATGTTTGGGTTGAAGTAAAAATGCACTGCAAATGGTTGTTTGGGTTGAAGTAATTGGTGGAGAGGTGGAATTGGTGGAAGGTGGATTATTGCGTCGGGGGACCAGGCCTCCCGTGTGAACATGGGACCCAACGGGTCTCACTTATTCTAGTAGTTTTATAAAACTCTATTAAGTCTCTCCTCAGCCTCTTACATGTCAAGAAGGATAAACCCAACCCCTCCAATCTCTCCTTATACCTACAGCCCCCATTCCAGGTAACCTCCTGGTGAATCTCATCTGAACTCTCTCTGTTGCTACCACTTCCTTCCTGTGGTGTGACAACTGAAAGGCAGATACATTTACGGTACACTCTCAAACTCGATTCTGCTTGGCAGTAACAGAGTTAAGAAATAACATAAGATCCAAAGATCTATTCTGGGTGTAGTCCCGTCCATGGAAAATTGGAACAGCTGCCTCTTGGCTGAGGTCATTCCAGCCTTCGGTCTTTGCATCTTCTGGAGAATAATATGTAATTACTCCTCTCAGGGACTTCTTTATAAATTAAATAATGGAGCTGAAATTTTATAAAAGAACCAATTTCTCCCCATGTCAGTTTAAAAACAAAGATATTTCAAAGAATGCCTCCACTCTCTGAAGTCACCAACTTGCATGCGAGGGACTTGCTATTTAGTTGTGAAATTACCCAATGAGAAAAAAGTCTGAAAAATAATGAAAGAGAAAGGAAATGCTAATGAGCAAATGCACTGATAGATTATTGCAGTTAGGAGAATAGGAGAATGAATATGAAACTTGTTAAAGTCTCAGTCACTCTGTTGTAGCAAAGATACCATTAAGCTGGAAGGAGTGCAGAGATGATTTACGAGGATATTGCCAGGACCTGAGCTATAAGGAGAGCTCGGGCAGGCTAGGATTTTATTCCTCGAAGTACAGCAGGAGACGTATAAAATCATAAGGGCAATCTCCCCTGACCTACGCGAGATTCCCTCTGAATCTACCTCCATTCTGTTGGCCCCTGTCCAGCCATGATACACTGACCTTTTCTCTCAGCCCTTGAACCAATCAACAAAGTAAGTATCTTCTCTGGTGAAGTGTTCAGACAATGGGTCCAGCTATATAATTAGAAATTTTCACATGAAGGTGTAGAAATCTAAAACAACACCCTCCAAAATATTTAAAGATAAGATTCAATTGAAAATTTCCAAACAGAGATTGATCAAGAGTATTAGGGGAAAGGCAAGTTGATGTAACGAACAGACAGGTCAGGCATGATCTCACTGAAAACAGAACAATCCCCTTCTGTTCCTAATTGCAAGGCAATAATCATGTTTGAAGAGACTGTACACCTGTTTTTACTGCAACTAATATTTTCATCACACTGAAATGAGACACTACTCCCATTCATGAAACTTGGTGCAATCTTGCTAAGTATATTGAATCCTACAGTAACCTTTCCTTGGATCTCACATGAAAGAATGGATTGAATTAAATAACAGTCGAGTACTGGCATGTAAGGATAGAGGAAAAAAGGACAGTGCCGAAATAAAAAAGAAAAACGGTTTTCAGGGGCTGGAAAAAGGTAAGTGGGGAGAGTCACAGAGTCAGTGGATCAGTGAGTGGATGAGAGTCAGAGGGGGTGAGAGAGGGTTAATGAGAAATTGGGGAAGCCTACATTTTATCGGCTTTTAATAAAGTGTCAAGTTGGAAGGTCAGTGACCACAGCAGAAAGAAACAGAGGGGAGAGGAGGTGAACATTGTTAGGAAATGAGCTGTTCTGGTCTGGGATGTGGTGCCTGATAGGACAGTGGAAGCAGGCTGAACAAGGACTGTTGAGAGGATTGCTGGTGTAACACAGAGGGACAGGCAGCATCTCTGGAGAACATGGAGAGGTGCCGTCCTCAGACTGGTTAAAATTGTGGTATAATATTTTAAAGGGAAGCAAGGCAGTCGGAAAGACAAATGGAGTGAGTCGAGCTGGAGAGCTCACTTGCGTAGACAACAGAGGCCTGATGGGGTGAATGGCCTGTGGAACGTTATAATATTCTGACATGATCACGCCAATGAGTGGCTGAGTGCATTCAGCAGGCCAACACGGACATCTGTCCTGAATGCACTCTGGGCAAGATTGTGAGAAAGTGTATCTTCAGAGCTGTTGGAATAACCGTTTCCAAGCAAGAGTACAGCAGGGGGGCAGGGGACCACGTGTTTCCTCTCAGCTGCAGCCCGGTAACATAAATACGATCAGACAACAGCCACATTCCCAGCGTCATCTTACCAGACACACCACACACTCGCTTCTCACTGGAGCTCGTCTTCTTCGACCTGTCCACAAGTTCCTCCGTCCATTGGGGGTCTTGAGTCCCTTCCGTTTCTGGGGCATGTCGCTTGTAAATGACATGAGGTTGCACAACAATGGCCTCCCCGGGCTGTCTCTCCAACGGCTCAATGAAGTAATCCTGCTCCGACAGTCTGAACACACCTTTCTGAAGAGACAATTGAAGAACCTCAGGTCACATAATTCATTCCTTTATACAGAGCCCTCTCACCAGCCTGGGGCAATGTGAGCAGGGTAATTTAAACACAGTGACCATGTCAATATTGAACAGAAAGATTCCACAAACAACACAATAGTTTCATCGATTAAGAACAGATGATGAGAACACTGCAGGTTCCAACATTCTTCTAGTTGTGCAATAACTCCTACATCACCAAAACAATTTAATGTACCAGATAAAATATTAAAACATTTTGATTGAAATATTTCCTCAGTATTTGAGCTGGGTGCACTCACCGAGTGTGACTTAATTTTGTTTTCCTCCCGAACACCCAAGACTCAGGGGTCTATGTGCATGAGAAACAGGAACATGCATTTAGGGAGCACCAATAACACCCAGAGTCTCACCTGCATCGGAAACCAGTGACATTTGCAGCCAACATAATAGTTACCTTGGTGGCAATAAGAGCCCGTGGGATAAGGAGGTAGAAAAACATGGAATACATTTTTCATAAGACCTAGGAGTAGAGCTGCATCACCTCCTCCATTAATAAGACTAACTTTCCATCCTATATCTGCTTTTCTGCTACCTCCACTTATCTCTCAATTATTTTGTTGCCCAAGGATCTCATAATTAATAAATATCAGCAACAAATCATTCCAGAAGCTTAGAAAACTTCTCCTCGTCTCATTCCAAATGTCCAAGTTCTGTTCCTGAGACCATGCCTCTAGCTCAGATTCACCAGCAGAGGAAAGAGCCTCACATCACCTCCCTGTGAACCTCAAATGTTTCAGTGGGAACACATCTCATTCTTCTAAACTGCAGGGGGAACGCACGAATCCTACACAGCCCCTCTCACAGGGCAATCTCACCATTCAGCTACTAGATCTATGTTACATGGTGACCATGAAAAACCTCTCCCTTCCTTTGTATGGAAACAAACTTCACACAACATACCTGCTCTGCCCTCAAAGTCCTCCACAAATCCATTTTCTAACCCTTCATAATTAAGATTAATGCACCAGTCATCTTCTAAACTGCACATTAACTTTCACCATCTGATGAAGCAGCTCATACTATGTCCCTCCATTCAATAACATTTACAAATTTCTCGCCATTTACAAAAATATTCTTGTTTTTCAGGGTTTCCTGTCAAAATGGACAAAGCATCAACCACCCTTCTCACCCCCCTTTGATCCATCTTCCACTGAAGCCCTTCTCACAGTTAACCCTTCCAACCTAACCATGTACACAGTGAATACATTGCACTGTGCTTTTATACATCACTGATTGTAAATAGGCAGGAAC
Source organism: Leucoraja erinaceus (assembly GCF_028641065.1). NCBI lineage: Eukaryota > Metazoa > Chordata > Chondrichthyes > Rajiformes > Rajidae > Leucoraja > Leucoraja erinaceus. Next base: position 13,251,147 of record NC_073409.1, read on the forward strand.
CCTGTGCTGGTATTTGTGGCTCCACTATGACCATTTCCCCAATCCTCCATCCACACTGGAATGTTCTCACCCTACATTTTTTAAAACATTTTCCTTGACAATAGACTTTTGTAAGGGACCTTCTGATTAGCTTGGAAAATCCAGATTTAGTATATCTAATAGTTCATGCTAACTCCTGCTAGCTGCATAATGAAAACAAACCACAGGACTTGTCAAATACAATTTCCCTTTCATAAAACTATGTTGAACTCTGCCTAATTATATTATGATTTTCCGAGTTCCCTCTTACCACTTCCTTCCTTCTTAATGGATTCCAGTATTCTCCCACCAACCATGGATAACTGCCCCGTAATTCCCTATTTTCTCTCATCATTGTTGAACTGATACCTCTAACACTGCTCCAAAACACCAGTGGTTTTGGAGAACATTTGACAATGCATCCAAAATCCCCAAAGCTGTCTCTCTTAGCACCCTGCCAGGCAGGCCATCAGGATCAGGGGGGCTTTTCTGAGTTGGATCCCTTTAATCTCTCTAGTATTTTACCAATAGTTTTACTAATCTTCACTCTCTTTAGACCCATCAAATATAGTTTTGATTAGGAAGAACACCATACAGCACTCAGAGAGGATATTCCTGGAGGACTCTTTAGCGGGGCAATGTGGGTGGAATTGAGAAATGAGTTTGGGGGTGATCACAACGATGGGAATGTACATTAGCCCCACAATAGGCAGAGGGAGAATGGAGGAAATACATAGAGAGATCATAGATAACTATAAGAGTAATAGGAGTGTAAGAGTGGTGGATTTTAACTTTTCAAATATTGACTGTGACTGCCATGTTGCTAAGGGCTTGGATGGGGGTGAATTTTGCTCAGTGTGTTATGTAAAGGTTTTGCCATCTTTATGCAGATGGCCCTATTAGAAATGGTGAAAAACTTGACCTCCTCAAGGTCAGAGCTGGGCAGATGATTTAAGTGTTGGTGGTGGAGCACATAAGACCAGTGAGCATAATATATATTTTTAATAGTCATGGAAAAGGATAGGACTGGCCCAGAAGTTGGTCCTAAATTGGGCATGGCCAATGTTGATGGTATTAGCCAGGAAATTTGGGTAGTTGACTAGAGGAGACTGCTTTCAGGTAAAAGGTATAGGGGAGGCTTTTAAACGTGAGATAGTGAGAGTTGAGGGCCAGCAGGCTCCTGTTAGAATAAACATCAGTGGTAGAGAATCCTGGATGACCAGAGATATTGAGGCTCTAATCAAGAAAAAGAAGGAAACGTATGTCAGGCATAGGCAGCTGGGATCAAGTGAGCCCCTTATGGAGCATTGGAGACATAGGAATATACTTAAGAGGGAAATCAGGAAGGCAAAAAGGCATGAGATTGTTTTGGCATACGAGGTAAAGGAGAATCCAAAGATATTCTAAACAAGTATATTAATGGAAGAATAATAATTAGGGTGAAGCTAGGGCTGCTTAAAGATCAACACGATTGTCTATGTGGGGAGGCACAGGAGATGGATGAGGTGTTTAAGGAATATTATTTAACTGTGGAAAGTCATAGATGCAAGGGAACTCAGAGAAGTTAACAGTGCTTTCTTGAAGAGAGTCCACATTATAGAAGGGGAGGTACTGGATCTTAAAACTCATTAAGGCAGATAAATTCCCCGGACCCGACCTAGAATATCCTAAAACATTGCGGGAGGCTATGGAATAATTTGCAGGGGCTCCTGGCAGAGATACTTGTCTCATTAATAATCACAAGTGAGGTGTCAGAAGACTGAATGTTGTGCCCCTTTTTAAGAAAAGCTGCAAGTAAAACCTTCAGAACTACATAAAGGTAGGTCATACACGAGTGGTTGCTAAGTGATTCCGAGAGACATGATCTACAAAAAAAATGTTGCGACACTTGAGGGAACACGGCGCGTCAATACGTCATGACGCAGCGGCACGCCGCGACTTTTCCAGTGACCTGATACATCAATGATGCCGACAGTCGCCGAAAAAATTGTCAAGTGGGACAGGCCCTTTATTCACCTCACTCCCTCTTAAAGAACTTCCTTGAAGTCAAATCGATGACTAAACTCTTCCTCACAAAATCAGTTCTCCTGGCCATGGAAGATTAATTTTGGATTTGTTGTGGCAAATTACAATACACAAACAGAATTCAAATCAGTCTTCGCCAAGTAATTCTTCTAACAGCAGTAATGAATTTGTATTACCAGGCCAATCTTCCCACCTCGGGGCAAGGCAGCAACACCTGCTGCTTTGGAATTCCTGGGATATGCAATCTGATTGTTCCCACTGGGGGATTCAGCCAAAGCACCTGATGAGGGTTGAGGATTTATCTTTGAGTCACTTCCACTGAAATTCAAGGTGGCTTTAATATGCTTTTAATTCAGCGGAACTATTTTGTCTGCGGCCATCCTGCATCAAAGAGGAAGCATTAGGTTTGGGAGGAATTCCATACGAGGTTGAATCATCTCCTCCAACAAAGCTTTTCAATCAATGTATAGCCAAGTTCATAAATTGAGATGGGAGACTCAAAGAATTGCAGATGCTGGAATGCTCAGTAAAATACAAAGTGCTGGAGTAATCTTGCTGGTCAGGGATTGTCTGTGGAGGGAATGGATTGAGTTTGAAGAAGAGCCCCAATCCAAAACATCGCCTATGCATTCCCACCGCAGATGCTGCCTGTCCTGAGTTTCACCAGCACTTGGTGTTTTGATGATAAATTGAGATCATACAATATCTTATGCCATTCATTTCTCTATTCTAGTTTTTAATCCTCATTTACACCTTTACTATTTTGCCACTTTACCAAACTTTTGTCCTCTTTGCCAACTGGTTCTCTCTCCCAAAAAACAGCCATTTCAATCCTAAACTCACTGGCTGTTTCCCTTCATTCAATATAACCAAAAAATATATATTCAATAAGGTCAATATTACAGGTGTTTGCAGCAGTTGTGTGCAAACTGTGTACATCACAGGACTGATGACGTCAAGAATATACCATTGCTGGTTGTAAAACTCTTGGGGTGGTCCTTTAGTTATGAAAAGTGCCACATAAATGCAATTCTAGTTCTTCTTTTTTAACTAATGACTAGTTTAACAGCCAGTGTAACTGATTCTGACTACCACTTAACTACTGCTGCTGGTACAGTGCATCAAGGCACATCCCATTACTGCTTGTTACTATCACAGGGAGGAGGGCAGGTGTCAGATTGATGTAAACTCTAAACACACAGCTCGTTTTGTTGGCTCGGAGGACACATTTTACTGAGCTGGAGTCGGTTCAACAACGCTTGCTCGGAGAGTTCTGTTGGAGCCATAATTGGTTCACTGTGACAGATACAGCCAACAGCAACTTTTGTAAATGTTAAAGCCAAACTGGGCAGCTGATCCTCATTCCTCAGGACAAATAAAATAAGAAACCAGAAACTCTTTCAACCATAAATGAAGTAAAACAGAGCTGCAAGTTTCAAGTTAAAAATAGTAACATTTATAGCCAATGTGCAAACATCATAACATGCTGGCTAATTCCACACAGAATCTTAAAGACTGAACTTGCATTGCTGTGGCATGTTCACAATATCACAATGTTCCAATATGCTCTACATCTAATTATAGACAATAGACAATAGGTGCAGGAGCAGGTCATTTGGTCCTTCGAGCCAGCACCGCCATTCAATGTGATCATGGTTGATCATCCCCAATCAGTACCCCGTTTCTGCCTTCTCCCCATATCCTCTGACTCCGCTATATTTAAGAGCCCTATCTAGCTCTCTCTTGAAAACATCCAGAGAACCTGCCTCCACCGCCCGCTGAGGCAGAGAATTAAATCCTTTTGAAGTGTAGTCAGGGCTGTAATGTAGGAAGCATAGCATGGTCCGACGTGCAACTTTCTCTGATTTTAGTGCTGTTGGCTAATGTTGTATAAACACTGTGGGGACCTTGAGTGGGTTCTTCAAAAAAAAAACCAAGCAAGGCACCTGCTAACAAAGTGAAATGTTGAATGCATTATCTTAAATTCAATGCAGTGGAATCTTTCACAAATGGCTGAGAATGCAGAAAGCGGTGCAGCAGTGTCTCAATGCTGGCAAACAAGAATTTGCATTCAAATTCTGGTGCAGGACTTAAACCTTTTATCTTCTCTGTAAGGACCAAGCTACACCCAGCAATCTTACTGACATTGATACAAGTACACATGAGAAGAAATCTTCAGCTCACCCTTATTTCACTCTTGTCAAGAATCTCCAATCCCTACTGCAAGTGCAAGGTTATGTGCAGTGGCAACTCTGATTGAACAAGTTCCGTAAGGTAGAAACAAGGAACTGCAGATGCTGGTTTACACAAAAGTTCATAAAGTGTTGGAGTAACTCAGCAGGTCAAGTAGCAACTCAGGAGAACAATTCAGAATTGTTAGAAGTTACCTAAAATTGGAGAATTTAATGCTCATACCATTGGGTACCCAAGTGGAATATGGGGTACTGTTCCTATAGTTTGCCTATGGCAATGGTGGAGGCACAGGAACAAAGGTCAGTATAGGAATGGGAAGGGGAGTTAAATCAAGTGCGTAGGAGAATTCAACTTGGTGAACTGGGCCCAAATGTTCGGCGAACTGGTCACCAGGTACGGGATGATGCGACTGCTGGTGGGATCGCATTGGGAGTAACTGGGAGAGTTGGCTTGTAGTATACATCGTCTGTCTCCTGTGATGGAGGCAGAGATCAAGTAAAGGGAGAGAGTTCAGAGATAGTCCAGTTAAATTTGAGAGCAGGGTGGAAGTGAGTGGTGAAGTTAATGGAACCAACGAGTTCTGCTTGGGAGAAGGAGGTAGCCCCGATGTAGTCATTCCTGAAGGTGTCATCACATTGCTTCACACCTCCAAAAACCTCAAATGGCATTACCCCTCCTTCAATATTTTTGAACTCTGTTCAAAGAAAGTGAGGCGTTAATGCAAGCGCTTTAAATGTCTCCAAAGTTTTTCTCTGAGCTTTAGCAAACTGAGAAATTAAAGTTATAAGGATCACAAGTAACAAATTCATAATAATCTGAACTGAAAAATAAGGAGAAACTGCTTCTGGCATGGAGTAATCGATAGTTTTGCCAAAGTGTTTCTGTACCATATCAGTGTAGAATTTTTAGAACTAGCCTTTCCTAAAAGTCATGCTCTCTCAGGCCTGATATCTCGAGTCCATCTCCATCAATCACTGCCAATCCTGTTGTATCAGCATTTTTAATGTATTGATGCCTCACCTATATTTAGTGTATGCTACAAGTGAATTGATGCCTACATTTCATCAGCTGTAAGAAAAGGCCCAGACTTTTGAAAGTTAAATATAGACCTTGAGTAACATTGAGCTATTTTTTGTGACATTTCTTTCAGCAAAGATGTTGGCTTCTTCTCAAAATAAGTTATAATTAAAATTAAGCTATTTCTAAATTGAGGACCTGCATTGCGAATCTATGAAAGCACTTCTATTCCCTAACTGAAACAGATTGAGTCCCATGTTGAACCATGCTGCTGTTTGTAATAAATGTAGCAGTTATAGTATGTGCAGGAAATGAGAAGCAACTCAAGGCTATACTGGGTTTATTTGTGGGTGTAATTACCTCAATAGTACTTAAATCCTTGTGTGACAGTGTTGAACTGAGTTCCAGTCTCTTAATATGGTTTGGGAAATTCAATATGTGATGTTACATCAAGCAGTTTCCTATCTGTTTCACTAACTCCCTATTTGTGATGTCGACTTGCACATTTATTAAATAGACTGACACTTGCTGACACAATAATGTTATTACGTCATTGTAAATGAATGTACTGTTGAGACATGGGCGAATCCCCTTAGTCTTGCCTTTCTAGAACACTTTTCATGACTTCAAGGGACCCTACAGTACTTTGGAACCAATTAATTTTGGCATGTTGTTACCAATGTAATATTGGAAACATACTCCACATCACAACTCACCTCTGCTTTCTTTTGTCTCACTCCTACCTCAAGGTGCTGGCCCAGTCCGCAATACCGGCACAGCCCAAATGGCCACTCTTCGCATATGAGTTCCTGGTGAACCGGGTAAAGCACCATCTTAATCCATATCCCTGTTTCACATGCACATATACTCTTATCTTATTATCTCTGGGTGCTCCGGTTTCCCCCTACACTCCAAAGGTGTACAGGTTTGTAGGTTAATTGTCTTCTGTGAAATGTCCCTGGTGTATAGGACAAATGGTAGCATTCGGGGTGATCGTTGGTCTGCACAGACTTAGTGGGCCGAAGCGCCTGTTTACGCACTGTATCTCTAAAGTCTATAGTCTACAGCATGGCCTAGACCAGAAATGTCTGGGGACATCGTAAGACCGACTGAAAAAAAAAGAATTCAAAATACATCTATCCATGCTCTCATTAACACACACTTGTGCAAACACAATGCTATTCAACACAGGTGTGCAAATGTACTCATATATTGTGTGCATACTATTTCTCGGACACACACACACTTGCACATAGCTGCAAACTCACAGTTGAACTCTCAAATTACACACACCCACACACACAGACAGTGGCGGACTGGGTCTAAAAATATTGGTTGCCAGGAGACAAAGGGGGCCCACTTCATCAGGGGCCCACTTGCCATCGGGCAAGCTGACACCCTGGCCAGTCCGCCACTGCACACAGACACACATCAGTAGAACAGCTAGTAGAGTTACTACCTCACAGAGACCCAGGTTCACTCATGCCGTTGAGTGCTGCCATCAGCCATGCGGGATAACAGTTTGTGCTTCACACAAATGGTTCCCAGGGCCAGTTGATTAGGCAACTAAGTGTCATATCACCGAAAGGGACCGGAATCACAGATGGTTAAGTATCAGTAAGTTGTTTTCCTAAAAAGTCTATCGTGAACAAGGGCTTTACATTTTTATTCTATTTTGCATGGTGGGATGAAAATATTTTCCAGATGGATTTTCCAATCACCTCCCTCTCAAAACCAGTTACAGAATATTGGTCTCATATTGTGCTTTTGACTTAGAAAAACATCCTCCAGGAGCAAGTAGCGAGAATAGAAGGGATGTTGTAAAGAATGAGACAGCTGATGTAACAAAAAGGAAAGTAAGTCGTATTTGCATAGAGGATGCATGCGTTCGGAAGTTCAACTCAGAGTTGAACAGGATGCTGAGATTGCAGAAGATTAGCACAAGACTGTTGCCAGGGAAGAACTGCAATCCACAGTTCGTAGTTAGGGTGGCACAGTGGTAGTTGCTGCCTTACAGTGCCAGAGACCCAGGTTTGATCATGACTACGGCTACTGTCTACAGAGTTTATATGTTCCCCTTGTGACCATGTGGATTATTCTCCGGGTGCTCCGGTTTCCTCCTACACTCCAAAGACGTACAGGTCTGTATGTATGTTAATTGGCTTCTGTAAAATGTCCCTAGTGTACAGGACAAATGCTAGCATCCGGGTGATCATTGATCGATGCGGACTCAGTGGGCTGAAGCGCCTGTTTACGTACTGTATCTCTAAAGTCTATAGTCTACAGCATGGCCTAGACCAGAAATGTCTGGGGACATCATTCTAAGACTGACTGGGAAAAAAAAAATAATTCAACATTTTGTAGTTTGTTTGTTTATACTATTCTTATAACAAATGTAAAGTACTTTGGCCAACAAGAGTTGTTTTTTAAATGTGCTATATAAATAAATGTGACTTGACTTGACTTCACCATTTTGGCCACTGTGGAAATGTCCAGATGAGCGATGGAGAAATGAAAGTTCAGCTAATCAATTCATGGGATGAAAATTCTACCATCTGGAGGAGTGTTGGGCTAGGTGGGTCTATCACCATAAGAGATGATCCTGTTGAAACATTAAACCTTCTAGTCGGGGGCATGTTGAAAGGTCATTTTTCTCAGCTGAACAATTTGCAACAAAGTCTACTGTTCCCAATGCCACATGGAGCTGATATGAGGAAAAATGTCCTATTTCAGCAGATTGTAAAGGGCCTGACGCACTTGGGCTTCATTTACGAGTCACGCAGGTGGCACACGAAGATTTTGTGAATCCCAAAATCCTGGGGCGCCCCGCGCGTGTCACTGCCTCACTGCACGCCTTGCGCACGTCATGCGTTGTGATGCGTTAATGATGTCACGAAAATGACGCCCAAATGACGCCCAAGTGAGACAGGCCCTTTAATCTGTGGGATTCTCGACTCTGTTGACTCCGTTGCTGGAATATCCAAAGCTGAAATCAGTCAGGCACTGAAGGAATCAAGGAACGTGGTGATTAGGCGAGAAAGTGGATTTGTTAACTCTCAGCAGCGCATGGTGGAGCAAGCTCGAAGGGTATGACCTTGTCCTAACTGTTGGGGTTTGAAGGGACATCACCTCCTGCAGGTAGATGACCAATCCCTGCTCAAGGCAGAGTGGCAAAGGTTATTTTTATTTCACGATGCTCATGTACAGCCTTGGGACAGTTCTATCTCTTTTATCTGCATTTTATGAATGGAAGTTATTGTTTCTGCATTCCATAAATAACGAGCCATATATTTCCACGAGAAGGAAAGTTCACTGGGTTAATTCTGAGGATGAAGATTCTGAGAATCGTAGATCTATTCAACACAAAAATAGGCCCCCGTTGGCTATCCGTGTTGTCCAGAGATGTGGCCTGACCCGCTGAGTTACTCCAGCACTTTGTGTTTTTTTGTAAACTAGCTTTATCTGCAGTTCATCGTGTCTCCTTCAGCCCACCTCGTCTATGCCAAACAAGTTGTCATTCTGGGCTAGTCCTATTTGCCTATATTGGATCCACGGCCCTCTAAATCCCACCTATCCATTTATCTACTCAAATATATTTTAAAAGGCTGATGCATGAAGGGTAGTTGAATAGACAGGGTTGATACTCATTGGAGTTGAGAAGAAAGAGAGGTGATTTAATTCAAACATACAAGGTTCTGAAGGATTGCAGGGTGAATTCTGAGGAAGTTTCCCCTGTGGTGGGGCGGGGGGCGGAGGTAGAGAGAGGGAGAGAGAAGTAGAGAGATTTCTTCTCTCAGTGATTAGACAACTCTGACATCTCTGCCCCAGAGAACCATAGATATCAAGTAATGGAATAACTTCAAGGTGGAGAATAACAAGGGGGTAAGAAGCATGGGGGGGGGGTGAAAGGGACTGTGGCATCAGCTGTGGTCTTACTGAATGGGTTAGTCCGTTCGAGGGGCCGATTGGCCACCACCCGCTCCTGTTCCCAACCTCTCCCTTTAAACCCGGCATTCCCAAACGTGCCGGCATAGTGGAGGCTGTTACACACATGTTGATTACTGTAGCTAAGGTCAAGTGGAGCGGTGCTGGAATTCATTGCACCCTTGCTCCTCCTGCCCCAGGTGTGCCCAGGTGAAAAGAGGTCCTTACCAGTCCATGGCATGTGCTGATAGCGGCGATCCCAGTCTCCGCTGCCGCATCCCGGACGTTCCCGATCAGGTGGCAGCTATTTGGCCGGTGCGGGCTTATCGTGGCCCCCTTCACGCCCCCGTAGCGCCTCTCGGCCACGAAGCCAGGGGCTAGGAGAGCTTGGTTGACGGTCAGGTTGAAGTACAGCTGGCGGCCCCTGTGGGAGAGCTTGTAGTAGACGGATGGGCCGGGCGGCCGCTCCGCCGCCACCTCGCGGCGCCGCAGCCGGCTCACCTGGGGAGACTCATCGGTAGCGGCCCAGGTGGTCAACTCTGACCGGGTAAACCAGCTCCGGCTCGGACAGGGCTTGAAGGTAGTGCTCTGGGAAGGAAAGAAGAAGGAAGCGCCCATCAATAATAATTCCTCAACCTCACTTCCAGCTGCCCGTTCACGCTTGCTAATGTACATGTAGAGCAGTGTTTAAGAGGGAACTGCAGATGCTGTAGAAGCGAAGGTTACACAAAAAAGCTGGAGAAACTCAGCGGGTGCAGCAGCATCTATGGAGCGAAGGAAATAGGCAACGTTAAGAAGGTTTTCGGCCCGAAACGTTGCCTATTTCCTTCGCTCCATAGATGCTGCTGCACCCGCTGAGTTTCTCCAGCTTTTTTGTGTAACCTACATGTAGAGCATCCTTGATGCAGGCAGACCACACAATGCAACTTTATTATGCAAAACAAACCCCGAATGCAACAACTAAAACTCGATACACCAGAGATCCCAGTGGTTTTCTTAACTTGAGAACATCGCAGTTAGACGAGTTGCAAAGACACCCCGAAAGCGCGGCACGAAGTGTTCAATTGCTGTTGGAAATATTGTGATCAGTGCAGGGGTTGGGAGTCTCAGAGGGTTGTGGAGTTTCCAGTTATTCAACAACAAACGCGTCCTCCCAGCCCCCTAGGGACAAAATGATGCGGTTTGAAGCGAGGAGGCAGGGGGAGAGGGGAGGACGGCCCCACTAGACTCCGGGTGACATTAATATGCGACCGGGCACCTACCCTGAGGCCCGACCCTCCTCTGCCCCTTGTCTTCGGACAGTCCCTCAATCAACACAAAGGCAATAAAAGTTGTCAGGGTCTGGATGAAGTTGCCACTGCTGCCGCTCCACAGTCTCTGCATCTTCCCCGCCGCTGCCCCGCTAAAGTTTAGTTCGCCTGGTCCCGGGACATGCCACCCGTCCGCAAAGTTCCGGCCACTCGATCAGCGAGCCGGCACCGGGATGGGACCGCGGCTGAACTGCGGGGAGCGGGAGCGGGAGCCGGGCCGGTGCTGACAGCGCGGCTCCGCCACAGCGCTCTGCAACTCATCAGCGGGCTCAGCCGCCACTTATTTGCATAGAGTTCCGCCCCCATCTCCCCCCTCCCCGCCCCGACACACAAACACACACACCCCTCCCTCCCCTGCTCACAAACATTAAACACATTTCCCCCTCCCCCTCACACACACACACACACACCCCCCCCTCCCCTGCTCGCACACACACACACAAACATTAAACACATCTCCCCCTCCCCACACCCAAACATTGCACACATCTTCCCTCCCCCTCCTCACACCCATACACAATATACACATTTCCCCTCCCCTGCTCACACACAAATACACAGACCCACACTCATCCCCTCCCTCACTTGCACCCAAACAGTCATGAAGCACTGATACACAAACACACACAAACAACAATGACATATACAAAATGGAGATGCACACACTCAGACAATATATACAGACACACACACAGATATTCCATATACTGCACCACTCATAGAATCATATTCAAACGTTGATACAAGGGTACAAGTACACACAGCCACAGACCCAGACAACTCCCCTTCACAAACTTGAGGTTTCACTCAAACATGGATTCACACATTTAAAAACCTAAGACATTATTTGAAGCTCCCATCCATTTAACTTTTGTTTTGATAAAATTTTCAACTCCTCCGGAATTGCCATCAAACCCTTCATTTCCCAGTTCATCAGCTTCCCCCCCCCCCCTCTCTCTCTACCATCTCCCTGCTTCAACCCTCAATATATGGATACTGTTTCTTCTTTCTACTTTTGGACAGCCACGTGGATAGGAAAGATTTTTAGAGATAAGGGTCAAAAGCAGGCAGATCAGACTAGTGTAGATGAGGCATCTTAGACAGCATGGGCAAGTTGGGTCAAAGGGTTTGTTTCCATACAGTACAACTGTGTTTTCTTTGGGTTTCCTCCCACACTACAAAGACATACAGGTTTGTAGGTTGACAAAAGTGCTGGAGAAACTCAGCGGGTGCAGCAGCATCTATGGAGCGAAGGAAATAGGCAACGTTTCAGTCTGAAGAAGGGTTTCGGTCTGAAACGTTGCCCATTTCCTTCGCTCCATAGATACTGCTGCACCCGCTAAGTTTCTCCAGCATTTTTGTCTACCTTCGATTTTCCAGCATCTGCAGTTCCTTCTTAAACAGGTTAATTGGCTTTGGTTAAAGAGTTGTAAAATTGTCACTCATGTGTAGGATAGCTTTAGTGTACGGGGTGATTGCTGGTCAGTGCAGACTCGGTGGGCCAAAGGGCCTGTTTCTGCACTGTATCGTCAAAGTACAGTAAAATACTCTAAGGCACTAGGTGCAAGGTGTGTATTTCACATACTCTAAAAAACAAAATACTGTTTCATGATTTGCTGCACTTCCTTTCTTCTTAAAGATGTATCATATTACTGGAGTGGGATGCGATCCTAACCTCTGGTGCTGTCTGTGTGGAGTTTGCATGTCCTACCTGGGTTTCACATGGTGCTCCAGTTACTTCCCACTTCTCATAAGTATATGTATTGGTAGAGATACAAGAGACTGCAGATGTTGGAATCTTGAGCAAACAGCAGAGAGCTGGAAGAGCTCAGTGGGTCTGACAGCATCTGTGGAAGGAATGGGCAGACAACATTTCTAATTAGTCTAACGAAGGATCACAAACCAAAACGTCATCTGTCCATTTCTCTCTACAAGCACTGGCTGACCCGTTGAGTTCCTCCAGCAGTTTGGTTTTTCTATATGCATTGGTAGATTAAATGTCCACTATGAAATCGTCTCTCGTGTATGTGAGTGGTAGAATCTGGTCAGGGATGTGTGGGGGGGGGGGAGATAAAATAGGAGTTACATTAGGAATAATACAAGCGGCTGTTTGATGGTCAGTGTGGACTTGGTGGACCAAGAGGCCTATTTCTGTCTGTATCTCTGTGTGACCGTGACTCTATTCAGGATTCAGCAGCAGTGGAAGGCTCCCAGGAAAACACTTCTCGGGCAAATATCACCCATTCCTTCTCTCCAGAGATGCTGCTTGGCCCGCTGAGTTACTCCAGCTTTTTGTGTCTATCTTCGGTTAAAACCAGCATCTGCAGTTCCTACACACTTCTCTGCAGCTTGCTTGACTGGTCTTTTTAGGCTTGCGTTTGGAGCCACATAGTGGACAGTGTGAGAACAGCAGCCTGTCAGGCAATGACTGAAGATTAATGCGTCAACAGAACACCAGCCTGGTTGATGTCACACGTATTTTATCCTCTGGCAAAGTCATTCCTTGTGCTTAATTGTCTGCATGAGGTGGGGTGAGCCCTCATCTTGAACCGCTGCAGGCCCCTTGATGAAGCTGCTTCCACCGAGCTGTTCAGAAGGGAATTTAAACCCAGATTCATGAAGGAACAGCGGTGTATATATTCACATCAGAACGGTGTGTGACTTGGAAATGGTGGCATTTCTGTGCAGCTGCTGCCCTCCTCCATCTGGGTTAAGGAGGTCCTGATGGTGCGAGGAGCTAAGTGGTGCTATTTTGATAACAACCACTAGATATTTCACAGATAGCCACCACTGCACCCAAACTGCTCCAGTAATGCAAAGTGAAAGTTGAAGATGGAGATGGTTGCAAGAATGGAGTCCATATATATGTAGAACCAATAATAAAAACAGAAAATGGTGAAAAAATATCATCAGCTCTGACGAAGGGCCTTTTAGCTAGGTACATGGACATGCAGGAAATGGGGCGATATGGTTCACATGCAGGCAGATGAGATTAGTTTCTTTTGACATCATGTTCGGCACAGACACTGTGAGTGGAAAGCCCTGTTCCTGTGCTATATTGTTCTATGTTCTACGCAGGGTCTCCAACCTGAAACATTAACTGTTTCTCTTTCCACAGATACTACCTGACCTGCTGAGTTTTTCTAGTACTTTCCTGTTTCTATTTCAGATTTCCAGCATCTGAGGTTTAATGATTTTCATCTGAATGAAAAACTGATGTCTTGAACACAATGTTGTTGCATTCTATCAGTCTTCATAATAAACATTCCTTAAATATATAATTCTACCTCCTTTGTATAAAAAAAGCACATACATCTATTAATAAAACAAGAGCGTGCATGTACACGCTTTGTTAAGACCCGTGCCACTCTAGGCCACTCAGAAGCTATGAAGTACTGGAAACAATGCCACAAATTTCTGAAAGCAACCTGAACACAAAACACAAGGTAACAACCAGATCATGTGCGTACAAGGGGCCTCAGATGTGGAAGCTGGAGCCAAATAATGGGAGAGGTGCTGGAGTTTCTCAGCAGGTCAGCCGGCAACTGTGGAGAGAAATTTAGAGTCTAGAGCCTTGCACTTGACTGACCAGAAATGTCAATCAAGAACCAGGAGAGAAGTGGCCAGCTGTGTTGATAGTATACAGAACATTTTCTTATATTTTCCATAAGTGATAATGATGCATTAGGCCCATCAAATCTATGCCAGCTCTAGAATAATCCCATTATCTGGTTTCCCCATCTTTTTTCCTGTAACTATTCTCTCTCTCATGCACTTCCCTTCCCACGCAGCTACGCATTAGGAGTAATTAACTGAGGAAACTGGAACATTTGGCTGAGGCTCACATAGAAACAGGGTGAATGTACAAAGTGATGGAGATACGATCTGGGTCTAGACTGAACCCTGCTCCTTGCAACTATGACACTCCAGGAAGCTGGGTTCTACCATCTGTACCATCATGTCATGGCTACTATTCGATCTCATCTGCCTGTACATGATCCATGTCCCTGTAATCCCTGCACTTCCATGTGCCTATCTAAAAACATCTGAAAATGCCACTATCCCGTCTGCCTCCACCATCACCATCGGGAAATGCATTCCAGATCCCCACCATGCTCTATGTAAAACCTGGCCCACACATCCTTACACCTATAAAACTCTGATCTTGGATGTGTGTGTGTGTGTGTTTTTATTTGTTGTGTGCAATCACATCTACTCGAAGAAACAACACTAACAGGAACATTTTTACATATTCCGTAGAGATTTATCCCGTGAAATCAAAAATTGTCTTATCTGAAAATTGAATGCATTATTTCTCGAATTATTTATGAAAATGTTCACAAATCTCAAACAACAGAAAATAAATGAGATGGTCTAGCTGACTGATGACGTCACAATGGATCTGACTGCCTCTGCTCGCGCTGTGAGTGACGTCACCTCTGTTCTGTCTTCTGTACTTCTTGGCTTCTTAACTTTCACTTTTTTTAAATTTGTCACTTAGTGTTTTTAAACTGTTGCTCAGGTCGTGCTGTGCGCTCCGCTGGGCTCCTTGAAGTTCTACAACATGGCGGCGGCCGTTATCGCAGCGCGGGCGCGGAGAAGCGTGGTGGAAAAGTGGCCATGGCAGCCGTCATGGGGGACGACCTCCTCTCCGTCTCCCCCGCCCGACTGTCTGTCACATGGGTGGGTGGGCTTCTCCTCGCAGAAGCCATGATCGGCCGGCCCTCCGCTGCTTTTGACAGTCCTCAGGTCGCTCCGGGCCTTGCTCAGGTCCACGCCGACTGCAACCTCGCTCGGGCCTGGCAGGGAGGCAGGCAGTCCCCTGCGAGCTGCCGCCCCGCTCCCCCTCCTCTCTCTCTCCCCTCCCCCCCTCTCTCTCTCCCCCTCTCCCTCTCCTCCCCCCCTCTCTCTCTCTCTCTCTCCCCCCCCCTCCCCTCTCCCCCCCCCCTCTCTCTCTCCTCTCTCTCTCCCTCTCTCTCTCTCTGTGCATTCACCCTATCTAATCCCCTCATAATCGTGTACGCCTCTACAAGATGACCCCCTCATCTGCCTGTTCCCAAATGAATATGGTCCTAGCCTGCCCAACTTCTCCCTATAGCTCAGCCCCTCTAGTCCTGTCATATCCTTGTAAATGTTCTCTCCGCCCTTTCAAGTTCAACAACATCCTTTCCATAGCTGGGTGACTAAAACTGAACACAATACTCCAAAGATGGGCAAACCAATGTCTTGTACATCCATAACATAACAGCTTGACTTCTATACTCAATACGCCAACTGATCAAGGTCAATGTACTGATAGCCTTATTGACCACCCTATCTGCCTGTGACCCCATTTTCAAGGAACTAAGTACCTACGCTCTTAGATCCCGTTGCTCTACAACAAGGCCCAAATCTCTGACATTCACTGTGTAGGTTCTGCCCTGGTTTGACTTCCCAAAATGCAACACCTTTCACTCATCCTTGTGTGATAAATATCTCCCCATATTATTTTGCACTCTATCAGACAAGCAACAATTCCAGCTGCTTTCTGTCTCCATAGATGCTACCTGATCTGTTGAATTTCACCAAGTGTTTGTGTTTATTTCAGATATCAGCTATTGCAGTATTTATCTCCAATTTTATATTTCCTTGATCAGGAATCTCACAGGCCTATCCATATCAATGTTATATGACCATCATCAGTTGCTTCTGACGTATAGGTAAGTGGCAGAATCTGGGGAGAAGAGTTGATGGCAACGTAGAGAGAATGAAAAATGGGATTCATTTTGGATTGATGTGAACTGTTTGCCTGATAATTGTTGTGGGATCAATGGGGTGAAGGGCCTGTTTCTGTGCTGTATGATTTTATGGCATTAGTTTGAGGCAATGGTATCCCATGTGGCAGTGTCGATGGTGCATGCTTACAAGCCCTTCACTGCCTCACTCTTGAAGACGTGACTGCATTGAACTTGGAGACTAAGTGTTGTTTCAAGTCCCGTACCCAACAAAATTGGAGAAATTATTGAGCCAAGGTCTTCCTTGCGTTGATCTCACTTTACACAGGTGATGGAGATTCCCTTGACAAGTGTAACAGAACTGAGAACTAATGAGCCAGGTGAAAGTAGCTCCAAGCAATTTCCTGGTTAAATCTGCATTATTTTCTGAGCAGGGATCTGTTGAGCGTGAAATCCGAAATAGATCATTATTCTCCTCTATTAAACTTTCGCGATTGCAACGGAATGAGCAAGAATATTATGGCAGCACATGGATGCTTTTTCATAGAATCATGTTAATCAATTATTATTAGTGGGAACTAAAAACCAAATATCTTCAATCTGATCATCTGGGTCACTGCACACTGCAATTCTTGCTACTATGGATACTTGCTCTTTCACAGAACACATGTATGAAAAAGGAACAATGAGCCATTTATTCAATTCATTGCATGTGCTCTCTGTGCCTGATTGTTGACGTGTATCTGTAGATAAAAGTCAGACAAGATGGCCAGAAAATGCCCTGCCACCATATACTATGGTGATTCAGGCTATATTTAAAATGTTCCCATGTTTTTAATTAACACTACTGACAAAAAAAAAATGGAATCACATTAAACTAAAACCATTTACAATAGTTAGAACTGAACATTATATATTAAGAATCATCAAGACCTACAGTGCAGAAAAGGCCGACTTATCTCAATAGACTGGTGTCAGCTCTTTGATACAACTTTAATTATGCTAATCCTTTCTCTGAAGTAATTCAATTTCTCACCTTCAAGTATTCTGAATTGAATTGAATCGAATACCTTGATTGTCATTCAGACCTTACGGTCTGAACGAAATTTCTACCCTGCAGTCATACATACAATCATACAATAATAAACAACAATGTATCCTCCAAGCACCTCCTCACTGTGGTGGAGGCAAAAATCTTAGTGCTGCAGTCTCTTCCCTCCTCTTCTCCCTCTGCGCTGAGGCGATACCCCACTATTCATTAGTATGTTCCACACTGCATTGCATTCTCTTCAACAATAGGTGGTTGGATAATGGACAATGACAGCTCAGCATCACTGCCATTATGTGATGTGTTGGGTCAAGAGCTCTTACGAGTCAGGGTACAATCTGATTGGATGCGGGTTTGAAGCATCTATCATAAGATGCGAGAATCATTCAGAGAGAGAGACCAGATGTGCTAAATGTTCTTAACATTAATAACTTTCTGCAGCTTTGTCTGTATAATAGACTCTGGTACAGCGAGCAGTTAAATGTCAAATGTAATTTAGTCCAAGAAATGAACTCTTGGATTCACACCAGCCAGTACTGACTGTGGAGTGCAAGGCAATATTAATTTGGACAGTCACACTGGATCCCGGTTTCTGCAGTAAGAGTATAAGTGATCTCTATCGTAAAAGAGCATTAATTTTGCAAAGCAATGGTAAATAATACCAAGATTGTCAAAAGGACATAATAGTCTAAAATAAGTTTCGGAAATTCATAATAATTTTCCAATACTTTTTTTGATTCTTTGATTCCAGTTAATTTTTTGTTTCTAGCATTTGTCACAATGTGGGGGTGTTGATGGGAATTTGAGAATACACTTCACACATTATGATGGCAGATACTGAACTATTAACCCAGTCCCATTTCCTAGGTTTTGTCCCATGGCTAACCAAGCCACAAACTATTAAAGGCTGGAATATGAGGAGTTACAACTGAGGGTTTGGCATTTCCAACAACATAACATCCTCAAACATTCAGCAAGATGGGTCAGCTCTGTTGAGCTGGTGGAGTTCATCAAGAGAAAAGAGTTTGAACTGTCATATGTACAGACAACAGAACAATGCAATTCTTACTTGCAGCAGCATTAAAAGCCTGCAACACAATACACATAGATAATATGATAAACAAAAAAGCAAGAAATTAGTAACTCCAATAGGGTAACACTCAAGGTAGGGTGAATTCATGTAATATATTTTATGTACAGTGGTAAAAAAAAGTCCCTTGCCGTTGGGGTGCGTATATGCAGAGCCGCTGACGATCTTAGACTTGTCTGCAACTCATTTCTGGTATTGGAGGAGGGCATGGTGATCCCTGTAGTTCACCCTTGCATTGAGAGGAGGAGCTGGCAGTTTCCAGCTTATCCCGACAGCTCAACTTTGGGGCTTGAAGAGGTGACACTGGCGGCCTCTGGATTATCCTGGCAGAGCTGTCTTTGCCTCTGTTTGTGGGCACAGTCCCTCCCAGGCAGAAGCACTGGCATCCCAGGCAATCCCTAGACACTCAGTAGATGTGCTGGATGTCTAGGGCTTCTTCATGGCAGCTCCGTCTGGACCACACGGTTGCACTGGTGGTCACAGGTCTGTCTTCCACGACCCTGCAGTAGGGGAACACAACTAGCAGTGCAGCTCCCCTCCCCTCGGCTTTGTAGAGATCAGGCAGACAATGTTCAGGTGGCCAAACCCATATCAGCTAATTTTATCCAGCTGGTACCAATGATGCTGGGAATTGGCCTATCAGCCAGTGATAGGGATCAGAATGGCATCCAAGGGAGGGGTGAGGGCTGTGACAACTCATTATTACAATAACACCTCACTTTCATTTAGCACCTTAATATTGTAAAAGTAATTGTTAAAGAAATTCCCTACTGGTTCATTTATGTCCTTGTATGAAGAAAATCTACCATCAGGTCTTCTGTTGGATAACTCCAGTTTCACAGTACCATGGTTGATTCTTCAAAGTGACCTCAGAAATCATCTTGTCGATGACAATTGAGGGCTGATCAATAAAAACCTGTCACACCAGCAAGCCTACAATCCAAAGGCTAATCTTCTAAAACTAGTGTGCGCCATTACCTTGGCTGACTCAGTACTCACTAAACTATTCCAAAGCCTTGCGTTCCCTACCCTTGGCTTACTTTCCTTTCGTTCCTTCTGCCCATATCCCACCATGACATGAACAGAAAAATGCACGGTAAAGAAATGATGCCTACTCCATGAACAACAACAGTATGGAATGAGTTAATTTGCCACACAAACAGGGGACAAAAGATTTATGCTTTCTATTACAGCGTATGAGGTAACATGAAGCTGGCTGATTCTGTAAGAAGCATTACATTTTCAAACACAGCTGCGGATTTATGTACCATGATGATGTGCTCTAATGCACCTTGATATTTATCCCTTCTCTCTCCCTAACAATAACACCCACTCATAAATCTACATGCTTCCACGTATGCACGCACATGCTAACTTAAACATACATGTGTATGTGCAAACATATAGATATGCTTGTTTCCTATCTCTATACCATTATGAAACATTGTACACGCACACACACATAAAGGCACACACTCGCTCATGCTTAATTCTTTCGTTAAAAACAAAAATGTCTAATGGAAGGAAGTAAGAACTTACAAATTTCACAGCCTCTGGACATCCCAAAGAGAATGATGCAGCTTGGAGCTGTAACATTGTTGTGCAAAGGAGACATTATTAAATTGTTATGAATTCTGTTAAGAGCATATTGAGGAAAGAAAGGGATTGTGATAGCCTTTGGAGGTGACTTCGCTGACAAGAAAGCACAGGATTTATTAATGCCAGCAGTTGAAATATATGTAAATTATTTCCAACTTTGCTGTAAATGTTAGATTTGGTTTGAGAAACTACACGGTATCGAAATGATTTTATAAAATCATAACTGGACCTCCTGCATTGTGATCCCTCATTCAGGTTGGGAAAATTTATCTTAATCTTCCTCACCAAAATATCTGTCTTCCATCTTGATCATCTTAAAATTCACATGTGTGTCTTGTCTTTCAGCTTTCCTTCCTCCTTAGTAACTGGGTCCCAGCTCCACATGTGAAGAACTAGCTAATGGACCGTTTGAAGGACACAGTTGGAATCACAGCCTTGCAAGGATTCAGCACCACATGAAGGGAAGTGATCAGTTCAAGAGAATGATTGTTGTAGACCAGAGAATCACAAACGCTCAACAGCAATTATTAGACTTCAGGCGTCTAATATATTTTGTAAACAAAAGAATTATTGCCATAGATTATGATCTTACTGGATATTCTTGGCCTTTATCTTCCAATTTCCGTTTTGGATATATAGCTCCCAACAAATATCAACAGAGATCTGTAATCATACACATTCTCATTTCTCATAGGAATAAACCAAATATATATTTTTGCTATTATCATTAATCTTTCTCCTGGTTTATTAATCTAAACCCCCACCACAGACATGTAGATTAAAGGTTAAATAGATTTTAGAAGAAACGCTATTCGTAAAGGTGATCTTAGAAAGAGCTTACAATGAGAGCAGATAGGGTGAAATCTGTAAAAAAAAAAAAGATAGCAGACAATTTCTTGGGTACAGTGTCGTGATCTGGCCTCTGAAGACATTTCTACTTCCAGCACATAGCGAATCATTAGAACACTCAACCCAAGAGGATTGTGGAGATTCAGTCAATGAATGTGTTTAAGACAGGGATCAATAAATATTCTTAATTTAAGGGGATCAAGGGACCTGCGGTAATGAAGGAAAGCGGTGCTGAGATAAAAGATCATCTCTCAGGGTCAGGGGACCATCTCCTGCTTTTATTTCTTCTGCACTTATTAGGATTAATATGTAATTAAAAGGATTGTTGTTCTATTGGAGGGGATTGGTGTGATACTAATATGATCAGAATGGTATTAGATGGGATTAGTATGATTACTGTGTTCTAAAAGCTACAAGATACCCATTTTAATTTAAATCTAAACTAGAACAAATTGTCCTGAGTGTTCGATGCAAATCTTGAAACTATATGCCCATTGTAATAGACAGGATCCGATGCTCATGCATCCTTTTGGTGTCAATAGTGAGAAGATAATGTTGCCATAAATCTATTACTCTAGATTCTCAGATTCAATGGTTCCTAAGATGCCTATAAAATGTATGTTAAGAAATTCCCATCCCCATATCCTGAATATTTCCCTGTCCAAAACAAAGTACTGTAGATATTGGAAATCTCAGAATTCTAGCGGACATTGTATTGTTTTTGTTTGGGTTATTGTTTAACTTTTTGGCACTTGTTCGGGATTCCCATCCTGAAGAATTATGTTCCTCTCCCAGGAGGATTTCTATTTAATTTGATCAACTTCAGTATTCCTTCTGGACTTCACCGAGTCTTCTTCAAAGGTGTACCAATTAAGGCACAGTGTCATTCGATTTAACTCTGTATCTTTCCTCTGCTTCCCAAGATGGCTTAAAACATATGTAAGAGAATAAAAACTGCTAACAACAATAATAATGTTTCTAGGGGCACGTTTTAGATGGCTGGATCCTGTCTCTCTCACAAACACAAAGCACAAAGGTTTATTTAGAGAGAAGCCTAAGATCAGGAACATTCTTGATGTAGTTGGTCACACAGTCCCATTTAACCTTCTTCATGTTTGAGTAACATTTCATCTAAGGTCTCAGCTCCACGTTGTCAATGTCAAGGTCAAAGGTCAAAAACTTTCTTTGCCGTTTGTGCTTACACACATAGGAACTCTTGTGCGGTTGTTCAGAGAGTCAAGTCAAGTTAAAAAGACACACAGAAGACACATAATCTATAAAAACATATACTTCTCTAGAACTAAAAAAGAAAGAAAATGCCTAAAACCCTATATAAAGGGGAAAGTGAGAGCATTGTAAATTACACAAACCCTATATAAAAAGTGTCGATTGCATTGTTGCTTCTTCATACCTGTGTTCAGTGAAAGAGCAGACATCCATAGTAACAAGAATTGTAGTCTGCAGTGACCCGGAAGATCAGATTGAACATATTTGGCTTTTAGTTCCCACTGATAATAATTGATTAACATGATTCAATGAAAAAGCATCCATGTGCTGCCATAATATTCTTGCTCATTCCGTTGCAATCTCAAAAGTTTAAGAGAGGAGAATAATTATATTTTTGGGACATCACGCTCAACAGATCCCTGCTCAGAAAATGAAGCAGATTTACCAGGAATTTGCTTGGAGCTGGATAATTTTAAGGCAGAGATTAACAGATTCTTTAGTAGTATTGGTGTCAGAGGTTATGGGGAGAAGGCTGGAGAATGGGGTTGAGAGGGAAAGATAGATCAGCCATGGTTTGATGGTGGAGCAGACTTGATGGACCGAATGGCCTAAATCTGCTCCTATAATGACCTGATGAACTTCCTACCACAACTGGCCGGCCTCCTGCAACCGCTGCAGCATCTCCTCCCATGTGGTTAAACTAAAAAAAAATACCTGAAGGGGGGAAAATGACTGAGAACGTGGGATAATATGGAGCTAGTGTGAAAGGGTGGTCGATGGTCGGCATGGACTCGGCGGGCCGAAGGGCCTGTTTCCGTGCTGCACCTGTAAACAAAAGTACCTCAGAAAGGACTTGGCGAATCTATCGGAAGGGTTCGGGTTCTGTGAAGAATGGTCCCGACCCGAAATGTCGCCTATCCATGTGCTCCAGAGATGCCGGCCGACCGACCCGCTGAGTTACTCCAGCATCTTGTGTGACTCTATTTGAAGGGCAGTTTACCATGAGTAAGGGCGGCTCCGGGACCCAGCAGCCCACCGGCGTGGGCAGGGAACAGTGAGGCCAATCGTGAGGCCAACACTCCCACTCCCACTCCCTCCTTCCCCCACTACTTCAAGTCAATGGGCAGCTAATTGTGAGGGTAACACCCCGCTCCCGCCAACGCCCCGTCGTGTTGGGTTGCTGAGGGAGGTACGAGCACCCAAAATTAAATCATATGCTGGAAATGCTGAAAATGCTCTCACCATGTCGGGCAGCGTCTGTGGGGAGAGGGGCAGAGATCACATTCCTTTATCAGTGTTGCAGTCAGTCGAGTTCAAGAAAGCGGCTCCGAGCCAGGTATCTGTCAGGGAAACGTCCGCAATCAGCAACTCTCAGCTCGGCTGGAGATCTGTGAGTAGTGATTTGTGAATTTACTTGTTTAGACTGCAGTTGATGGAAATATGAAGAAAACACCTCGAGAGCCAAGATTGTTTTATTGTCCTATGTCCTGAAATGGAACAATGAAATTAAATTACATCCTGAATGTCTATTTTTTTTTCTCCCTGTTTATATCATAGGTGATTTTGGGTTATCTGGGTGCTGGCTCGAAGGGCCGAATGGCCTACTCCTGCACCTATTGTCTATTATGGGGAGAAGGCAGGAGAATTGGGTGAGGAGGGAGAGGTAGATCAGCCATGATTGAATGGCAGAGTAGACTTGATTGGTCGAATGGCCTAATTCTGCTCCTATCACTTATAAACTTTTGTATGTTGTATCGAATGTATTTGTAGAAATTTGAAATGAAGTTATTTGATTTCAGGCTCCTGATTTGCTATTGTTGTAAATTGCAACATCTAACTTCCATAAAGAGCAGAAGGGTTATAGTGCAGAAGCAAAGAACTGCAGATGCTGGATAATACACAAATAGACAAAAAGTGCTGGAGTAACTCAGCGGGTCAGGCAGCATCCCTGGAGAACAAGGTAGGTGATGTTTTGGGTCGAGCCCCTTCTTCAGACGGTTGAGACTCTGGACCTGAGGCACCCACAGAAAACCAATCACTTTGAGAGATTGTCTGGTGATTTTCGTCAAACATTAGTTTTAAGTTGTGGCATTCTTAAATCATCATATTTTCTTTGCCTTATCTTTCTTCTCAAGTTTATTGTCATATGTACAAGTATGATGACGTACGGGTACAATTAAAAAAATTGTTTACAGCAGTATCCTGAGCACATAGCCTCAGACAATACATACAACCATAAATTAAATGTAAGTTGGATATAAATTGTACAAGACTTTAAAAAGAAAGACGAAGGGACCGCAAATTCTGGAATCTTGTGTAAAAAAACTAATCGCTGGAGGAACTCAATGGGTCAGGCAGTGCCTGTGGAGAAAAATGGGCAGACAATGTTTTGTAGCAGTGCACCTTCTTCAGACTAAGTCAGGCTGAGGAAGGATCCTGGCCCACACCATTGTCTGTCCATTTCCCTCCACAGATACATGACCTGCTGTTTTTCTTTGTCTATTTGTTATTTTTACTAGTGAAAAGAAAAAGACTATGCAAAAAAAAATAGACATTACTACAAAACACAATTAGAAAACAAGACCATGGTAGTGTAAGAGGGGGTCCTAGCGTTCCGTTACTGAGGTAAACTTGGATAAGGTTTTGCAGGTCGGTTCAAAAACATAGCTGTTTTGAACCTGTTGGATTTCAACCATTTGTACCTTCTGCTCGATGGTAGCAGAGAGATGATGGTTGGGATCCTTGATGATAGATGGCGTCTTCTTGAAGCAGCTACTCATCCACATGGTTTTGATGGGGAGGGGGCTGTGCGTGTGATGAAATGGACTGAGTCCACCACTCACTGCAACCTCAGCTATAATGAAAGGTAAATTCCTGGAACTAGTTATTTGAAAAGAATGTTTCTCCATCAAACTTTACTAGAATGGACCCCTGGTGAATTAGCTCATGCTTTACTGATGTCATTTATTTTACTACTGAAGTTTATTTTATCTTGCTAGCACTAAGCTTCATATCCTATTACATGTGACATCCCACCTCTAGAGTAAAATGTAAAACTATTTACTTACTATTAAGTTGAAAAAAGCTTCTGTGAAAGTTACACAAAATGGGCATTTTTAATGATGTATCACAATGGGCTGAAAAAAAAGACAGATCTAATTAATTTGTATTTTCTTTTTCTATTAATTTCTTTTAAAATTGTATTAAACATTTCAGCATGTCATTTGTATATACATGACAGTCTCCACAGCTGTTCCAAGGTTTGTCTTTGGAGGATACATAACTACCATGGTATTAAAAATTGTCCAACATTGCCTTTTTTTTGCTGTCTAAGTGCAATTGCATTTCTTTCCTTCCTTTTTGTGCTTTCCCTTGACTCAATCACACAGTGTTCAAAAGCACACTGGATAGCCACCACGTGGTCACAGGAGTGGAAGGCAACCTCATCTCCATTACACGGCTACATCTCTTCACCAGATAAAAGCTGTCCAGGGCCTCGCCTCTACAGAGGAGCATGGGTGAAGCTCAACAGGCTTCGTACTGGAGTTGGGCGTTTCAATGCCAGCATGTGGAGATGGGGACTCTGTCCAAACCCAGCCTGTGAATGCGGAGCAGAACAACAGACAGCCAACCATTTCAACTCTGGGTGCCCGCTCTACCACCCACCAAATGGAGCTCAGGGCCTGGCAGACATTGACACAGAGACAACAATCTGGCTGCTCAACACCCGGCTTGAAATCTAACTATTCCTTTGGTTTATGTTTCATTTGCAAGAAGAAGAAGAAGAAGAAGAAGAAGAAGAAGAAGAAGAAGAAGAAGAAGAAGAAGAAGAAGAATCATTGTATCCAATATTTTTCTCTAGTTTTTAATTCTCATCATCTGGGCTATTACTAATTCAGTTATAGCTTCCTCTTGCTCTGAGTCAAAGAGTTGTAGCCTCATCCACCACCAACACTAGCATCTTAGCAACACAATCGCTTTTCCACTTTCACCACTTTAACTTGTTTTTCTATTTCCTTTCAAGTCTCCTGGATAATAGAAATACAATAATAGTAATTTCTGCAGTGCTATTGAAGAATGCATGGTGGACTTAAGCATTTTACACTCAATGAAGCCATTTTTACTTGTGGTCTTTGTTAGACAAGATAGCAGTGAATTACCATGAAGAGTTGAGTGATATGCAATTAATATTTTTGTGGTGTTGGTTGAGGGACAAATAATAGTTAGGTTAATGAAATTAACTGCTTCTTCTTCAGGATAGCACAGAGATCTTTCCCCAAGACAGCGGAATGCAAACATTATCTGAGAGGCAGATTAGGATTTGATCTAATGATCATACGTAGCACAGTATATCCATATGTGTGGTTGTACTCTGCTTTAATTTGGGGTTCAAGTTGATGTGGGACTATGAAGACATAACTCTTGGCTCAAAGGTAAAGTTAAGCCACAACTGACTTTTCAATTCATTGTAAAAGTCACAGATAGAAAATCCATTTGTCAATGCTAAATTATAGGTTATCCTCCAGTACAAGAATAATAGTCTGAGAGAGGTACTGAGAATGCAGAACAATTAATTTCCAAGCTTTGTGTGAAATGAAGATGGGAGATGATTGAAAGAAAAATCTGTTTCTAAACATTGCCGATTTGATTTGTACTGTTGTGTATATATTTCTGAATGTGAATTTGTGAAGTGAAACAACATAAATTGGATTAGAAGTGTTTAACTGTGAGGAAAACATTACATACAAAAACAGAAAATGTTGGAAATGCTCAACCAATCAGGAAACATTTGTGAAGAGAGAAACATAATTAATTTTTCAGATTGTCAGATTTTATTAAAGGGTATTTTTATGTATTTTAGTTTCATCTTGTAGAAATTACAGCAGTGTTTATACATAGTCCCCCCATTTCAGGGCACCATAATGTTTGGGACACATGGCTTCACAGGTGTTTGTAATTGCTCAGGTGTATTTAATTGCCTCCTTAATGCAGGTATAAAAGAGCTCTCAGCGCCTAGTCTTTCCTCCAGTCTTTACATCGCCTTTGGAAATGTTTATTGCTGAGGATCATCATGAGGACCAAAGTTGTGCCAATGAAAGTCAAATAAGCCATTGTGAGACTGAGAAACAAGAATAAAACTGTTAGAGTTATTCTTAGCCTTATCAAAATCAACTATTTGGAACATTATTAAGGAGAAAGAGAGCACTGGTGAGTTTACTAATTGCAAAGTGACTGGCAGGCCAAGGAAGACCTCCACAGCTGATGACAGAAGAATTCTCCAAACACCTAAAGAAAAATCCCCAAACACCTGTCCGACAGATCAGAAACTCTCTTCAGGAGTCAGGTGTGGATTTGTCAATGACTACCATCTGCAGAAGACTTCATGAACAGAAATGCAGAGGCTACACTGCAAGATGCAAACCACTGGTCAGTTGCAAAAGTAGGATGGCCAGGTTACAGTTTGCCAAGAAGTACTTAAAAGAGCAACCACAGTTCTGGGAAAAAGTCTTGTGAACAGATGAGACAAAGATTAACATATCAGAATGATGGCAAGAGCAAAGTATGGAGGAGAGAAGGAACTGTCCAAGATCCAAAGCACACCACCTCATCTATGAAATGGTGGTGGGAGTGTTATGGCCTGGGCATGTATGGCTGCTGAAGGTACTGGCTCACTTATCTTCATTGATGATACAACTTCTGATGGTAGTAGCATAATGAGTTCTGAAGTGTATAGACACATACTATCTGTTCAAGTTTAAATGCCTCAAAACTCATTGGCCAGCGGTTCATTCTACAGCAAGACAATGATCTCAAACTTACTGCTAAAGCAACAAAGGAGTTTTTCAAAGCTAAAAAATTTTCAATTCTTGAGTGGCCAAGTCAATCACCCGATCTGAACCCAATTGAGCATGCCTTTTATATGCTAAAGAGAGAACTGCCCTAGCACTAGCCCACAAAACAAAGCATAAGCTAAAGATGGCTGCAATACAGGTCTGCAGAGCATCACCAGAGAAGACCCCCAGCAACTGATGAATCAGACTTCAAGCAGTCATTGCATGCAAAGGATATGCAACAGTACTAAACATGACTACTTTCATTTACATGACATTGCTGTGTCCCAAACATTGTGGTGCCCTGAAATGGGGAGACTATGTATAAACACTGCTGTAATTTCCACATGGTGGAACCAAAATATATAAAAATCACCTTTATTAAAATCTGGCAATGTGCACTTTAACCACATGTGATTTGTTCTATTACAACCCTCAAATTGTGGAGTACAGAGGCAAATAAATAAATTATGGGTCTTTGTCCCAAATATTATGGAGGGCATTGTAGCTATAGGATTTATCTATTTCATTTTGCAGAGAAGTCAGAAATCTCACCAAATATTCTTACACCAATTACTTTACATTGGGAATAAAAGTAATTGTTATAAAGATTCTTGGTGAGATGTTGGAGGAGAGGAAATGTCACCCAGTGAGTGAGAGTGGTCAGGAAGCCATCCCCTAAAACGGTGGTAGAGGTAGAAATTCTCAGTAATTTCAGTTTACTAGGATATTTATTTGAAGAGCTGTGGCCTGCAAACAGTGGACCTTCAGGCAGGGGTGTTAAGCTAGAATGTTGGTTACCCTTGCTAGTATTTTTAAAGCCCACTATTTGAAAGAAAAAATAAGGAAGATGACCTGGCCAATATTTAGCCTAGTTCCAACTCCAACAGAAAGAGAGATTGCCTGGACATTATCTGTTTGCCACTCGTGGGATCTTGCTATACACACATTGTCCGTGCAGAACTCTGCCCTGTGAAGGTGACCACACTTCAGAAGTACAGCGTAGACTGTAGTGCGGCTGCCCTTTTTCAAAAATATTTCTCTAAGGCAAATGACATGAAAGCATGGCAATTGGTGGAATTCAATAGATACAAGTCAACCCTGTTTGTGTTTAATCCTCATCCTGGCTGGTGTTGGAGTTGTTGACTAATTATATCAATGAAGCTTATTATATTAATTGATCGGTTTCGTTTGATCCAGAGCTGAGGTGTGGAAATTGTCAGTGTAAACCTTGGGATTCATGACACGAAAGCTTGCCATGTCACGGTGGTCATCTCTTGTCCACAGAAGTTATTCAGCCAGCATGACTCCATCTACACTACACATCAATCCTCCCTCTTCTCTCCAGGAACCACCCGTCGCTGAGCAAGTCAACCCCCTCCCCCCTCTTTATATTACCCCTCTCCCCTTTACATCCTCAATCCTGATGCATGATCTCGACCCAAGACGTCGACTATCTTCTCCACCTGCCTCCACAGATGATACCCCAACCTGTTGGGCTCCTCTTGCCGTTTGCTTTTTATTCCGCAATGTCTTCTTCTATATGAGGATCTGAAAATCGGCCTGTTATCCAAGTTACCCACCCATCGTCTCGGGCTTGTGGACTTGATCGACATGACCCCAAACACCTACAGGGAAATTTCCAGCCTCCAAACCACTCACCAGCCTTCACTAAGAACTGTATTTGTTATGCAATGGGCGCACGTCTCTGAAATATCACCCGTCCCCGGCGGGCGACAGTAAAACTAGATCTACACTTCAGCGCTGAAGCCGGTTAACACCCACAGATTATTTTACATTCTCCGCTGCTGCTGCTGCTGTTGCTGCTGCTGCTGCTGCTGTTGCTTGTGAACAAAGCCAATCTGTTCGCAACTCCCCGAGAACAAAAGGAAACTCGAAATGCTACTGAATCGGATGTTGAATATATTGAACATTGCCTTAAGAGAATTATTTAATTATGTTTTTATTGGAATGGCTTGGAATAATAATCTCCCCCGGAGAAGTATAAATGTCCCAGGTCCGGAGAATAACCCGTCCCTCGGGACCTAGAAGAATAATTGCTGGTGTTTAGTGCGCCTCTCCGTGATGATCATTGCAGATTAAGCTGATGACAATCAGTCTCTCCAGCCTGGAATGTCACCCGTGTCGATCTACCGCTGCACGGTCGCTCTCTGATTCTGTTTGTCAAACGTCCTTCCAAGGTGTAGAAGCACTCGACACGGACACTTGATTTCAGTTTCGAATCAAACTCGCATTTCCTGATTTTAACCACTGTGTTAAATAAAAGCAAGCTGAAGTTAAATCCATATTTTGGAGTTTAAAAGGGGGTGCCCTCGGCCACGGCGTGGTCACAGTGAGGCGCCGGGCAAACCGATTCCCCCTTTCCCACCAACGGATACAGCGGGATGTATTTATTTGACGAAAGGAATCTGCCACATCGCACTTGCACTCGGGCGGGGATAACTGTGGAAGAAACTGACCCATTCCCCCTCCCGAAGATAGACGCAAAATGCTGGAGTAACTCAGCGGGACAGGCAGCATCTCTGGATAGAAGGAATGGGTGACGTTTTGGGTCGAGACCCTTCTTCAGACTGGTGGTCGCTCTGAGTCTAAAGAAGGGTCTCGACGTCACCCATTCCTTCTATCCAGAGATGCTGCCTGTCCCGCTGAGTTACTCCAGCATGTTTGTGTCTATCTTCGGTGTAAACCAGCATTTGCAGTTCCTTCCGACACATCCTTCCTACGCCTGATCCCGGTCAGGTCGGGACCCTCGACACACAAGAGCCCTTCCCCTCACGCTATCCTCCTGCCTCGACTATGAAATACCCATGTTTTCCACTCCCACGTTTATTAACTACTTGTACAAACTAAACAACTGGAAATAAACACATTGCTTGCGCAAAAATCGAGAGCTTTATTTTTAATCTCCCCTGAATTTGCAACGATATTTTGCCTACCCCCGATGGAAGATATCGCTTCATTCAGCACCCTGGACAGCACAGAGCGTCGAGGGGGCGAGAACCCCGCCTCTGCCGCCTGATGGACTTGTCCAAGGACCGGTTGCTGCACGAAGCCGTCCAAGGCGAGGCCAATGGGAGCGGGGAAGGGGTGGGCGGTACAGGTTGACTTAATTCAAACCGGAGATGCGCCTTGTCTTCAGAGGACAAGATCGGCAACTGGAGCCCAGGTGCGCCGGGGACTCTGCCTCAAGGTCTACAGCAACGCTGCACACCGGACTGTCAGCTGCAATTGCCCAGAAACAAAAGTTTATTTGATGTACTTTTGAAAAGGATTTTGTTTGGCGTTGGCTCCCGAGTTCAATCTCATTAGTTCGGCCGGCGCCACTCGAATGCAGCAAGTTGGAAGAGATGGACGATTTTATGTTGAACCGTACCGTGCAGTTTTACAACTCCAGCCAAAACTGCAACCTGTGTGAGATGGATTTCCACGGAGACGGATCCCCTGCATTGAGAATCATCATCTCCATCACCTACTCGATGGTTTGCGCCGTCGGTCTTGTCGGGAACTTGCTGGTCTTTCTCCTGATGAAAGCGAAGACAGGGCGCAGCAAATCCACCATGTGCGTCTTCATACTCAACCTGGCGGTTACCGACTTTCAGTTCGTCATGACCCTGCCCTTCTGGGCGGTGGACACCGCTCTGGACTTCAGCTGGCCCTTCGGGGGTGCCATGTGTAAGATCATACAGTCAGTCACTGTCATGAACATGTACGCCGGCGTTTTCTTCCTGACGGCAATGGGCATTGCCCGCTACTGGTCGGTAGCGTCGGCTCTGAAGGCCAGGGGTAGCGGGCTGCCATGCTCGGTCAAGTGGATCAGTGTCTTTCTCTGGTCCGCCGCCGGCCTGGCCACGCTACCCACCGCAATCTTCTCCACTGTCAGAAACACTGCCGGCGAGAACCTTTGTCTGCTGGACTTCCCCGACGATGGTCAGTACTGGCTCGCACTCTACCACATCCAGAAGATCGTTCTGGCTTTTGTTCTGCCCATGGCCATTCTGTCGGTCTGTTATCTGCTCCTCCTCAGGTTCTTGAGACAACAACACATGGGCAACAAAAACACCAAGAGGAAGTCGACAGTAACCAGGTCTGTCACCATCGTTATGCTCGCCTTCTTCCTCTGTTGGCTACCCAACCACATCATCACATTCTGGGGCGTTTTGGTCAAGCTCAACGTGATACCTTGGGACAAGACCTACTACTCCATGCAGTCCTATGCTTTCCCCGTCACCGTGTGCTTGGCACACACAAACAGCTGCCTCAACCCAGTTCTCTACTGCTTAATGAGGAGAGAGTTCAGGAAATCTATGAAAGAGATCTTCTGGAAGATATCTACGCCGGCTTTGACGCACAAGGTTGCAATACGACCCTTCTCCGGCCCGGTAAATAACCGGGAACAGACGCACATGCAGGTCGGAGTGCGTCTGAACATTATTGAGATCGCACATTACAGCCGAGACTCCGACTCTAACAGTCGATGTGAAAACGATCCCTCCAACTGCACCACTCAGCCAAACCCCAATTAACTGACTGTCTTGGGAGACTGCTGAGGGAAGGTATCGGGATTGTTGTGACGGCGAATAACAACTGGATAAATCCGATGTAGAATGACCATCTCGAAAGAAAAAGATCACTGCTATGAAAGCCCTTCACTTCAAAATGTGTGATTACATGTAGAAGCGCGATGGGTTTAGACTGATGTTGATCTCTTTACCTCTCATTTTAGAGACTGCAAAATCGAAGCTCCGTGCAATGTTTTAGAAGTTGCAATTTGTTCCTTAAACGAAGGCAACTTGTGATCATCGAAAGTCATTAGTTTAAGGGGTACGAGGGAATAACTGCATCGCTTTCACTCCACTTACTTAAGTCAAGGGGCGGAAGGGAGATCGGGCCGCATCACCCCGGGCAGCCCCGGGACAGATGTCCATTCCCTATGAATGACATTGTGATGTGGGTGACCTTGCAGGGTTTCTATCAGAGCCTCTCGACCACACCGCCTTGGGTCGTTCCAATGTTGAGAAAATGAACCATGAAGAAATGTAAAGTGCTTTTGAATTGTTAATAAATAGACAAATTCACGCTGCAATTATATTGTATACTGTTTATTTCTTTAAAACTTATGAAGTATTTCAATTTATATCATTAACATTTGATTTAATTCAATAATTGTTTCCATGGGACTTTAGAGTTTAAACTCGTGTAATAGTTTAAACGACAATCGCTGACTTGCCAGTAACATGACAACCCCGATTAGTATTTGGCAAACAGTTTTACAACTGTTTATTAAGCAAACAGTGTATTAATTGTTAAACATAATTAAGTGGAACACATTTCCCCCCTACTCTGGTGTACTATTGTAATTATTTAAAATGCAACTTCCGTAGGTGAGAATTAACGAGCAATTATTACGACTCACAATTTTGGCTCTGATGCGAAATCTAAGTTAAATTTCTATCATTGAACTTAGATTTGAAGCGGGGTGTTTATTTGATCCATTCTAAAAAATTACATCGTAATAGATTATTTTTCTATCTAAATTTTAATTTCTAAAAATCTATTGAAATGCTGCTATGATCCCCCCCCCCCCCCCCCCCCCCTCCTAAACCTATTAATCAAGTTTGCGGAGACAGGTAAGCAAGTTCCAATCATACAATATACTTATAGAGGTACGTGATGGTCGACATGGATGTGATCAGAAGTGTGTGTCGCTGTGCTCTATTTGTATAATTATTAACAGTCCTGATGCTGGTCTCGACCCGAAACATCAGCTATCCCCTTGCCTGCACAGATGCTGATCTGAGGGTCCTCTAGCGGTGACAGATCGAACAACAGATAATCGTCTTTCTGCCTCACTTTAAAAACATGTTCTATACTTAACAATTAATATACTTAACACTTTAACATTTTGATAACGTATTGCTGTGCCCCCGTGTGTTCTGAAAAGGTTGCAAATAAATGGAAAAGGTGTAAGGAAGATTTGCAAGAACTGGCAAGCTGACAATCAGGAGACATGCCACACTTTGCGGCCCCTATTCCTGATAAAGAGAATGCTGTAGAGCGGAGGAAGAAGAGGTCCTTACAATTATATGGGAATTTGATTGAGTAATGTGGAAAAGTTCATGAAGGAAACCAAAACAATGAGCCATAAATATGAGGAGCTTGTTTCTGGGTTGGAACTTCTCTTCAGGCTGGTGGATTAGAGGGGAGCTAGAAAGAGGTGAGGAGAAGTGCTGGGGCAACAGGTAGTGATGGGTGGATGCAGGTGACGAAGGATGAATTGGCAGGTGGGGGAAAGTCAGATGGAGATAGAAACCAAGGCTGGAGATGGAGGACAAATGGTGGAATCTGGTAAGAAAGGAAGGAGGGAGTGTAATGTAGAAAATACATGCTATTCCTCCCACTGGTTCTACATTTCACTCACATCTTCATTCCTTATCAGATTCCACCATTTGCACCACTTACTGTCAGCTACCACTCTACTAGTTGATCAGTCTGAAGAAGGGTCATGACGCAACATGTCGCCCGTCCATTTACTTCCACAGATGCTGCTTGGCCAGCTGATTTCCTCCAGTAGTTGGTTTTTCCTCAAGGTACCAGCATCTTCAGTCCCTTGTGTCTCCAATACAAGAATGCCACTAAGGAAGGAAGGAGGAAATCCAATCTTCTTGTTGCCATGTTATAGAATTGAGGCATTGGAGAGGGTGCAGAGAATGCTTGTTAGGATACAAAGGCATACAGATTAGGACTTCTTTCAGGAAAGAAGGATGAGGGCTGGTGTAAAAGAGTTTGCATTGTTGAAAAGTGTTTTGACAAAGTGGATTGAATAGCGAGAGTGTTTCCACTTGTGAGGGAGAGCATAACCAGAGTTCATCAATATCAATTAGTCCCCGAGAATTTCAATAGGAAATTCAGAAGAGTGTGCAGAATGTAAATCAATTAACAAAAATGAAAAAATATAAATAAAAATCTGCAGATGCTGGAAACTTGAAATAAAAATCAGACAGTATCTGGTAAAAGTGGGATCGGATTCATAATTTGAATCAGACAGAGTCTTATCAGATTCCACAATTTGAACCCAATTGACTTCTCCACCTCCAGTAAAAGTGAAACAGTTAACATTTCAGATCTGTGACCATTCATGAGAAGAGTGGAACTGGGATGACAAATGTGGAACCCTCTCCTACAGGGCGTGGCTGAAGTTAATATTACAGATATATTGAACGGGGAGCTTGAGAAGTAGATGAGGGAGAGGGAATAGAGGATCACCTACTAGTTTTATATGAGGATGTGATAAGGCTCAGGTGAAACATTAACGTTGCCACGGACTGGTTGGGTCAAATGGTCTATCTCATGCCACATTTGTTTTGCAGTGGTTTGTAAATCTAGCAGAAAATTTGGGAGAAACATCTTTAGGCAGAATGGTGAAAATGTGAGATTCACTCCCTTGGGGAGATGTTGAGATGAATCCTATGGGTGCATTTAAGTGGGAACTACATATGTGCATTATGGGGAAACATTATGGGCAGTATAATGGTGTTGCTGGTAGAGTCACTGCCACACAGCGCTAGAGACTAGGGTTCAATCCTAACCTCAAGCATTATTTGTGTGGAGTTTGTA
This sequence comes from Leucoraja erinaceus, assembly GCF_028641065.1. Taxonomy (NCBI): domain Eukaryota; kingdom Metazoa; phylum Chordata; class Chondrichthyes; order Rajiformes; family Rajidae; genus Leucoraja; species Leucoraja erinaceus. The sequence continues at coordinate 13,286,627 of NC_073409.1, forward strand.
GATTCTCCCTGTGACCATTGGGTTGTCATAGACACCACAGACATGTGGGTCAGTATGTTAATTAGCCAGTATGTATTTCTCCCAGAATGTAGGTGAAAGATGTGAGAATCTCAGCATTCTGACCTCAGTTAATAACAATGTGGGAAGATTAAAATTGGATTTTGCATAGAATTAATGCTAATGATCGGAATGGCTTCGGTGAGCCAAAGGGCTTGTTCTGCACTGTGTCTCTACATTGTGTCTCTACACACTCTGCAAGGGTGGAATGGTGGGCCAGAGCAAGTCTGCTTGTGAAAACAAAGCATAGATGCTGGGAAATACTCAGCAGGTCATGCAACATCCATAAACAGAGTCACCGCCATGTCACAATCAATCATAATCACAATCACAATAATACTTTATTAGCCAACTATGTTTTGGGACATACGAGGAATTTCATTTGCCAAGTCAGTCATGCAATAAAAATCACAACGGAACACCCAAAATACATTTTAACATAAACATCCACCACAGTGACTCCTCCACATTCCTCACTGTGATGGAAGGCAATAAAAAGTTCAAATCTCTTCCCTTCTTTTTTCTCCCGCGGTCGGGGGCCTCGAGCCTTCCGTTGAGGGGACGATCTTGAAGCCCTCCGCATCAGGGCGATCGGCTCCTGCATCGGGGGGGATGTTAGTTCCTCCATGCCGGTGATCGGACCCGGTCAAGCCTCTGAGTCGTTGGAGCTCCCTTCTAGCCTCTCCGGAGACTGCGAGCTCCCGATGTAAAGTCCACAGGGATTGGAGTGATCCCAGGCAAGTCCGATGTTACGTCCACGTCCCATGATGGGGCCCAAGGTCAGTCCGAGGCTTCCAGCTCCATCGATGTTAGGCTGCAGATCGGCCGGAGATGCTGGCCGGAAAACAATCGCATCTCCGGCAAGGTAAGAAACTGAAAACAAGTTTCCCCCGATCCCCTCCCGGGGGTCCCCCACATAAAACAAACCAGAGAACATTTACGCAAGCTTTTAACACACACTAAAAATTAAAAAAAGACGGAAAAAACAGACAGACTGTTGGCGGGGCTGCCAATTGTACCGTGACCCTGGCGGTAACCTATGCTAAGAAAAATTAGAATTAAGCAATTCTTAAATCAGTTCAGAGATAGGAAAATAGCAAAGGTCCGTGGCAGGATTGAAGGCAGATGAAATCAAATGGCAAAACAAGTGAGGTTGTATTAAAAGGCAAGGAAACATAATCAAAGCTTGTCACACCCTGGTCATTCCTTCGTCTCCCTGTGGCCATTCAGTAGAAGGCACAGAGGCTTGAAAACACATATCACCAGACCGAGAAACAGCTTCTTTCCCTCTGTTATGGGGCTTCTGATGGGATGCTGTCTGATTCACCTCAACCCCATTGTGGACATTGGACTTTGTCCATGGAATTGATTGCTGACGATGCTGAGAACTATATTCTGCTCTCTCTATCTTCCCCTCCCCTTTATCTATTGTACGAGTTTGACTATTGTATTTAAGTATAGTATATTTGATTTGTATGGAAAGTATGAAAAAACAAAGCTTTTCACTGTACCTGGTGCAAGTGAGAAGAATAAACCTAAACCTAAACATATGCCTACAGAGCATGGTGACAGCTCATTAAATGGTCAAAGTGGCTCAAGACTAGAACATCTCCTCTTGCTCCAATATTCCCATCTGTTCCTCCATTAAACAAATACTTTTTTTCTATTTCCCTTTTCAACAAATAGTTTTACACGTCTCTAGGCCAAATTACTGCTGCCACTTTTCTGCCCACTTTGCAAACCTCTCTTTACCTCTTGATCTGATAACCCTCCTTACCATTTGCCAACTCTCTTGCCATCTAGTTACAATATGTGTTCTCTAATATAATTTCATAAATTATTAGCATAACTAAAGAAAAAAATAGATCGGCAAAGATTCTTTCAGCATGAAATATTAAGCAGAGGATTCCAGATGACAACACCAACTGAGGATTAACAACAAAAATAATTCATTCATAATTGAAATTAAAGCAAATTGAAAAATTTCCATTCATATATTTTTAATGTTATCAATGATACTGATCACATTTGTCAAAGGAGCATCTGCAACTCACCACTGAGCAACGGCTGTAGCTGGGGACTTTGAAAATGGATCCAAAAGCTGGTGACTCTTGCATGTGAACTCAGTGGGCTGTTACTATGCGTTCTGTACTTAATGAAGGATTGTACTTAATTATAGCAATAATTTTACTGATCTGTTTGCTAAAAAAGGAATTTCACTGTATCTTGGTACACATGATAATAAAGAACAATTGAACATTTGAATCATTGACCTACCGATTAGTCAATTGACCAAGTTTGTACCTTAGACATTTGACATTGTAACGCCTGTGGGTTATTGTGAATTGTAGTGCAGAAGCTCATTTTAGCATCAACCCAGTCTTTGTTGTGCCATGGTTGAGTCAGGATTGACAAGCGTATCAGGTTTAGTTGAAGGATTCACTTTTCATCATATTTAATAGATTCCCAAATACATCCTCCCCTATTTTATCATCACAAAACCAATTTGTCTTTTTATTCACACCAGAAACTGTTCATGCATCCTTTCTGACCCAGATTGTTTCCTGGTTTTCAAATCCTGTTTTTCCTACTTATAAAACTCTCAGAATCATAGAGCCGTATAGCTGGGAAATTGGCCTTTTGGCCCACCTTGTCCATGCCGGCCAAGTTGACTAGACTCATTTGCCTTTCTGAGATATTGGTAGTCCTCTAACTTTTTCACTTGATCATCCCAAATGTGTTCATTCCCATTTAAGGCCATTAAGTCCCTCTCATTCAGCTTTGTCTCATTGTGTCATATCTTTCCACTCCCTTGGATGTATCAAGATTCCATTTAAATGCATCCATTTCACTCTAATTTGTAATTGGAACATCTCAAATTAATTAATTGATAACCATCTTCTATTTTTGTCTTTAGTTCTGTCCTACCATAGGAATTAGAACATTGTTGCTATGTTTACATCATGCGTTGGTCGGGACGTTTTTGTAGAATTCTGTGCAGTTCTAGTCACTGCATTATAGGAAGGATGTGGAGGCTTTGGAGAGGATGCAGGAGAGGATCACCATGAGGTTGCCTGGATTAGAGAGTTTTAGCTATCAGGCGAGGTTGGACACACTTAAATTGGTTCCTCTTGTTGGAGGCCGAGGAGAGAGCATTGGAGGCTGAGGAGAGACTTGGTAGAAGTATATAAAATTGTGAGATACATAGACAATGTAGATGGTCAGAGTCTTTATCACAGGATGGACATGTCAAATACTGGAGGGCATAGCTTTAAGGGGAGCGGGAGAATTTTTAAAGGAGGTTTACCAGGCAAGTTTTTTTAAGCAGTATGGTAAATGCCTGGAACATGCTGCCAGGAGAAGTAATGGAAGCAGGCATTACTTAGATAAAAGAAGCAATTAGACAAGCACATGAACAGGCTGTGAATAGAGGAATGCGACCATGTGCAATAAGTCGTGTTGTTTGTTTCTCATGGAGAAAAGCAAAGTTGATCTGAAATTAACTCTATTTCTCTCACCAAAGATATTGCCTGACCTGTTGAGTGTTTCCAGGATTTTGCTTTTATTTCAGATTTACAGCACCTGCAGGTTTTTATTTGCAGTTACGCACTTGCTGCTCTTCCGGGACCACATCCAGGCTGATCAGATTGCAGAAGGGTTCCGACCCGAAATGTCACCTATCCATGTTCTACAGAGACGCTGTCTAACCCCGACCCCGACTCCAGCACTTTGTGTCTTTTGTTTTTAAGATAACATCAGCAGTTCCTTGTATAGGAGGGAACTGCAGACGCCGGTTTAAACCGAAAATAGACACAAAGCGCTGGAGTAACTCAGCGGGACAGGCAGCATCAAAGATCATAGAGCAGCGCTATGATCTTTGGGCAGCATCTCTGGAGAAAAGGAATGAGCGACGGTTCGGGTCGAGACCCTTCTTTAGTCGTTATACCGACTGATCACGTCTGTTACTCCCAGACTACAGTAATGCTTTGGAAGTAACACTGGGTGCAAGTGGAATGACTCTTAAATTAATAACTCTCAGAAACAAAATCTCACCGAGGCTCGGTTGATACAAAGGCTCTGAAAGTAGTGGGAAAGAGGGTCAGTTGTCACCAAAGATACTAGAGGAGCTGTCACTCTCGGCACAGCCAGGATCAAAGATCTTATAGCAGAGCTCTGCTATAAGATCTTTGGCCAGGATCAATGCATTGAGCTGTGTTGCTCTGCCTTCCAGCGGCGCTTTGAGTTGCGCGCCATCGGTTGTATCAACCAGTGATTGTTACTTGCAACTGTTGCAAATAGAGTCATGTGAGAAGCCAGCCAGTCAGAAGCGGCAAGTGCGGATGCAGGAAAACCTCACGGAGGTCACTTTCCTGTTAGCCGTTTCATTTTGTAGTACAGAATGAGGAATTAAACTTACAACCAAAAGGCATCATACCACGTGGTGGCCAACCAACCACAGAGACCGAACGAAAAGCTCGTGCAGCAGCCCGGCTAGCTCAGTCGGTAGAGCATGGGACTCTTAATCCCAGGGTCGTGGGTTCGAGCCCCACGTTGGGCGTCAATTTTCTTAGCCATCCCTATTTTATTGATTGATATGTAAATATCGTTAACAATTCACTCAGTTTTCCAGCACTTTTCTGAACAGTCACCGCTGTTTTTTTAAAACTTCATACGGTGTTCTAATATCCATGGTACAGGAGGTAATATACTGGTTAGGATGTAAATTTAAAATAAATGCTGAAAACAGTCAGCATCAGTGGGACAGAAACAGTTCACCTGTGAAAAGTTTTTAACCTGTGTTAATGCTTCGTCGTAAATTCAGCTTCAAAATGAATTATGTTCAAGATTGTCTATTTCATGGGGAAATGCATAAATAATGCTGCCTCTTGCACCCGTGTAGAATTTTACAAGAACAGACTCATCCACGGATGCTGTTTGATCCGCTGAGTTCTTCCAGCAGTCTGTATGTCGCTCAAGATTCCAGGAAATTTACAGCCTTGCCTTCAAATTCAATAGAACTATTTCTGAAGCCCCCCTCTCTCCTTTCTGGGTCGCTCTGCATTCACATCAGGAGATAAATTATCCATCGACATCTACCAAACCCAATGTTCCCACAGTTACATCTCCACCCACCCTGTCTCTTGCAAGTATATAGTTTATTTCTATAGAGTTAAGCAGCACCAGATGCTGGTTAACAAAAAAAGACACAAGGCATGGATAGGTGACGTTTCAAGTTGGGCATTTCCTTTATCAGGAAATGTGACTCTCTCTGCTTTAGTTGGTGAAGCCCTTATCTGAATCCACTTCCCTCACTTACGCTCCAAACTCACCACTCACAAGGCAGAGCAGAGCAGGTGTTCTCCTGGTCTTTACTTTTCACCTCACCAGCTTCTGGACCTAGTACATCATTCTTCGATATTTCCGCCAGCTGCATTGCGATCCTACCACCAGTTACATCTTCCCTTACCCACATATTTTTCTCTCCACAGAGGTGACTCTCTCACCGACTCCTTGATTCGCTCAATCTTCCCCACCCATCCCTCCTACTCCCCAGGGAACTTTCCCTTGAACAATAGGAGATGCAACACCTATCCCTAAACCCTTGTACGCCTTTTAGAATGGAAAATACTTAGCTGTGAAAGGTACAATTTAAGATGTAAGGACTTACATGAAATAGATGAAGTAGGGTGATGAAGTAGTTGCAGTAAACAGTTACAAAACCGGTTCATTTTTCAGGATAGTATTGTGATTAATGTACCCTATCCTTTGGAAAGAGGCTCAGAAATGCAAATGACATTGCCACAAAAGGAATTAATGATGAGAGGCTTTGTTCTTCCACTCCAGGGAACACAATGAGATAAAAAGCTTACACATTACTTCAATTTCTCCTTTCAATAATGCTATCTGAGCAGCAAATTCTGCGTTTATTGCATATAGCAGCGTAAAAGCAACAAATTTAAAGTTCTTAGATTATTGCAGAAAAGCGGGAAATATTCAGCATACAATTGTGATCAAACAGCTTTGACTTGAAAGGTTAAGAAGGACGTCATGTCCAAGGAAGGCGATGGCTGGAAGCCTGCAGCAGCCTGGAGCTTTCTTGGACCGAGCTCTGCTCATAAAAACTTGAACACGGCCTGGACTATGGAAAAAAAAGCAGCAAAACATGGCGCCTCTTGAATGCAGGCTCAGTGAACTATTTCAGTACACATTGCTCATCAGGCATGTGCTTAGTTAGGTATGGCAATACTTTACTGGAGATAGACACAAAATGCTGGAGGGACAGGCAACAACTCAGTAGAGAAGGAATTGGTGATGTTTCGGGTCTAGATACTGCAGCATTTTGTGTCTATCTTCGACGTAAACCAGCATTTGCAGTTCCTTGCTACACAATACTTTACTGGGCTGTATGTAAGAAAAATAAAATTGTGTGGCAATAATAGCACGTGGACCCTTGAACTTTGTTTCCCTGCAGATTCTGCCTGAGCTGTCAGCATTAGCTGTTTTAACTTTGAATACAGCCATGTCCACAGAGCGCAGAAGATTATTGGGACACAGCTATCAGGCTTGGAGGGCATCTACCACACACGGTGCCTCAGGAAGGCCGTCAGCATCCATAAAGACTCCTCACACCCTTGTAATGGACTGTTCAAACTACTTCCCTCCGGCAGACATCACAAGGCCTTCCACGCCCGAACCTCCAGACTCAGGAACAGCTTCATTCCCAGAGCTATAGCGGCTCTGAACCGGTCCTGCTGAGTGCCCCCCATCCCCATGGACTGTCTCCCTCGGATAGTCATGTCGCACAGACACATCTGCACTTTAGTCTGTTTGAACTGTTTTGACTATTTTACTGTTCTTTATATAATCCATGTTTTCGGGGTATCTAAATATCTAAATCAATATTTTATTAGTTATTTATGTTATGACATCGGATGGAAGCTGCATACCAAATCTCGTTGCGCTTATGTGCAATGACAATAAAATCATGGTATATGGACACACTTATCTGTTTTGTAGTAAATGCCTACTATGTTCTGTGTGCTTAAGCAAAACAAGAAATTTATTGTTTAAGAGGGAACTGCAGATGCTGGAGAATCGAAGGTTACACAAAAAAGCTGGAGAAACTCAGCGGGTGCAGCAGCATCTATGGAGCGAAGGAAATAGGCAACGTTTCGGGCCGAAACCCTAGGGTTTCGGCCCGAAACGTTGCCTATTTCCTTCGCTCCATAGATGCTGCTGCACCCGCTGAGTTTCCCCAGCTTTTTTGTGTAACCCACAAGAATTTTATTGTCCTATACAGGGACACATGACAATAAACTCACTTGAACTTGAACTTGAAATATATTATTATTATTATTATTATGTTCCAGATGTTGTCTCTGTACTGTACACTGACAATGACAATTAAAATTGAATCTGAATCTGAATCAGATGAACTACAACTCCCTCAGGGCAACGGGGCATGAACGCATGCGTAGTAGCCATAGGTGATCCGCCAACGTGGTGACGTACTACCCTGTGCGTGTCTCGTCGCTCTGAAGACCCTTTGCTGGGCGGCGTCGTGTTGCTCGGCGGCTGTGCGTAACGTAGCGGTGGGGAGAGACCGGGCTGCGATTATGGTTGGGAGAGAGCGAAGGTGGACAGGCAGTCGGATTTAGCACGGAGAAACGGTTTGACTTGATGGCTCCGAAACCGGACCCGAGACCTAAATTTCAAGAAGGTGAGGCCCACCGTGCGGGGGGGAAACATGGCGCCGGCTCTGCCCGCCCGCCCCTACCGCGCATGCGTACGGGGAAGCCTTTCTGGGCAGCTGGGCTAGGAGGCGCCTGAATGGAGACTGGTTACACCTTCAATGTAAGCACGTTACAGTCTTTCCCTGCTGTCAGCATTGCTAGCCTGCAGAAAAAACCGCGCAGAGTATTTCCTCCGCCAGGTTCTCTGTGTGTGTGTGTGTACTTGTGCACTCCATCCCCCAACCCCCGGCAAGACATACTATGCAACAGCAATGCAAAAATACATTCCTACTTTAAAAATAAGGTGAAACTGATCAAAGGTTTTCATCTAGATTCAGGTTTGTGATTTTCTTTTGAGGATTGCAAGCAGTTTTTGACAAGTACCACGCAACAGTGCAGTGGTATGTATTTGTTTTAAAAGCTGTAAAAGTACACAAAAGGGTTTTGTTAAATTCAATATGTTTTTTGGTTTTGGGGTTTGTGAAGACTTTTAAAACGTAAAATATTAACTGAATGACTACAATAGATTCTTTTGCATGTGGATTGTTCTGCATTTGAATTTACACTGCAATACTCAGCAAATGGCTTAAAATAGTCATGCACATTCCTGTAGGTGTATTTTACAAGTAAATAATACATCCTGGTTAAACAGGTTTGGATGACTATTGATTTTAAAGAATCTTGTTTTGCATCAAATAGGAATTGAAGTGTTTGCATGTTCCCACATTTGAGTTCTTCAACCCAGGATTCCTGCTTGGACAAAAGCTGGAATTCTGGGAGTCTCCAATATTGTTGAATTGCCCTATCTCGATCAATGTGCTAAAGTGCAAATTATTGTGATGAACGTGAGAAGGCGTGGCTTTACAATTATCGATGTATTGCATGATTGCTAAATGGGAAGTGGAATTAAAGCAGTTTAGGTTGAGATTGTGTTGCTGCTTTATGCTGGCTGTGTCTGCATTAGCACTTGAATAATGTAGAATAAAAATAAATCATGGAAATACACAGCAAGTCCATTAGCAGCTGCAAAGATAGCTTAACATTTCGGGTGTAGACCCTATGTCAGAACTATTCTGACAAAAGAGTCTACATCTGAAACGGCCTGTATTTTTTTTTATTTTTCAGGTGCTGATGGACTTGCTGTCTTTTAATAAAACAGAATATGCTGGAATCACTCAGCATCTGTGGAGAGAGGAAGGTAGGGTTAAATTTCAGATCAATGGCCTTTTGTCAGAACTGAAAGATATAAAAACATTTCTTAAAATTTAGCTTTTTATTAAGTGAGCAGAGGTTGGGAAGTTAATCTGGTTGTATCCAAGAGTATTTCTGTATCAATCAGGATAGGGATCAAGAAGGTGCAAACCTGAGGTGTTGTTATATTGCAAATGGCAACACAATATTAGTGACATGTTTACATGAGAATTTTCCAATTCTAATGTGATTTGAAAAAAATGGACAATTAGACCATTGGCATCCAACAAATATTGCACACCCTCTGAGTATTTTTAATGCATGAATACTGTGGTATGGAAAAGTACATAACAGCCAATCTGTTCACAGCAAGATCCCACCAACAGCAGGCATATCAGATCAGTTTAGGTTTCATTGTTCGAGGATATTGCGGAAACATTAGCACTCGTGTTGCAGAGTAGAGTAATCCTAAGATCCGTTCATTAACCGAAAGTTCAAATACACGAGTCAACCAGGATCAAATTCTTACCTGTCCGATGCTTTAATTCCTTTCAAGAAATCTGCCATTTGGTCTAGTTGAATGTGATGCCATCCATTGTGCTGAACTCGTACCTGCTTCATCAATTCTGGCACAACTATGATTTAACAACAAATGCAAGCATTGACAATGATATTAACATCTACTGAAGAGTTAAACAAAACTTTCCGAAATCTCCTCATGTTCAAGCTTGTTGTTGGCAGCTGTCGAGTATCAGCCTAGACTGTGTAGTCAGGTTTTGGATCCAGAGTATTCCCCCTCAGACATAAGATCATAGGAGTAGGAACAAAATTGGGCCATTGAATCTGCTCAGCCACTCGATCATAGCTTCCCTCTCAACCCCATTTCCCTCCCTTCACCCTGTAATAGTTGACACCCTAATAATCTGAACCTGTCGATCTCTGCTTTAAAAATACCCAATGACTTGGCCTCTGCTGCCATCTGTGGCATTGAATTCCACAGATTCGCCACAAAGAAATTCCTCATCTCCATTCTAAAGATATGTCCTTTTATCCTTTTTATTCTTACCCTCTCCACATCTAATTTATCTAGGCCTTTCATTATTCAGTAGGTTTCAATGAGATCCCCTCGTCCTTCTAAACTCCAATGAGTGCAGGCCAGAGCCATCCAATGTTCCTTGTACGTCAACCTGGGATTATTCTCGTAAACCAACACTGGACCCTGTCCAACTCCAACACTTCCTTCCTCAGATATGGGGCCCAAAACTACTCGCGATATTTCAAATATGGCAAGACCAGTGTCTTATAAAGTCTCAGGATTATATGAACGCAAGCAGTAATCTTGCAACTATTACCTAAAGATATCTACGGCTAGCTAGCTTATACATCAGAGTGCTTTAAAATAGCTGGATGGTGTGTAACATAAGTGTAATTCTGCTCATTCATCACACCTTTGCCAAACATGGAAAAATATATGGTATGATGAATTAATTTCATTCTTTTTTTTAAGACGTCTGCTTTATCAAACCCAGGTTTTCCAGCTGATTTGCTCTATTGAACATAAATATTGTGGCTTGAAATATTTCCTCTGACTCTTCTGTACACCTCCCTGCAGCTACAGGCTGTGCCAGTTAAGAAGCAGGCATGTGTCCAATTGTTGGTCAACATATTGAATCTCTGAAACATTGTGTAATGGCTGCTGTTTTGTATGTAGCATACATTGCCCTGGCCAGTGATTATCACTCAGTTTGCATCCTCTTAAAGTCAAACTTTGTATTTCATAGCTTTTACAGAAAATTGCTGAGCACAAATTGGCCACCGTTTTGTACATAACAATAATTGTACCTAAAAAAAGTAATTAGCTGTGCTTTGAAGTTTTTAAGCTTGTGAAGGATGTTATATTTGCAAGTCTTTATTCTTTGCTGTCCTCCTCTAAAGTTAGCCTAGTATTTTTACCTCCAATGTTCTCCTGGTTTGATGTCCAAAGTCAGGCAATGATCTGAAATATTTGGTTTATTGACCAACTATATGTATAGTTACCCTTTGATAATCGCTTCAGCCTCCCCTCTAATGCTTCCCGTCCATGTACTGGAGATATGATATTAAAGACCAAAATAACTAATGAACGCTCATTTAGTGCAAACAGATTTTGACGTATCATGATGTCTGCAGCTTTTATCTCCTTCATCTGTTGCTGTTAGAACTTGCAATGGTAACGAGCTGTAATTACCAACTACCTAAGAGACAGATAATTTGCTCAATGTCTGTTAATTCACAATTGTAATTAAAACATGCTGTAATTTCATCTCAGTAAAATACTCTTGAGAAATTATGTTTTTTTGTTAAATTCAACTGAAACAAATTTAGCGTAAAAGTACTACAGAAGCAAAAGAAAATGAATCATTGCATTCTTTCCAGATTTGAGCTGGGGTGAGAATAAAACACAACATTTATATTCTAATTTCTAGGGTTGATATATGGCCTGGAATATAAAAACATTTTTGCCAAGATTTAAACACAGACTTCCAATTATTCTAACCATTTTGAAAATTTCAGTGTAACTGCAACAGAACCATCGTAAACCTTTTCAGAATAATCACCCAATCTTTTAATTTCAGGTGAACGTGTCTTGTGTTTCCATGGGCCATTGCTTTACGAGGCTAAGGTATGTGCTATACAAATTATTTTGAAGATTTTTTGAAGTTATTGGAATACTGAGTATTGTTAGAATGCTCTAGCAAATGTCTGTCTTGTGCTGTCTATAATCATATCTTCAACATATTTCTGAAAATTGGTCTGAAATCCAATGGGGTTATTGGTGGAATAGATTTATTTTCTTATAGGGAGAGAAGAATGGCAATGTTTCACAATGGATTCATCAGAACTTAAAACGTTTTTTGTTTTGTATGTTAGTAGTATGTGCATCATTTTCTGTATTTGCATTGTTCCGAATTTTTCAGCATAAACCCAACGAAGGATTCCTGTCACAGGATGTGATCAAAATTTTAATGTGGGTCGATATTGGTTGAAACCCATAGTTGACCCATTCCAAGCATGGATTATGGGGGGGATAGAACAATTGAGTCGTGTTGTTTGTGATTTATGGATATTAGGAAAAAAGTGGCTATCTGGAGATTTCCCATTGGATCTCCTGGTTTCATAAAGGATTGAGTGATAGGATAAAGGAATTCTGAGAAACTGTGACAATACTATCAATTGCTATAAAGGTGGTAGCAGGTACAAAAAGAAGAACATTGAGGATAAGGATAATTGGTTGTTATTTATCCTGTCCTGATTTGTCTGGGATGAGAAAGATGTTGAAGTGTTGTTTGGACTTTGACTTTATAGTTTTAAGATTTAAAGATACGTCACCTATTTAGCACGGAGGAGAAATCTAAACTACTTGAAGTTGAATTCAAGATTCAAGAAATTGATTGCCATGTCAACAAGTTGATAGGAATGTGTCTTGGTTCGCTCTTAATTCAGCTCTTAAGGGTGTTTCATTTGATACAAGAGAATGTGTTGGCAAGAATCTCAACAGATGAAGGAAATTAACAATACCATTCCTTCTCTCAGTAAAGGAAAATGAATCTATATGGTTCCAGTAATTTTCCAGTTCTCTCGCTTGTTCCAAGTGTTTCTACCAAGAAATTGTGTAATGGATTTCAGAATGATTTTCAGAAATATGCTAATTTGTTGGAGTTACTGTGACTAGAAACAGAGCAAGATAATAAAATTGTGTTATTCAAAGCGAAGTCTGGCAGCTTGGATGACCTCTGGCAGGGCAGTTTCTGGTAGGTCCACTGTTGGCGAGGGAAGGTGTGATCTCAAGAGACACAATGCGAAGAACTGTGGAACTGTTCAAACGACTGGACACTTGCTTTCGGTTGCCTAGGCCTATGGGATCTTCCAGTTGCCAACTATTTCAACTCCCATTCGCATTCCCACACTGACCATTCTGTCCTGGGCCGCCTCCATTGGCAGAATGAGGCCAGAGTTCCTTCAGAATCCAGAGTTCCTCCAGCAGCTCTCTTTTTGCCATCATTTCAGCATCTGCAGTCTCTTGTGTCTGTAAACTCATGACTCATTTACCAATTGTTGACTGCTTAAAAGAAGACATCTGCACCTTCATGCATCATCCTTAATATGTCCCCCCCCCCCCCCCCCCCCCCCCCCCCCCCCCCCCCCCCCCCCCCCCTTGACATGGGTACATTCAGCTAAGAATGGAAATCACTGTAGCAACTTTGCAAGTTTGTGGCAACTCCCAAACCCACAATTGCTGCCATAGAGAAAGACAAGGGGGTGGGCAGGAATCTCTTTGAAATCTAGTGATTCATGAAAGGTCTAGGGTGGATGTGGAAAGAATGTTTGCAGTAGTGGGAGAGTCTAGGTCCAGAGGGCACAGCCTTAGAATAAAACAACGTACCCCTAGAATGGAAATGAAGATCTTTTTTTTTTCGCCAGAGGGTGGCGAATCTGGAATTAATTGCCACAGACGGCGGTGGAGGTGATCATTGGCTATTTTTAAAGCGGAGATTCATAGGTTCTTGCTTAGTAAGGGTGTCAAAAGTTGCAGGGAGATGATGGGAGAAATAGGTTGAGAGGGAAAAATAGATCAGCCATAATCGAATGTCAGAGCAGACTCATTTGGTCGAATGGCCTAATTCTGCTTCTATGTCTTAAGCTCTTATGAATATGATCTAACTGACATTCCACACCTGTATCTGACTGAGCTTGGGGTGAGGACAACCCATCACAAACAACAAACTCTGGACACTGATCGAATCTGCTTCCGAACAGCTGTCTGAGGTCGAGTCAGTTACATTTTTTATGTGCTAAAGAAACACTATGTGTTTTGCAGGAGCTTTACTGAGCAATATTGGGGAATGTGAGGATGGGTGATCAAAAGGTTGATCCGGTCTGAGTGGAGCATATTGGCTTTGGGGGAACTGGTGGTGAAAATTGGATGACAGGAATGCAGAGAGTACAAAGGGATATGGAACACAGGTTAAATGTAGGAAGGGTTAAGAGCGTGGAAAGATTTGAAAGGGTTAAGCGCATGGACAGGTTCATCAAGATTATTTAAGTTACAGCTAGGAAGTGGCGCTCTTCGTTGAATGAGCTGAAGATGAATCTGAGAGGTGGTTGTACTTGGATGGCAGTTACGTAATTACTGTTGGAAGATGACAGGTCCCTTTTCCTTTATTGTTTTAATTTCATGACAATTCCTCTACCTTGTGTTGAAGCTGCTATCTTTCTGACATTTATTCCCCTCTCCCCCTTACATAGAAACATAGAAACATAGAAATTAGGTGCAGGAGTAGGCCATTCGGCCCTTCGAGCCTGCACCGCCATTCAATATGATCATGGCTGATCATCCAACTCAGTATCCCGTACCTGCCTTCTCTCCATACCCCCTGATCCCCTTAGCCACAAGGGCCACATCTAACTCCCTCTTAAATACAGCCAATGAACTGGCCTCAACTACCCTCTGTGGCAGAGAGTTCCAGAGATTCACCACTCTCTGCGTGAAAAAAGTTCTTCTCATCTCGGTTTTAAAGGATTTCCCCTTTATCCTTAAGCTGTGACCCCTTGTCCTGGACTTCCCTAACGTCGGGAACAATCTTCCTGCATCTAGCCTGTCCAACCCCTTAAGAATTTTGTAAGTTTCTATAAGATCCCCTCTCAATCTTCTAAATTCTAGAGAGTATAAACCAAGTCTATCCAGTCTTTCCTCATAAGACAGTCCTGACATCCCAGGAATCAGTCTGGTGAACCGTCTCTGCACACTCCCTCTATGGCAATAATGTCCTTCCTCAGATTTGGAGACCAAAACTGTACGCAATACTCCAGGTGTGGTCTCACCAAGACCCTGTACAACTGCAGTAGAACCTCCCTGCTCCTATACTCAAATCCTTTTGCAATGAAAGCTAACATACCATTCGCTTTCTTTACTGCCTGCTGCACCTGCATGCCTACCTTCAATGACTGGTGTACCATGACACCCAGGTCTCGCTGCATCTCCCCCTTTCCCCCTTTCCCAATCGGCCACCCTTGCCTCCTTCTTTCACCCTAGTCATTTAACCAATTCCACAGTTCACCACATTGTATCCCTCTTGAGATCATACCTTCCCATGCCATCAATGGGCCTATGCACCATCCTGCCTGAGGTAATTTGAAGCCAGCCCTGTTTGGTCTTTTCTCACCTCCAGCTCTTCATCATTCCCCCCCCCCTCCTACTTGAAGAAGGGTCCTGACCCAAAACACCATTTGCTTAACCAGTTCTACAACCATTCCACCTCTGTATTCAATGCAGGGCCACGAGGTCACTTATGCTGCATCAATAATGTTTTATTCTCACTCATCATCTGAATGGCAATTTCACAGACTGGCAATCAATTGGAAATTTTCCAAATATGTGGTGATTTGTTCAAAGCAAGTGTTCATTGTTTTAGCTGGGTACTTCACAGAGGGATATTAAGTATAGTACTTACAGAAATCTAATTTGCCATATACCAAAAGCTGCACATTCCATCAGTTCCTGGGCCTTAGTTGACCAAGGTCCATAGTTTTTGTCTAGATAATAAAAAAACATTTTGATTAGTGCTGAGAATTAAAGTGTATATGTCTTTAAAAATTGAATTTAAATTTTAATTGCCAAACATTCATACAGTATGAATCACAATATTTTTAGGTTATATACCTACCTTTAGGAATGAGTGTACAGGAAGTAAGAGCTGCAATTAGATTCATCCCTTTGAATCACTTTGGTATTCCCTCCAATTCTCTTTTAGTAGGGGCTATTGATGAACATTTAACAGTGAAATCTCTCCCTTTCACAACATCAGCAACTGATACACCATGGCTGCAGTATCATGTACAATATCATGTTCAAAATGCTCTGTAATTAGACTTGCAACAGCACCTTCCAAATACACAATCAGTGTCACTATTAAAGACGTGGACAGATTGTGCATGGATTCCCTCCTTCAGTAAAACAATAAAATATTTGTTTAAATCTTGCAAATGTTAACTATCAGACCTTCACTGCTCCTCTGAGTAATGCCTTCAGTCACTTTAAACAGCCCATGAAATTCGAGACATTTGATTTGTATAACTCTGAAGTTTATTATCAAATGGCAAAGCTCTTTTTGCAGATCACTTTACCTTCTACTGGCAATCTATTCTGAGCTATGCAACAGGAAGAGATTACCAGGCTGACACAGGGAAATGTGAAAGGATGCTCCGAAAGCAGCATTGAAAATGTTCAACATTTCCCATTTTCCCCTGGGAATCCCTGGCCCATGAATGAAAGTGGAGAAGGAGCATTCTGGATGGTATTGAGAATCTCAAATCTGTGCTCCAGTGAAAAGCAGGGAAGAGATCAGGGAGTTTGCAGTTATTTTCTTTGACACAGATTTTACACTGGAGCACATATTAGTTTTTCTTTCAATATTTAATTAGTTACAGATATCTTTTTTTGTGCAATCATTCTTTTCAGTAATCTTACTAGCTGTGAAGGTTGGAATGTTATTTGGTAAATGTCAGTCACGATAATGCTTATTATTTAAATATCATATTCCCAGTGGTCTATTTAACTTGCTGGGTTGTTACTACATTTGAAATTTACAATATTTTTATTTTATTTTTAAATATAGTGCGTAAAGGTTGCTATAAAGGACAAACAAGTGAAATACTTCATACATTATAGTGGCTGGAATAAGAAGTAAGTATGAAATATTTTACAACAGAAATATGATGTGTGAAAGATATTAAATATTCCTGGCTGAATAAACACTGAAGATTTGAACAGTGGGATACAGTGGCAATAAATGGAAGCCAGCGTAATGAACACTTGCAGCAAGTGTCCAGATATTTTGAAGTAATGTATTATCTAAATAATAGAAAAATACTGTCAATGGCATTTAAATAACAGACCATCTATAAATTGGATGCACATTTCAAATAGACCAGGCATGTTCTCAATGTGATTTAGTTTATTCTGTCAGTGCTATGTTGGGTAAACATTGAACTTCCTTGCACCAGTTTGATCCTAGTATGCATCAGAGGGGTATAATATGATCTATGAAATGAGGGAGTTCTTTCTGAATATGCTGGAAATGTTTCGCTTTGGATGATGTAGAGGAAGAGTTATAAGAATGCAGTTGATAACGTAACGTATAAGTGCAATTATGTGTGCTGGCCTTTCCTTCGCGCCTCCAAATGGAACGTGGGCTTTTGTAATTGACTTTGGCAAAGTACAGGGCTGGGGTGGATTTGGAGGAGTATTGGTAGCAAATGATCATGCATAGTTTCGTTGGCTGGTCATATTTTAAGATGACATTTCTCATTGTCTAAATTGTTGGAAAGAGCTCTATGTCCCATCCTCTTCACTTGAAACAATATTTAAAAGTCACCATTGCTCCCTAAGACCAGAGGACGTATAGAAACTATCAGTTAAAGTTGGCAGCGTTGATGTCATCTGTTCTATTTATTTTGCAAATTTGCCGGAATGAAGATCTCATGCAATGAGAGCCTGTTCCCCAATTATTATCAAGCAAATGCCACAAGAAACATATTTTTCAAGTGGCATTTTCTATGCAAGGCAGACTACAAATTACTAGATAATAATTAGTAACTAATGTTTTCATTGAAGAACAAATATCTCTTGGCGTAGGCTACAATGTAATGTGGGCAAGATTGGAATTTTTTGTCTCTGGGCTGAAATAACATTAGTGGAAGAGATATGAATTTTGGTAAACTCATCCAGTGTTGGAAGATTCCTCTTGGTTATGCCAATTGTTTATGGGAGAAATAACATTTGCAGCCTTTACAGATATTCATTCCTCCATTTACAAACCTTTACTCTTGATGCATTGACATGGTGTATAAACTGTAGAATGAAATTGGGTGTCTGTGGCTTGGTTTGCAAATCTCTTCAAATAGGATTTGGGCTTGTCCCTTTATTTGATTGTTCTTCAATTGACGACTTTTCAGCTCCACGCAGATAAATGGCAGAAAGCAGCATACTTAATTCTGTTATTACATGTGGAATTTGTGAGATGGAGAATTCTTAAAAATAGGGAGTTGTGCAGCCCATTGAGATTGTGATAAGATTCATGCCTTACCACATTGCTATCATTTCCTTGCTCAACACTCGCCTCTCGATTCCCTTGTTCTCCCTAAAGGAATGACAGTCTCTGATTTGTATATAGGCAGTGCATGTACAGTTTCAGGGATAAAAGACATGTTAAAAATTCCAAAGTTGTCAGTAAAATTTCAAAACATAGAAAAACATAGATTTGAGTTTAGGAGCAACGAGGTCCTACTGTAGTTGTATAGGACCCTGGTGAAACCGCACCTGGAGTATTGTGTGCAATTTTGGTCTCCTAATTTGAGGAAGGACATTATTGTGATTGAGGGAGTGCAGTGTAGGTTCACCAGGTTAATTCCCAGGATGGCGGGACTGACATATGAGGAAAGAATAGGTCAACTGGGATTGTATTCACTGGAATTTAGAAGGGTGGGAGGGGATCTTATAGTTGAAACATATAAAATTCTTAAAGAATTGGACAGGCTAGATGCAGGAAAAATGTTCCCGATGTTGGGGGAGTACAGAACCAAGGGTCACTGTTTAAAAATAAGGGGACTGAGATTTAGGACTGAGATGAGTAAGAACATTTTCACCCAGGGAGTTGTGAATCTGGAATTCTCTGCCACAAAAGGCAGTGGAGGCTAATTCACTGGATGTTTTCAAGAGATAATTAGATTTAGCTCTTAGGGCTAAAGGACTCAAGGGATATGGGGGGAAAAGTAAGGAATGGGGTACTGATTTTAGATGATCAGCCATATTGAATGGCGGTGCTGGCTCGAAGGGCTGAATGGCTTACTCCTGCACCTATTTTTCTATGTTTCTAACTCTTAACAGGACAATTCCTACATCCCTGGAAGCACTTTTGGAGAACCCTGCTGCAATGACACTGAGGCGAGCATCTTTGCAAACAGAAACCAAGCCTGCATGCAATACTGATGATATTGTCTCATCAAGCTCTGTACAATTTCAGCAAAGCTTCCTTAATTTGTGCACTAAGCTCCTCACAGTAATGTCCCATTTTTCTTCGTCATCATTTGCTGCACCTGTTTTTTTCATTTCATTTAAGCAGTATATCGATTCTTCTGCACAAACCATTATTGCTAGTTTGTCATTTAGAGAGCTATTTATGTACTATCAAGAATGAATAACCTTTACGTTTCTGCCCATAATACTCCATTTCACACATTTGTCCACTTGAGCTTTTACCACTCTTCTGACCTCCCCATTTCCCAACCAGTTTTATCATCAGCAAATATGATTGCAATACACATTCTTATAATTGGTCAATAATATGACCTGTCAAGATCTGAGGCCCAGTATTGATATGTGTGGCATTCTATTAGTGAAACATTCTGGGCTGACAGATCCATTGGTTCTAAATGTTTTGTTGTTTTAATAATCTCTACTGCAAATCCATATGCATGTACAGAACTATTGAAGTGGCATAAAAAAATTAAGAATTTGCTGTCAGAAGTTTAGAATGTTGCAAGCTACATTCTTTTCTGCAGTTTACTGCAGATTGTGTCCAGTCCCTTTCAGTAAGTTGGTTTCCTTCCTTGTTCTTGATCTTGGCCAATGCAGTAATTGGGCTTCAAATGGTAGAAGAATGAAAGGTGAGAAGATATGTCAGCTCTTGTCCATCCACCGTAACTGGTTAAAGGGCAACCCTTGGCTTTGTTCACCTTTGTTCTCTTCTCCTGATGAATGATCAGTACAGAGAGAAGTGAAGAGACGTAAGGTACTTTTGAATTAGCCATTTGGGAATGTGTTGGTTTTGGGTCTGCATGCCGCCTTCTGCTCTTTGCTCATGAGCTGAGTTGGAGAAATACAATGGAAGTGGTAGATTTTAAATCCAATGGTTTAAGGCATAAGGGGAAAGGACAAGTGAATGGGGTTGGGTCTGAAGAAGGGTCTTGACCTGAAACCTCACCCATTTCTTCTCTCCAGAGATGCTGCCTGTCCAGCTGAGTTACTCCAGCATTTTGTGTCTATCTTCAGTGTAAACCAGCATCTGCAGTTCCTTCCTCCACGTGGTGTTGGGTCATAGGTCAGATAAGATTTTAAATGATTGAACTGGTTTGAAAGATTGAATGGCTTGTTGTTCCATTGGTTAAAGCCAGAGTGTAGCTTGCCATAGGTGTGTCTCTATAATTTATTGCTTGGCAGAAAAAAATAAAGTCAACTCATTCCCTGAATTGGGGATACATCCCAGAAAAGAAATTGTATAACTGCATATAAATTATTCTGGGTAGATAACTATCGCTTGCTCCAGTGATGTCAAGTATATAAATTTACTATACATAATACAAAATATAAATTTGATTTTTTAAGATAAATTGGGACAATATAAAAGGCATTATTTCTTTGCAC
The DNA here is from genome assembly GCF_028641065.1 of Leucoraja erinaceus. Lineage (NCBI taxonomy): Eukaryota > Metazoa > Chordata > Chondrichthyes > Rajiformes > Rajidae > Leucoraja > Leucoraja erinaceus. The sequence goes on from NC_073409.1 coordinate 13,307,069, forward strand.
ACATGGAAAATCATTAAATAAAATCAGAATTCATGATAGAATATTTTTATATAATTATTGTAAAATGAAATAATTGACACAACAGTACCATTGTCAATTTTGGGCAACTGCGTGCCCTTCCGAAGACGCACTCTTGGGGGTGAATAATGCCTTGTCACGGAGCCTATCATAAGTAGGCAACAACAAAAAATGCATTATATTTTTGCTGGGTGCTGAAAGTGCCTATTTTAGTGCTAAATGTACATTTATAGGATAGGTTCATGAGAGAAAATGCCATATATGTAATTCTTTATTATTTCACCTATTCAAACAGCTTAGATGTGTGGTATCGTCAAGAATGCAGGTATTGTAAAGACTAGTTAGAATTTTTAATTAAGACTGAAAAAATAATACTGTTTTTGGTGTTTGGAATGATAAAAATCCCCCCATAAATTCTCTAGAAAATTAATGTTCACAGCAATTCAGAATTAAGTGGTGAAAGTTCTGTGATGGAAGTAATTTTAAAATAGTATGAATATTAATGTTACATTCTGAATTTCATATTTGTTGCAGCCAGTTGTGTCAGAAATATATTTTCAGCCACTGTTGATTAAAGTCCCTGAATTTAGGAGCAAAATAACTACAATTCTCTGTTCCTGACTAGTGCTTGCACATGCCCGCTGACATGCTCTATCTAATGCAAATAATGGAAGGTTGTTGCTGCCTATGGTGCAAAGTGCCAGCACCATCGGGGAGCGCAATACAAATTACATTGGGAAGCTGAATTAACTTGAGAAATGAGCTTGTGGAAAACTCTTTCATTAATGACCAGGGCATCACAGTCATGCCGCCGGTAGAGCTGCTGCCTTACAACGCCAGAGGTTTCATCCTCGCCTTGGGTCCCCTCTTTTTTTTCATGTTCTTCATATGACTGTGTTGGTTTTCATTGGTTTACTCCCACATCCCAAAGACATGCAGGATTGTAGGTTAGTTGGGCTCAGTGAAATTGGCCCAATGTGTAGGGAATTGATAAGAAAGTGGGATAGTGTAGAATTAGTGAGAATGGGTGACCAATGGGCTGCATGGACTTGGTGGGCTGAAGAAGGTTTCGACCTGAAACTTCACCCATCCCTTCTCTCCGGAGATGCTGCCTGTCCTGCTGAGTTACTCCAGCATTTTGTGTCCATCTTTGGTGGGCTGAAGGGCCTGTTTTCATGCTGTACCTCAAAACTAATTGGGGTTAAATTAAAGTATTTTAAAGTCTTTGGCTGTAAAAATAATGTCATTAACAAGTTGATGTGAAGCTGAAAATGTAAAACTATTTAGTGTGCATGCTTGAGGGAGTGACTGATCCTGAGGGACTGACTCTTCTCTAATGCAGTGTCATATAACCATTAATGTTGATAAATGATTCTGCCTCTGCTTTTTTCCACTACTGCTGAGTTCTTGATTTCATTTTGACTTTCAAATTGAAATACTTTATTAACTGTTGTATTTTAGTCTGGTAAAAATCAGTGCAGTTTCTTCATATAAACTGGCTTAAATCGTTTGAAATTAATTCTGTGGCTATAGTATCCTGTAGAGCAATCTTTAATATTGTGAATCATCAATGCCAGTTTACACAGTGAGAAGATAGTGAGCCAATTGTATTCAAATATCATAGTAGGAGGTGATTTGATCCAATTTGATTGTCATAGTTTTTTGAAGTAACTGCTTTTCTGTGTCCTTTTTCCATTGCCCAATGATTCCATCCCCACCACAGACTTCAATCCAATTATATTTTTAGATCCCTTCTGAATGTTATAGAATCAACTTGTAGACAATGCACTCCAATCTGTAAATTGTTGCATTTAAACAATAAAATAAACAATAAAATACCCCTCATCTGTTTTACCTGTCACTACCTTTGAAATAGAATAAAGTTAAATGAGTAAATAATTTTAAGATTTGTGTGTTTTATGAGGGTGTGAAGATATGTAGAACAAGAAAGAAGTGAAAATATCTGGTACCATAATTTTGAATTTGTTGTAGAAAGTAAATGCTAAGTGGCTTTCTGGGTAGTGTTTGAGAAATAATAGCTAACTGGGATATGGAGCAACCTTGAATGTTGTAATGGAGTCTTCTAGTCAAGTGAGACTTTGACAGGAGCTCTGCAGGGCAAGTTGGCGGTGGCGCAGTGGCAGAGTTGCTGCCGTGCAGCACCACTGACTTGGGTTTGATCCTGACCACGGGTGCTGTCTGTATGGAGTTTGTACCTTCTCCATTTGACTGCGTGGGGTTTCTCTGGGTTCTCCAGTCTCCTCCCACACGCCAAAGATGTGCAGGTTTGTACATTAATTGGCTTCTGTAAATAGTCAGTTTGTGTAGGATAGAACTCGTGTCAGGGTGATCGTTCGTTGGCACAAACTCGGTGGGCCGAAGAGCCTCTTTCCATGCTGTATCACTAAACTAAGTTGAGTTTATTGTCATATGCATATGTACGGTGAAGTGCAGATGCAATGAAAATCTTTCTTGCAGCGACATCATAGGCATGTAGACTTGGATAATAATTTATTATTTTCTTTACTGATCTTGTGTATATGTGAGTCGATGGCTGTTGTGTTTTGTTCTTTTTAAATCTTTTATCCTGTGTCTTCTATGTACACACCAAAGGAGATGCAATGGAATTTTGTTGTACAGTTATTGTGCAATGACAATAAACGTATTCTATTCTATAAATCATACATAATTTACACACAAAATTTTGAAGACAGTAAAAAGAAAGACTGCAAGAAAAAAAAAGACATTCATGCAAAGCAGAATTGGGGGGGGGCGGAAACAAATTAATAATAGTGCAAGAGGTAATCCATAGTGTTCAATTGTCGAGGTAGGATTAGGATTGTGCAACTGGGTTCAAGAACTTGATTATTGTAGGAAAGTACCAGTTCCTGAACCTGATGATGTGGTACTTGAGGAGCTGTACCTCTAACCTGACAGTAGCGGCGAGGAGTGAAGTTTGGCATATGCACAAGCACGTTGAGCACAAGCACAAAAAAGTAATGAGGGTCTTGCCCAGGTGGTGGGGATCCTTATCAATTGATGGCATTTTTTTGAGGCATCGCCTCATGTAAATGCTTTTGTTGATGGGAGGTCTGTGCCCATCTTGGACTGTGTTGAATCCACTAATCTCAGCAATTTATGATCCTGTGTGTTGGAATTACCGCATCAGACCATGATGCAACCAGTCAGGCCCCTTTTTACTGTGCATCTGTAGCCAATTTAGAGTATACAGTGGTATGCCAAATCTCTTTAAACTTCTAAGAAAGCAGAGGCATCGGTGTACCTTCTTCATGAATACAGGTCATTTGAAATGTTAATGCTCTCAAATCTGAAGTTGTTCATTCCCTCAACTGCCAACTGGCATGTGGCCCCCTGGCTTCCCCTTGTAGAAGTCAATGGTTGGTTTCTAAAACCCACGACTCTGTAACATGTATTGTCAATTTGCTGACACTAAACAATAATCCGTCCTCAGATTTGTCTGGTTGTTGGTGGTTTAGGAAGAAAATTCTAAAAGCCTAAAGCCTCTATTTAATCATCAATTTTAAGACCACAAGCTTATTTGGGTTCACATACTAGAATCTGCAGCCCCATTAATCTAGAAATATATTGGTTGTTAGAATTCTAGTGTCATTTCATGATATGTAATGATAGCAATGTAAATGTTTTCTCATTATACCCTGATTCTGTGCAACTAGAAAAACCTGTCCTGAGAGTAGTTTGCTTTTATCACCAATATACTTGTTATATCTTGATTTTACATTATCGCCTTTTGTTTGCATGGCCTTTTGTTTTACATGTACAGTACGGCTCTTGGAGGCGAGTCAAATTCTAGCGTGCAGCCCAGATTAAATGCAGCTGCAATTAAATTAAATATTGACTCATTGGACTTTGCTGTGCAGGCAGTAAACTTTCGAATATTTCTGCCTTCATTGAGTTTATAGAAGAACTTGCTGTATCTGCTGTTCGAGGTGTGGCGAGACCAACCACAGACTCGGTGATTGTTTCGCTGAACACCTCCGCTCAGTGCACCTAGGCTTATGTGATCTCATGGTCGCTAAACACTTTAAAAATCAGATCTCTTAATCATAGAATCATACAGGATGGAAGGAAGCCAGATGGCCCACACGTTCTGCTTTGTCACTTCCAGAGAAGCTACTTAATTTGTGGTTCAACTTCGCCCGTCATAATCTTCATGAAAATAAACCGCTTTGGTACTCAATAGTTGATCGTATTGAGTACTGTGAGCTTTTGTCGGTAAAAATTGTGAAGAATTACTTCACGTTCGTTGCATTAAACTGCAGGAGACTGTGACTCATCCTATACAAGGATGTTGGACAAAAACGTCTAGCTGTCTTGGGAGTAGTCAAGTTGGGAGACATAAATGGGTATTGTTTTCTGTATTCAAGTTATTGCCAGACAGCTGCACAATGAATAGAAGGGGATCAATAGCAGATTGCTGAGGCTCAACGGAAATGATAGGAATGCGTGCTGGGTGAGAAGTAGGATCATCTTTTGGAAGGATGCCAATGATGTTTGAAGAAAGCTTGATTGAATATGCAAGGTTGGAGCTTGGGATGGTTACAGCGAATGTTTGTGTGGGAATTGTACTAGATTGGATCACCGGCTGTGTAATGTATGGAATGATGTGGGGAATATGAGAGCAACCTCTTGATAGAACATGAGTGATTGAAGCAAACAGAGGCTGAATAACCTTTGTCTGCAGCAGGTCAAAAATATAATTGGGTAGCATGTCATTCCTGAGCAAAGGTTGGTAGCTCATTTGGGTTGAGAAAATAAGGAAATTCTGTATCCTGGGCCACTATGATTGCTGTTTGGCTGGTTCAATGTATGGAATGATCAGTGCAGTGATGTGTAAGAATTAACAGTGGATGGAGTGGAATATTCTCTCTTCACCTGTTCAAGCTGTGAAGAGATATCATTTTGCTGATTTATGACCTGAACCCAACAAAAGGCCTAAATTCTTGCTGTTTTTAACCCCGATGGTATTCGAACCATCAGATACCATTGAGCCCTGTTCAATGATATTCCAATGCATTCTCTCGTTTAATCTAACTTTATCTTCCACTAAGTGTTTCCACTTTGAAGGAAATTACCCGAAATTCGGGTTTTCTTCGGGTAATTTTAGGGAAATTAAATAATTTCGGGAAATGTCCCGGCCCAGTAAGCCTTCCCCACCTGCGCATGTGCGACTGCCGCCCCAACTGCGCATGCATACCAGTCCCACTGCGCATGCGCGGGGGAAGTCGCGAAGGAGTCCAATCAGCGGCACGGATGATTTGAGGGGGAAAAAAGTATGTACCTGTATATTTATGACCATCTGTGCCTGCGCAGTTGGGGGAGCCCCGTCAGCCACGTCACAATTGAAAACGGTGGCGGTGACGCGGTAGGGACGCCGTCCCCTGCGCGCGAGCAGTGGGCCCGGTATCCGTGCGTGCGCAGTTGGGGCAGCAGTCGCACGTGCGCAGTTGGGGAAGGCTTACCGGGCCGGGAAGTACCATCAAATTCCAGGTAATTTGGAATTCTATTTCAGGATTTTTTTTTTGAGGTGCGGACGCACTATTATTCATTTGCTCCAATAGCCCATCCCCCGCCCTATCCACACGCATAGCCCCCAATTTTGCAGGCGCGGCTAAAGAGAGGGAGGGTGAGTGGAGGCTGAGAAGGAGGGGGGGGGGGGCCATAGAGGGTGGTCCGCAGCAGCAGCCTCCCCACCAGGCGACGGGCGGGCACCGACCCAAGGACCGCGAGTTCGGCCTTTCCAGTACAGGGCCCGACTTCAATTCCGGGCTCGCTCTTTATGCGTCCTTTGAATAACCTGGTAGGGAGGGGTTGGGGGTGATGTCACTTGAGGCGCGTGGAAGATTGTGTGCGTGAGGCCGTGCGAAGCAGACCCATTGTGACGTCATCAGAGCTGCTTGTTTAAATTCAGAGTCTTTTGATATTTTTAAACATTTTCAGTAATGTCAAGAAATAAAGCATGACAGATAAGGTGATTTATTTTTTCTAATACTTTGCTTTCGTCTTGTCTTATTTATCTCTCTCTCTCTCTGTTTTTAGTTGGGATGAATGGGTTCCAGAGAGCAGAGTGCTGAAGTATGTGGACACAAACCTGCAAAAGCAGAAAGAACTACAAAAGGCTAATCAGTGAGTATGTGAATGGTACTGATGAAAGAAGAAATTACACTTATTGGCCAAGGGACTTGGGGACTAAACATTTTAGGATAAAGCCAACTTTTTCTTCAATTTGTTGGGCAAGCAGCAATCTCTTTAAAACCTCTATAACATCATAAAATGCCTTCAAAACCATTCAGGAAGCGTTATCATAGAAAACTGGACACACTGTTGCATGGAGTACAAGAAGAGCTGACCAAAATTATTTATGCCATTCTATATCCGAATTGAAACTTGTCTGAGAAGTCTAAGGAAAAACAGCAATTATTAAACAGGAAGGAGGGCACGATGATTGGGACTGCTGTCTCGGTTCCAACCACTTTTGTTCAATTCTGATTTCTAGTGCTGTCTGTATGGAATCTGCACTTTCTCGTGAGATAGGTTTCCTCCCAGTGCTTACATTTTCTCCCATTTTCTAAGACTAGATTGGTAGATTAATTGGCTACTGTCAAATGGCTAACTCTGCTATGCAGGTGAATTATTGAAACTTGGGACAGTTGACAGGAATAATGGAAGAATAAAATGAGATTGGAGTAAATGGGCACTTTGAGCTGAAGGACCTGTTTCTGGGTTGTGTAACTCAAACGAAAAAACGAAATAATTTCCCATCTTGAACCTTAGAATTATTAAGGACAGAATGCAATAGTAAAGTTATGTGAAGCAGGAGAGCATCCTATTTACACATTAACTTTCCCAATGTCCATATCCCACATTGTTACAGACAACGGCGCTTTTAAAAATATGGCCGCTTGCAATACAACTTGCCTTATTGGCCGAGCATGTTATGAGCAGAATATGATTATACTGAGTTTGCCATAATGTACTTTCAATTTTAATGTGAACAAAACAGTTTATCGTGGATTTTTGAAGATGATGACGTGGAACTGGAATATTTAATGATGTATAAATGAATGAATCGCCAAACTATTAATGCTGATGTTTAAGCAGCGCCTCATTCCGTGTGATTTCATTTTAAACTCTTTAGAGAGCAATGGGCAGAGGGCAAGATGAGGGGCGCTGCACCGGCCAAGAAGGCTTCCACAATGCAACAAAAGAATGTTGAAATGTAAGTGACTTGGATCTATCAATATATGATAATAAATTAATGGGCTAATTCAAGAGCATTTCTATAGTAATAAGACGCGAGAATTCACCTCCACATTGTGCGTTTGAGGCCATTGGCATGGCTTTAATATATAAAATGTAGATAAATAAGGGCGAAAGGCTTGAAAGAAAATGGTGATGTTTTGAGATGAAGTGGAGTGGGAGATAACTCCTGCAGAGCGTTAATGTGGAAAGTTTGGATTGAATAGAGGCAGGTCAAGTGCTCAAATGTCACATGCATCAGGACCAGAACAATGAAATTCTTACCAGCCGCAACTCTACAAGCACATCAATGCAACAGCACATCAAATAAATTATTGTAATCAAATAATAATTGTTTGTTGTATCTTTATCAGTTATTCTGGGTAACCAGACTACAATAGTGCAAGCTGATATAAATAAATCAACTGTACGCAAAATCCATAGTGGTGCATTGTTGAGGAAGGTTTGTGCAGAGTGGTTCAAGAGCCTAATGGTTAATGGGGCGAGGCTGATCTTGATCCTGGAGGTAACTGTTCTCAAATCTTTGCACCATCTTCCTAACAGCTGTAGTGAGATGAGAGTGCGGCCAGGGTGGTGAGGATTTTTTAATATTAGCTGCTGCCTCGATGTAGTGTTTCCTGTAGATCCCTTTGTGGGGAGGTCAATACCTCTGCTGGATAGAGGCAGTGTCCACTACTTTCTATAGCCTTGTTTGTTTTTCAACATTTGAGTTACTGAACCAGGCCAGTATGCTTTCCACTATACACCTATAGGAAATCAAGAGATTATTCGACAACATGCCAAAGTCTACTGAAGAATTACGTTTGCATCCATTGTTAAAATATCCGCATACTTGCAGATTCATAATGCTCATCTGTGGTGGGTGAGATGGGTTTTTTAAACACTGATATTTGGGGCATTCTGATTTGAGGAAGGTTTTGCTTGGATTTTTAAATAAACTACTGAACTCAACTTTCAGAAAGTTCCTTTGAAACGTTCTTGTACTCTTCAAGCACTCAGCCAGTTGACCCTAATACACAACTTAAACGTGTCTGCGACAGGAGAATGTTTTGAGACCCAGGCCTAGTGAATTTCAAAATCAAATTTTTGCTGTTTCATTTGAAAACTCTTCAACGTAAGGAGTAAACATTTGATGTGTCCCATCATCATCCTTCTTTCCTTGCCTTCACGTAGGTATATAGATTGTCTGCATGTTCCAAATGCCAATATACTAGGATGAAAAAATTGTCACAAATATTGTTAACCTTGTAAGTTTGCTAGAATTGTTAAGTGGATGATTTGAGGGAAAATGCAAACATTTGTAGAAATATTTTACTTGCACATGTTGGAAAATGAACATCTTGTAACCGTGAGTTGAAAAATGAGCAGTAACTTCAATAACTGAATATTTAAATGAAATGTAAAATCATACTGAGAAAATGTCGTGAATGGAATTAAAGCATTTTGCACCCGTTCAAAGGTAGCACAAACAGGTTACTTGCTCATTAATGAGAATAATGTTAATGGAATGCATTCCAAGTGAATGTTTGCTCTGGCAGTCTCTTCAATGCCTATGGCTATATAAAGGATAGAGCGAGATATTTGAGGAATAGGAAGGAGAAATGTCTATTGTAGCAGTGACATAATCCCCGTGTCCCTAACCAGCAGAAAGAAAATTAAGAACCTGTTTTTCAGCAAGATTATTAAATAAGATAACGTGTCTGTTGCAATGAAAACTATTAGTTTTGATTTCTCGTACTAATTTCCTGCATACAGTGCAAGGTGCAAATGGCGGTGCATTTTTTCACTTTGCAGTAAAAATCTATTTGTTGGCTTACTATTTGAAAGTGTTTCTTCATTGAGACTAAAGAATTGCATTTATGTTTGACATACAATTCATAATGTTTTATTTTATTTCAGAAAAACAAAGAAGAATAAACAGAAAGGTAAGCTTGCTTAAAACATGATTCAAATCTTCGCTCTTGTATAGAACTTTCGAACAATTGATAAATGTTATTTGCATACAAGATCTTGAGTTAGTTTCTTCCTTGTGTCAGCTGTGATTAAGGTGGGACCAGATACTTGAGCAATAAAAGCCTGAGACTGTCACTCTTACAAATGGGATGCTAACCAGAAGTCCCCATCTTGCTTCTGTCTAGATGTAATACATCCCCGTATAATTATTTTGAATAGGGTAATTTATTTTACTCTTGGTGATGTTTGATCTCAGAAATATAATTATGCCATTACTAACTGATGCCTTTGCAATGATACATAGAGCAACATCCCAGTCTTTTCAAAATTATTAGTGTCTTCTATGTATGACACTAACTGTAACCTACAGTGCTTAATTGATTTAGTTGTAGCACTGCTGTCAATTATTGAAATGATAGCACAAATTATTTCATTGTCTAGTTTTTAATTTTGAGGAGCATCCATTAGTGCAATTAACTGTTTTCTCAGTTGCATAGTCTTTTGCAATTTTGTTAATTCATTGATCTGTATAATACTGCGATTAATAGCTGAATACAGGTCTGATGCAGGTGATGTTAAAACCAGTTTGACGTGATCATCATTATCACTGCCTAACTGATTTCTCCATTTGTGTGGCTGAAGCTGTATATGGAAAAGATTGGTGACTGATGAATTTCTCTTAAAGCTTTCAGAAGGGCAAACAATATTGGCCTTTTTCAATATGTGATAGAATTAATAGAGAAAAACAATTCTCTTTGGAGAATGGATAATGGAGGTCAGATTATGAACTGCAGAAGAACTGAGAGAAACGTTTTAATGTAATTGTTAGGATCCAGAGGACTATCAGAAAAGTTGCTAATTATAATAAAGCTGGTGCTCTGGGACCAAACATGACTTGGAGCCAACAGAGGTGATCAAGGATGCAAGGGATCACAGATGCTGGAATATTGAGTAAAAAAACATGTGGGAGGAACTTGGCAGATCAGGCAGCATTGGTGGTGGGAATGGACAGATGATGATTTGGGTAGGAGCTCTTCTTCAGACTAATGGAACGAGGGAAAAAGCTGGAAAAGAGATGGTGTGGGACAAAGTCTGGCAAGCGATCGGTGGATAAAGGTGGGGGGGATTGATTGGTAGATGGGTGGAGTAAGTGACAAAGTCTACAGGTAAAAAGGGGGCAAAAGGCTGTCAGATAAGGAAAGAGGAGTGAAATGTGAAGCCAGATATGGATGAAAGGGGATGGTAGATGAGCGTACAGAGGAGGGAAAAAGAACAGGGTGGCTTGGATGGGGTGGGAAATGCTGGGAGACGTTTGTGTGCGACAGGGTGGGGGAGAGGGAAAGAAGGTGGGTGGGTATTACATGAAATTAGGGAATTCAAAGTTCATACCATTGGGTTTAAGCTACTCAAGCTGAATACAAGGTGCTGTTCCAAGTTTTCCTGTGACCTCACTCTGGCAATGGAGGAGGCCGAGGACCAAAAGGTCAACATGGGAATGAGAAGGGGAACAAATATGGTTAACAAATGGGAGATCCAGCAAGCCTTGGTGGGCTAAGCGCAGGTGTTTGGTTCATGCTTAGTCTTGCAGATGTAACAGAAAGCACATTGAGAACAATGGATGCAGAGGACAGGGTTTGAAGAGGTGCATGTGAACTTCTGCTTCAGCTGGAAAAATTGCAGGGTCCCAAGATAGAGGTGAGAGGTGGTGTAGGGACAAGTGTTGTCTTAGGGGAACGTAGCTAGTCCCACCAGGTCCGTGCCAACCAGTGATCCCAGCACATTAACACCATACTACATCCACTAGGGACAATTTTTACATTTACCAAGCCAATTAACCTACATACCTGTACGTCTTTGGAGTGTGGGAGGAAACCGAAGACCTTGGAGAAAACCCACGCAGGTCACGGGGAGAACGTTCAAACTCTCCAGACAGAACCAGTAGTCGGGATCGAACCTGGGGCTCTGGCAGTTGGCAGAAAGGTCAGGGAATGATGTATTGGATGCAGAGATTGGTGGGGTTTAAGGTGAGAACCAAGACCAGGGTAACTCTCTCCTTGTCCTTCTGAAGGGAGGGGGAGTGAGGATAGAACTACGGGACATGGGTGCAGGGTACATCCGCAGCGGGGGGGGAGGGGTGGGAACGCATGTTTATCAAATGGCAACTTCTTCTGTAGATTTCCAAGATCCAATAAATATTTTGGGCTTGGGGTTTGGAGGATTTGCAGAATGAAGTAAGCTGACAAATATTGGATTCCTTTCTTTGGAATAGTCTTCAAACTGCCTAGCTGATGTCTACTCGTATTAATCAAGCACATTCAAGATTGATTGCTGGTATTCTTCTTGGGATGTGTGTATTCCGATGGCTACAGCTTCTTGATTGGTTTGACCATTTTTCTAGGCTGTTTGTGCAGCACTTCATCAGTGGTTAACCAGGTGATTGTACACATTATACTTTGGCCTAAACCTTTGACAGTCCTGTCTGCAAACTGTCGATGTGTTGTAACTTTCAGATGGATTAGACAATTACATTACAATTTTTTTATTTTTTTTTATTAAAAACATTTTAAGTACCAATGCTGTAAATTGCCTGCAAGTAAGCTGTTTAACTTTTTATTTTAGCCCCCACAGCTGGTGATGGAAGTAGCACCAGTGAAACTCCACAACCACCCAGGAAGAAAAGGGCAAGAGTGGACCCCACAATGGAAAGTGTATGTAGTTTGTTGGAATGTGACATAGTGACTGAATGTGTGCCAAATATCCAGTAGCAAGGCCAGAATTTAAGCTGGCATAAATTTAATTCTTAACTACTGTATGACCTAAAAATCCAAACATGACTGCATTATTGCCTCGTTGTGCTGATATATATCAGTGTTGCCCAGTGGAGATGGGTCATTTAATGTGGGGTATTATCTATCAAACAATACATTGCAGAAAGATATGCATTTTAAAAACTGGTACTAGCGCACATACTTTCAAAATGTTGCATTTTAATGTTGGTTATTTCAGTAGTCAATTGGCCCACTTCCCTCTGTCTGAGAGCTTTGTCACATTGAGATACCCGATCAATCAAGATGTAGAGCTCAATGTTCTGGATTCAACTTTGAGATAACTTATCTCAACTGTAGTGGGAATTGGCAATGTGAAATAAGTGGGAGTCCATGTCACAATTTGAATCTAATTCAGGAGATGACGAGTCACGGATGGTTTTGGCTCCTGATCACTGCCCAAAGACAGTTGCAAGTAAGCATGCTTATTTGGATGTTGTGCCTTGGCAGGAGGAGAAAAGACAGGGTGTTATTTCCCCTTGTCTTATGGTTCATGATCACTATGGCATGGGTGGCATAGAGCCCTACAAAATGTTAATACTTTCATCAGTCAAGGGAACTGGTTCACCACATTCTCTGAGAATAAATAAACACAGTTTGACGGTCGTAGAGTATACATAAACCCGGCAACTTACAAACGCCAAACTTGTGTACACCCAGTATTTGGGAGACTGGGTTTGATGGTGGGAACTCATTTAGCAATTTCTACGTGAACTGTTTGGGTTGCGAATAGTTCCTGGCAACTCCTGCAGTAACCTGGGGCGGACCTGTTAATTCCAAAGCAACACCAACAAATATTAATTTGTGATTAATTTTGTTATGACTGTCATTTGTTTATTGAGCTATTTACGTATACGGGATATTTACTTCATCAGTTATTTACTTATACAGGACATTAAATTGAAAGATCCATATGCTGCTCATGGTGCAGTGTCCTCCACATCTGGAGACCAAACTTAGATTGGGTGACAGTTTTGGGGAATGCTTTTATTCGTTCTGCAGATGTGACCGTGAACCTCTGGTAGGCAATGGAAGAGGGATTGTGTGAGTAAAATGTTATTCAAGTGATGTTGGTATCACTGGCCAGACCAGCATTTCATTCTTATATTTTACAGCCCTGGAACTGAGAGGTTAGTTGTGAGCCTGGAGTCACATAGACTGGACCAGATAAGAATGCCAAGTGAACATGCATTTTACAATAATTCTGAAACTTTTTTGGATAAAGTTCAGATGTATTTATTTAATTTAAAATTCCCAGCTCCAATGAAAGTATGTAGATGTGTGTGTATACAGATCAACAATGTGGCCTCTGGGCCACATTAGTCACATAATTAATTACCATGCCCCATCAGCATATTCCTGATCCCTAATCCCGAGTGTTGGGATTTTCCGATATCTCCCCTGACTCCGCAGCTCTGTGGGAAAAGAGAACTGTAGTTTTCTGCCTCCACCGTGTGAAAATATGCTTCCAGATCACCCCTGAACATAAGGCTCCAAGTTTCAGCAGGAATATAAAATGTATCTGAGGAACCAGGCCTCCAGCATTTCATTATTTCCAGTATGATTTTGGTAATGGCTCCTGCAGTCCATCACAAGGTGAAAATATCCTTCCTATAACTGAATAAAATAATGCAGGATGGATTCTAACCAGATATCTGTATACAGTGCTGGAGTACAGTTGTAGTATCCCTTCAAACTTATACCTGGTGCTTATACCTATGGACCCTCATCTGGTCACAGCTTTGAGAGAGCATGAGTGGGGATATTTTGTTTTCTAATTGTAGTAATGAACAAAAATAATTGCTATGTATGCGAATGGGGAATTTTGAAACGGCACTGCAAAATGGATGTCAAATACATCTCTGAGTGGATCATTAATTTGGCGATTCTTTGACTTCTGCAGGAGGAGACATTTATGAACAGGGTTGAAGTAAAGGTAAAAATACCAGAAGAGTTGAAACCATGGCTCGTGGATGATTGGGACCTGATCACTCGTCAAAAACAGGTTAGTACTGCACCCATTTGTTTTAAACCTAAACGACAGAGTAAGACTTGCAGCTACAGGGAGTGTTTTAAATAAATTATAAAAATGCATTTAATGGAAAGGTAGGTGGAGCTGCTACCTCATGTAATATTTTGTGATTTGAGTTTTTTTTTAATTCCTCTATTGGTTTACCTCAGATTTTCAGGCAGGATGAACTGTTGTGGGCTCTGGCTCAGGATTCCTTGCATTTACTCTGTTGAAATGGGCTTCCTTATTAGGTGGGCCTCAAGTTAAAAAAATAGGGTATTATTGTTTAGCAAGTATTGTCTTTCATCTTGGGTTCAGTCTGTTCTTAGACTAATGAAATGGAGTGGAAAGATTGCAGGGCTTCAGTCCTAATTCTAAGCAAAACATGTTTAAGCAGTAAAGACCACCAAACTTGCAATTTCCCTATAGCCACACGTTTTAACGACTGTCACAAATGCGTTGCAGGCAGTACAGTTTGGTGGTGGCGTTACATTCTGGGGCAGGGTAGAAGAAGTCTCAAAACGCCTTGCCTCGTTGTAAACTTGTGAGCTATATGTGCCAATACTACCTTTTATTTTCCAGCAGCTGCCCACATTTTTCCTTTCTCATTGTACATAGAAAGATGAAATTCCAAATAACTTTGGTATTCAGTAATCTGTTTTTGCCTCTGAGATCACACTCTAAGCAAATTGTGTGGATTAAACATCGTGCAATTGATGGTAATGTTCTTAAAGCAAAAGATTTCCCTGGGGATATTACATCTGATAAAATGTATTAAATTCCACTCCCAGATCCAATTGAATCTAGAAAGTAATTTCATAAAATAGTTAGTTACTTAATAGGATATTACCGGAAATGGTCTTTGTCATCTAAACGCGCTCAATTTATTACTTCATAACATACAGTAAAATAGTCTTTGGTTTGCAACTGTGGATAAAAAAATAATTTAGAAATGATTAGTTCACAAGTTTCACTGAGTAAAACAAGCTTGGAATAATTCAGCAGGTCAGGCAGGATCTGTGGAGGCAATGAATAGGTGATATTTTAGGTTGGGCACCTTCTCTGGAGGAACCTGAATGTTCCTACATCTGCAGTTCCTTGTCTCCTAATGTTTAGCTCATTGGGGGAGGGGACAGGACACGACTTACATTTTGAAACCAATCGTAATATTGCTTTGTCAGTCTAATACCAATGGAGGTTTGAGCTTAGTACCTAATGTTTCTTTAGTCAGGGGGTCAATAAAGAAGTTGACTTTGCACAAGCTATGGTCAAAGCTATTATACTTCTAATGGGCTTTACAGTGAGAGAGAGTAAGTTCAATATGTTGTTGAGGATGGATGTGTGTGAGCGTGTATGAATGATCAACTGTTGGGCATTGATATTGCTGTCCAAGTCGACGTATACGGTCCCTCCCTAATGGTCTCTTGAGCTGCATGATGCTTAGCTGTTTCACAGGTCAGAGGACAGGCTCTTAATCCTCAACTGTATAAGGATTACATTTTTTTATTTGGAAAGGTAGTCAATGAGATAAGGTTTCAATAATATGTATCAACACGTGAATATGCTCCAATAGTTCAGATCTCTTTAGTTCAGTAACTTTAGACTAGAGCATAAAACTCTTCAATTGACATTTGTAACATTATCAAACCATGTAACATAAATTGACACTTTAAAGCCATCAAAACTAGCCATTCAATGTGGGACCTTCTGATTCTGCACCATTGTAATGACACAGAAAGACAATAAATTCATTTTAATGTTAATCAGCATTCATTGAAATTAGTTGTTTCTGAATTACAGAAAAAGTAGTTCAGACAGTTCTTGGGATAGACCTCTTGTAACCCAGAGACTCGCTGTACTATTACAATGCTTAAAAGGCATTTGGATAGGAATGGCTCAACGCAGGCATTTGGAATTAGCATAGATTGGTAGCAGGGTCCACAGAGATGAGGTGGACTGTATGGGCCCTATCCTCTGATTCTAATTCCAGGTACATTTCACTTGCAAGATGATATAAAAGTGCAACATGTTTGCAATTCCTTTACATTTTTTTTTAATGTTCTATTAGTTAACATGTTTGAGGCATTGCTTGTAAACATTAGCCACTTTTTTAAAACATATTGTAAAACTGCTTTGAGTTTTGACCATTGTTACTACACCATTGTTTTACATCGCGGAAAATAAACATTGCTGAGGTTGGATAAATAATAGATGTGATCGGTGAACTACAAATTTGTTTATATGATTAGAATTTTAAATATGTTTGCAATTAATTGGTAGAGTAGATTGTTACTTTTAATAATTGAGAATGAATGTTGCAGGTTTGTATTGACCAACATTCATGTATTTGTAATATGGCTATACATCCTAACCAGCAATTATATGTCTTTAAAGCTGTTTCACTTGCCTGCTAAAAAGAATGTTGACACTGTTCTGGAAGAGTATGCTAACTACAAAAAGTCACGTGGGAACACTGACAATAACAAGTGAGTGTATTTATGTTTGCTGTCTTATATAACTTTAAAATACTGAGAAGCTAATACTGGAATTTTCATTGGGATCTCTAGAGAGGCTTGACCTTTCTCTGGAGCTCCCTTCCTCCTGGTTTTACTTGCCATGGTAAGGATAGCATTCTTGAAGATCGAAAATGTCTATTGGCAACTTGAGATGCTCGAAAAAGACTGACCCATTAGGGTTGACAATCGGTGACCATTCCTTGAATCTGTTCCACATCTCAACCTTGGATGAATGGTTTTGCTTGAAAACAAAAATAAAATGGATGTTTATCTCTTGTTTTTGAAAGAAACAAAAATGCTAGGAACTTTTAGCAGCCCAGAGAGCATCTGAGTGAGTAATGATAACATTTCATTTCAATGTTCTTTCATCAGAACTAAAATAAGTGTGTAGATATTATTACTGTCAAGATATCTGTGGATCACATTCTATTGGTATCACATAATGGAAGAAGGACCAAGTCTTAAATGCAAACATGGCTGTTCTTTTACTCTGGAGTTTGTTACTATACTAACCATATCCTTTGATTCTTCAATTAATCTATCTATCTCTCAATTCCATTAATATCTCACACTCTGTCTCTTGAATTACTCACCCACTCACCCACAACCTTTCTCCAGAGCACTTGTTTTCTTGATCTCTGGTTCTACACACCAGAACTCTGCAATTTCCTTGTCAAACACATCAGAATTCTGTAGTTACCATAAGATAGTGATTGTTTGAGAGTCTGCACAGAACATTTCTGTATACTTCATGAAGACCAATATTCTTAATTTCTCAGCCATTTCTTTATTTTCCCATATTGTTCTAAATCAGCTGCTGTTGGCTTTTATCTTTGTTTCATGCTTGACCATTCTCCTATTTGGATTCCCTTCACTTTATCAATGCTTTGTCCTCCCTCTACTGAATTCTTTGGAATAAAGGAACATCTGCAACATTCTGATCAATTTTTGGGGAATTGTTGGCAAACAATATGGACTTGTATGGATTGGATTATTTTTAATATTGGAAAATTAGAAAACTATTTGGCCAATTGACCCCTCCCATGTGCTCCATCCTTTAATAATATTTTGGATAACTCAATCTTGGCTACAGCACGACTTTCATATGACCCTTTGCTCTAGTTTAATTTGAATGTTTGTCAATCTCCATCTTGAATGTAATATAATGGAACTGCAGATGCTGGTTTATATGAAAGATAGACAGAAAATGCTGGAGTAACTCAGCGGGTAAGGCTGCATCTCTGGAGAAAATGGATGTGATGTTTTGAGCTGGTACCCTTCTTCAGACTGATTGTAGTGGAGTGTGGGGGGGGTCTGGATACGAGAAAAAACCAGGACATATTTTAGTTAACTTCTACAAACCCCTCTCTTTCCTTTCTCCTCCCCCCCCCCACTAAAAGTCCATTAACTAGTTCTAAATTTCGCAATGATGTATCCCTCTTGGGCTCGCACCATCTCTAGCCAACAATTAGCATAGCAGATGCCTGAGGTTATCTGTTGCTGGCCTCGATTTGTCATGTTTTTTTAAAACTAGCTTTCAGTTTCTCCCCCCCCCCCCCACCTCCCCACACTACAATCAGTCAGAAGAAGGGTCCTGACCCAAAACATCATGAATCCATTTCCTTCAGAGATGCTGCCTGACCGGCAGAGCAACTCCAACTTGGATGTATTCCATTACTCCACCTCTGCTGTTCCTTGGGGTGGTGAATTCCGAGGTTCATGATCCCTCTGATAATAAATTCAGGAAAATATTGTCTCTCAATCTACCCGATAAAACTATCAAACTTCATCTTAGGGTTGCTCTGGTACCTTGATTATTTCCAATGACAGAAACTGATTTTGGCGTTCTCCTGGTTGCTCAGTTGTGATTTTTCATTTTCAGGGAATATGCTGTTAATGAAGTAGTTGCAGGAATAAAGGAATACTTCAATGTGATGTTGGGGACTCAGCTGCTGTACAAATTTGAGCGTCCACAATATGCAGAGATCCTGGCAGATCACCCTGATGCATCTATGGCACAGATTTACGGAGCACCACATCTCCTTCGATTGTTTGGCAAGTTTGATTAACGTCCTGAATTATTGTAGCTCTGCGCCGAGTCTTCAGAGTTTTGTTCCTTCATTCTGCAGAAGCTGGAGATGTTGGGGACAGTTGCAGCCCTCTGTAACCCAGTTCGATATTTCTCATTTGAAAGTAGGCAGCTCGTTCCACATACATACCACCCTCTGTGTGGAGAAAGTTGCCCTTCAGAAATGAGAAGTGAAATAAAATCAAAAACATCCGGTGCTAGAAACCTGTAGGCTGTGGGCCGAGGAGCTTTATTCTGCAGTTTCGTGACCCAAGTCACCAAACTACATGAAATTTTCACATATTGTGTAAAAATATTGATATAAATCACCCCTGAAACTCAATATGAAGAAAACTTGCACATTTTTATTAAATTAGAGAAAAAACGGAAAAATGTCGGGAATTTTTTAGTCCAATCAAAGCACGTTTAACATTGAGTTGTCTGCCAGTTGGCCAATCACGCGCTTTGTTTCGGGCTAGCACACTAAATGGCTGAGGGGGCTTCACAGATGCCTGTTTTACTGGAGATTCCAATTTGTTGTTCTGTGGAATAAATGTCGTGGAAACTTGCAGCAAGTTAATTGTATTTAGTGGGAAAAGCATTAAAAAAAGGCTGAAGAAAAGTGCTGCGAAGTGGATTAAAGTACAAGAAAGCCTTCAAAGTCCCTGCTGATTCCCGACATTTTTCCGGTTTTTCTCTAATTTAATAAAAATGTGCAAGTCTTCTTCATATAGAGTTTCAGGGGTGATTTATATAAAAAAATTTACACAATATGTGAAAATTTCATGTAGTTTGGTGACTTGGGTCACAAAATCCTATTTCTAGACACATTTTTGATGCTCGGCCAACAGCCTACTGACGTAAAAATAGAAACAATCAACTTCATCCCAGTTGCTTCTCGCTGGACCATTTAAGAGAAATTTGATTGCATTCACTTGATCAAATATGTGTGACGGAGTGAGTATCATTGTATTTTCCACGCTAAAAAATGTCCATTGTGCTGTTGCCAACGCTTTGATGTGTGAAGATAATAGCAGTAATAATAGCTCCTTTATCAGAGAAGGACGCACAAAGCAGAGCTGGCAGAAAACTGAAGGATGACTTGACCCCTTTTATATTACAAAAGGATTTGATCAGGTGGTTGCAGGGATATTTCAGTCTGAAGGCAAATCTAAATCAAGGGACTAAATATGTGGTTACTAAAAATCCAGTCGGAATTGAGGAGATTGCTAGTGCAGAGAATGTGGTGGAGCTTGCTGCCAGATGGAGTGAATAACAAGCATTTAGTTCAATATCTGAAAGAATTGGAGACACTGAGATGTTATTACAGAAGGAGAGTTGTGTGAAGCATGGGCAAACTGCTTTGATTAGCCCACTTCTGTTCTGTGGAATGAATGCTGTAACAATACTTTCTTCTAAAGTCCAGCTTCTCTCTAACAGTGCGAATAGGAGCAATGCTAGCGTACACACCTTTGGATGAGAAGAGTTTGGCCTTGCTGCTAAATTACTTGCACGATTTCTTAAAGTAAGTAAAATTTCAAAATACCTAAAGCCTTTAAAAATATACGCAAAATGCTGGAGTAACTCAGTGGAACAGGCAGCATCATTGGATAGAAGGAATGGGCGATGTTTCGGGTTGAGATCCTTCTTCAGAGTTAAAACGTCACCCATTCCTACTATCCAGAGATGCTGCTTGTTCCGCTGAATTACTCCAGCATTTTGTGTTTAAGAAGGAACTGCAGATTGCTGGAAAATCGAAGGTAGACAAATGCTGGAGAAACTCAGCAGATGAGGCAGCATCTATGGAGCGAAGGAAATAGGCAACGTTTTGGGTCTTCAGACAAGTCTTCAGGGTCTTGACCCGAAACGGTGCCAATTTTCTTTGCTCCATAGATGCTGCCTCACCCGCTGAGTTTCTCCAGCATTTTTGTCTACCAGCATTTTGTGTCTATCTTCGGTGTAAACCAGCATCTGCATTTCTTTCCTACGCCTTAAAAAATACGGTGGATAATGGGGTGAATGTTCTTACAGCCTGGGCAACATATATAGGAAGTTGTGTGGAATGTCAGACTGTCAAACATTTAAAGTCTGGTCTGCATACCAGTGAAAATCAGTGTAAGGGAATAAATTCTGGGAAAATACTCGGGTCATCTGGAGAATGAACTGTTCTTACCTTGTAGTCTTTATTAGAAGTGGAAGATTGAAATTTTGAGCAAGTATAGAATTTAGCAAGGGATTAAGGATTGGAAGTAAAGAATACACATACAATGTCAGATGAAGTGGTAGGTTGTTGGGATTAAGGGGAAACAAATGTCTTTTAAAAGTCATTGTGTCGACTTCTATAATTTCCTCTGCAGCTCATTCCAGCTACGGGCCATCCTCTGAATGAAACAATTGCTCCTGACGTCCTTCTTAAATCTCCACCCTCTTGCCTTAAACTTCTGTCCTCTATTTTTACAATCCTCTACCCTGCAGAAAATACTGGTTGCTTACACTTTATTCATGCCCCTCCTGATACTGTACGCCTCAATAAAGTCACCCCCTGGGCCCCCATATTCGAAGAAAAAATGCCAGCCTATCTAACCTCTCCCCATAACCCATGTGTGCAAACCCAAGTAATATTCTGGGGCATCTCTTCTGACCCCTTCGACCTTAATGATATCTTGCAGCGGGCAACTGGAACTGCTCCCACCTCCTACACTTGCCCCCAGACGGAACATTGTCCATTGAACCTCAGTAGTGATGGGTTTTTCCCTTCCCCCTCTGTCAACCAGGTGAGAAGCATTAAGTTAATATCTCCCCCATCTTTTATGGCTCTACACACAGGTGGCCATGTTGATCTTTAAGTGGATCTTCTATCACAATCCCCTTTTTTACACTTAATATGCCTGCAAAATCTGTTAGGATTTACCTTTACATGCCAGCTCCATTTCACGCCTTATATTTGCCCTCCTGTTTGCTGCCTTGAATGTGCAAAAATAGGGGGTCTTTCACAAATTTCCTTGCCATCCATATCTCTGGCTCAACAGCTTTTTGTGGTGTGGGTTGGAATAGCTGAGAGGTGGAGGATTTGGGGAGCATCCGACTTGCACAGAAATTGGAGGTGCAGTGTAAATGTGGGCTTCATCAGAGTCCATGTCAGATTCAGATTCAACTTTCATTGTCAGTGTACAGTACAGAGACAGCGAAGGCAAATATAGAGAAGGCAAATTGGGGTGTGACTAACCATCTTGGTAACTGAATTGTTATTCGTAACTCTATTTTCTTCAACCCCACGTCATTTTCAGGTACTTGGTGAAGAATGCTTCAAGTCTGTTCAGTCCAAGTGATTATGAAGTGGCACCACCAGAATATCATCGAAAGGCCGTGTGACTGTGCTAACTGTAATTTCACCTTTTGGTAATGATTTCTTTTTGTATTTAACTTTTTTTTGTACAGGTTTTTTTTAACCAATTTGAAGTACAGCAGTTGTTGCCGCTGGTACCTGCAGCAATGAGGTTCCAAATGTAATTTGTAAACCATTTTAGTAGACTTTTACCATTGATGGTTTTTCATCCTCTGGTAGTCTTTTTGGCAAATGGAGTGTGGGTAGTGGAGCCAGTGTGGAGGAAACCAGATACTTTAATTCCTGAATGGTTTGGGTTTTATCCTTGGATACAAACATTAAAAATGTTCTTAATCATGGTTATGTTGTAAACATCCAGTTTATGCTTATTGGTTATATCATAGCCCTGTTTTTTGGGCTGATAAATTAGTTTGAACTTGGGTTCCATGATAACAAAGAACAAGTTTGTAATTTTTCAGCTCTTGATGATACAAGGAGGTGGATTTTAACTGTATCACGTGCTGCATGTGGATTTCTATCCATTTGTGGAAAATGCATTTAATAGTCAGATTTTTTTTGTTTGTAAAAATGCACAGTTGAGTGCTTAATACAGATGGAAAATGGAAGCAATTTCCATTCCAACACTTTCAACCCGGAGAAGGAAGAAAATTCCTGTAAAAGTGAGCTTTGAAAAGCTAATTAAATTACCTTGGCAGGAAAGAAACATTTTTCTTCCTCCTTGCCTGAGGGTGCTGATCTGTCTAGGGTGCAGTCACACTCCATGTTTTTAGCAGTGTTCTGGCATCGTTCTGCGATAGCCGTTTTTCATGTGTGAACCATATCAAGGGCACACACAACAAGCTCTGAAGTCATTAAACAGCATTTGGTTCAGATCCCTGTCGAACCGTCTGCTCTGGTTACTTGGGTTAGAAACCCTTCAGCCCATACTGAGACGTCTTCCCTGTTGTGGATGTCAAGTCTACACTCGGTTAGTCTGTAGGGGAAGGGTGATGCATTGGGGAAGGTGATGTATTGTTTCCTCAAATTCTGTACAGAACTAACTTGTGTTGAAACTTTTGCTGGTTAATCAGAGTTTACTTTGCTGAAAGTCTTACGATAGTGATGCAGCTAACAGCTGATGGACTTCCTCGCCAATCTGCACAGAACTACAGGGAATCACAAAAGCATTGTCAAAAGCCTGTGCACAGCAGTGCGGGAGTGGGACAGAGCAGCCTAACCATATACAACTCAAGAAATCTCCATTCCTGCACAAATTGTATATAGAAAAACCTTTGTGGCACCAATGACAGTGATATCACCAGGAAGGACAAAGTGTGAGATTCTACCAGAGAAATATATTGCCATCCCTGGTACATTGGCTTTGTACAGGAAACAGAGCTGTCACTCTACTGCATAACATCAATAAATGGATCTTTTTGGGAGTCGATTTTCCAAAGATGCAGTTATGTAAAATCTTCTGTTTTTTTTAGATTCTTCTCTGCATTTGTATTTGATAATGTACAATATTCAAATTCATGTTCATTTTTTATACAACTTATTATAAGTAAACCTGTGGACTTTTCAAAGTCTGTTTCTGTTCATTGAAGACTGGGCAATTCTAAGAACTTGTACCTGAGAATGGAAGGTCCAATCTGATGCTCACTTTCAACGCGCATCAGAACTTGATGAGACTTGCCTGTTGTTTGTGTACATAAATAAAAATTGTATCCTTGTGTTTGTAAATTCCAGTAAAATGTTGAATGATGTTTGGTTTCATGAGTGCTCTTTGTGGCCTGTTGGGGATGAAAGGAGTGTAAATGTTCCTCAGGAGAAAAGAGGTGGGAGTATGCCCTGCATCAATTCCAATAAGATCATCACTGATCATCTGACTTGCCTCCACAGACTCTCTGGACTGTCCTCTCGGTTCCCATGGTGCGTAAACATTTATTGTTGCTGAAACGTCACTATATTGAATATCTGAGGGTCTACAGATGCTGTTGTAGAAAATTATGTAGGTTTACAGCCCTCTGGGCCTTTATGTGCAGGAAGGAACTGCAGATGCTGGTCTACACCAAAGATAGACACAAAAAGCTGGAGTAACTCAACGGATCAGGCAACATCTCTGGAGAAAAGGATTAAGTGAAGTTTTGGCTCAAGACCTTTTCCCCTGTGAGTCTTTAATTTGTTGTCCGACAGCATAGAGATCGGCACTTCAGCCCAACTCGTCCATAGAATTTATCCTGTTGAACCCTCCGAGAATGTTATTTTGGAGGTATGGTTTGTATAATTGTGTGAAAGAATGAGTCTGTACGGATCTTTATTGTGATTTACTGTGGCAGACAATATTTACTTGAGACTTGTTAAGACTCAAAAGGACGCGTCTTGTTGCACTGATATATCTCAACAGGTTAGTTAATGTTGCTTTAAATATATTAAAATAGAACCACTTAAGCTCTGCATTTTATGGTTGAGTTATGAGCTGTAATCCTATCCATGAAATGGCACATTCACAACACAGTTTAAAACACAGGCAAGAGTACTGGATGCTTCATCTGTAATTGCAAATTAAATTCTGAAACAAGAACTCCCTTGTTTCTGCTATTTAATATCGATGTAGGCTTATGGACCAGAGGGAGGACACACCAAGCAAATGACGCCATTTTTTTTCTCCTAGAATGAGATAAAACTGTTTAGGAAGGAACTGCCGTTGCTGGTTTATAGACAATAGGTGTAGGAGTAGGCCATTCGGCTCTTCGAGCCAGCACCACCATTCAATGTGATCATGGCTGATCATCCACAATCAGTACCCCATTCCTGCCTTCTCCTCGTATCCCCTGACTCCGCTATCTATAAGAGCTCTATCTAACTCTTGAAAACATCCAGAGAACCGGCCTCCACCGCCTTTTGAGGCAGAGAATTCCACAGACTCGCAACTCTCTGTGAGAAAAAGTTTTTCCTCAACTCCGTTCTAAATGGCTTACTCCTTATTATTAAACTGGCCAAAAATCCAAATGCAACCGAAGATAGACACAAAATGCTGGAGTAACTCAGCGGGACAGACAGCATCTCTGAAGAGATGTGATGGGTGACGTTTCGGGTCAAGACCCTACTTCAGAAAATTGTCGCTTTGTTCCCAGATTGCTTTTATCCATTTTGTTTAGATATGTGTAAATGTCTTAACAAAATATGATTGAAAGCATGAGCCATTAACATTACCTCTTGCAATGGTAGGAAACCCCATACTGATTGAGGTGAAGTCCATTTGGGGGACATCTTGCATACTGTCAGCTTCCACAAATACCCCAACGCAATAATGAGTAGAACTTCTTGGTGTTTTGATTATTTATTTCTGAGTCAGTGTAATTAAAAATAGGTTAGTCGTTTTTTATTTTTATCTTTAGAGAAATGAAAGAATATTTAAGTGTGTCAGAGTTGTGTACCCTTTATGCAAAAAAAAAAGAGCATCTGGAAAATAGATATTTTACTTCGCTCAGCTGTTGTAACTCGTTCCACTGCAGGATCTGGTTATATTGTCCAGTCTGAGTCACACAGCCAGGAACCAGGCCCTGCAGCCCAATTTGTCAACCAAGATCCCCCATCTATGCTAGTCCCATTTGGTGCGTTTGGCACAACTCCCATGCATGTACCTGCCCAAAGGTCTTTTATATGTTATTGTACCTGCCTCAACTACTTCAGCTGGCAGCTAAATATATCATGTCACACTAGTATGTGAACTTGAGGACACGGTACAATTTCCAAGTTTGCTGGCGAAACAGTATGCTGTGAGGAGAACAGAAATAAGGTAGAATAGTCTTGTCTACTATTTAAGCTGTTCATAGCATGTTCTGATGTGAAAGTCAGCACAAAGATGACATGCAGTATGTCAGGTCCAATTGATCCGACAGCCGCATGCTTTCAATGCAATTTTATTTTTCTAAGCTCTTTTTCCAGTGCTTTTCTGAACCCAAATTGCCTTCTCCATTCCCCCAAGAAGAACATTCCAGACCCCAACCACTTACCACCAAAGGCAATTTTTCCTTGTGTAAATTTTTAGTGGTTTTGCCAATCACTTTCATGGTATGTTCATGCTTCTTGACCATTCCACTAACAGGAAGTGTTTCCATACACTCGCTCCAGATCGTTCTGGATTTTCAATACCTTTACTGGATCAATTTTCAACGTCCCTTGTTCCAAGAATCTCTAGCATATCCAAATAATAAAAACTCCTAATCCCCACAATCATTCTAACAAATCTCTTCTGCACCTTCTCCCTCAGGTCTTCCCTAAAGTATAGCACCAAAAACTGGACTATAGACTATGACTGTAGACTACTAGCTGTCTATAATGTTTCTCAGGGCTTCCTTGCTCTTGTACTATATGCATCAATTTATAAAGCCTGGAATCTTGTTATTTTAACTTCTGTCTCAACCGACCTGCCACTTTCAACAATTTACGCAAATAAATCGCAAAATTTTGTTTTTTGCACCTCTTGAAATTCGTTTTGTTTTTGTACCTCTCCTCATTCTTCCTCTTGAAATGTGACACCTGACATTCCTGTGTTGGAAGGAATGTACCCGACATGTCCTCTGCTGTAGCCTCTCCTGTGATTCGGACTTGCTTTGAGCAACAACAGGTAAGACTGCTCTGCCTGAGATCCAGTTTCACCACTCATTGCCGTACCCACCTACAGAATGCCGGATCATCTTTATATTATGGTCTTGCTCTGTGCTTAGTATTATTTTGCCATTTTGTGCCACAATCAGTCAATTTACACATATGTAAGCTGTCAGGTTTGCTTTTAATTTTCACTATGGTTTGTTGTGACAGAATAAGTCATGTCTGATTCCATTACATTTTGTTTTGGAAAATGCATTGTGTGATTGTGTCCATTTTTCCAGAGACGTTACCTGATATTTGGAAAGAGGTTATATACTTCAGTGTGAATCTGGCACATGGTGGTTGAATCAGTCAGACTTTCTATTGTGTCAGATGCCATTTCCTCAGGATCGATTAATCGGTCCCCGCTTCCTCTGTGCCGTAGGATAAAGCACCAAAGAGACTTGGGATAAAGCGCTGGGGGTTAAGATAATAAAATCAAGAAACAAATTGATAAGGTGCCACATTTGAGGCTGCAAAGGAAGATGAGAGCCCATGGTATCAAAGGGCAGATACTAGTATGGATAGCAGGTTGGCTGGATGGCAGAAGCCAGTGGCAATAAAGGGGGCGTTTTCTGGTTGGCTGTCACAGCTAGCAAAGTTCTGCAGTGGTTGGTGCTGGGGATGCTACTCTTCACTTATGTTCGTGATTTGGACGAGGGGATTGAATGTTTGGTGGCCAAGTTTGTGGATGATATGAAAATAGGTGGAAGGGCGGGTATTGTAGAGGAAGCAGGGACTCTGCAGAAGGACTTTCACATGTTAGGAAAGTGGGCTGAGAAGTGTGAGATGGAATATACCATTTGTAGCAAAGTGTGGAGTCATGCATTTTGGCATTTAAGAATAAAGGCATGGACTATTTTCTAGATGGGGAGATAATTCAGAAATCGGAGATGGAAAGGGACTTGGGAGTGCTGGTGCTGGTTCCAAAAAAGTTATCCTGCAAGTCGGAACGGTAGTAAAGAAAGCGAACTCAATGCTGGCATTTATTTCAAGAGGGCTTGTATACAAAAGCGGATGTAATGCTGAGGCTCTAAGGTGCTGGTAAGGCCGCATTTAGAATATTGTGAGCAATTTTGGGCACAATATCTGAGGATGGATGTGCTGGCTCTGGAGGAGGTTTACAAGAATGATCCCAGGAATGGGTAGGTTAACCTATGGTGAACATTTGTTGGCACTGGGCCTGTACTCACTGGAGTTTAGAAGAATGAGGGAGGACCTAATTGAAACATACAGAATAGTGAACGGCTTGGATAGAGTGGATGTGGAGAGATGTTTCCACTAGTTGGAGTCTGGGAGTAGATGTCATAGCCTCAGAATTAAAAGGTGTTCTTTTATGAAGAAGATTAGGAGACATTTCTTTGGTCAGAGGGTGGTGAATCTGTGGAATTCTTTGCCACAGAAGGCTGTGGAGGCAAAGTCTGGATATTTTTTAAAGCAGGGGTTAATTCTTGATTAGTACAGGTGTCTGAGGTTATGGGGAGAAGGCAGGAGAATGGGGTTAGGGGGAGAGATAGATTGGCCATGATTGAATAGCAGAGTAGACTTGATGGTCCGAATGGCCTAATTCTTGTTCTATCACTTATGACCTTAAATCTTTTATAAAGTAGCAAGTTATCAAAATCTTGCAGACTGCTAACTAATTTTATCAGTAATCTTAGTTCACTGGGCTGTCAATTGTTGACTCATTGATTCTTAATTGGCTAATTGATTGAACCCTGAAAACAGAAGAGTAGAAGTGTTCATCAGCCTGAGCGACTGTTGCCATCGTGGTCCCAAATGGGACATTGTTTTATTAATATCTTCAGCTGAGAAACAAACTTGTTTTAGAAATAAAGCAGAGCTCAACCGGGCAAACTCCAATGGAAGGACACAAAGCTGGAGTAACTCAGTGGGTCAGACATCATCTCTGGAGGAAAGGAGTTGGTGACATTTCGGCATGATTGTGTTGTTCCCTCGGCACCCATGGCAGAGCAAAAGCCAGTCCCCTTAATCCCAACGGACTGACGACAGGTAACTTCCTGCGCGGTGGAGAGCAAACTGGATCAATTGGTCATTTTATTACACATCCAATCCTTTGTAAATCTATTGGGGATGGAAAAGCTTGAGATACTGTAGGATATACAGGGGGTGTAGGTAATGTGATGTACCTGGAGGAATCCCAGCAATGAAGTAGAGCTTTAACGAGACACATCAGCCTGATGCTGTCTCTTCATCAGACATAAGAGAGACACAAAATAATGGAGTAACTCAGGGGGATAGGCAGCATCTCTGGAGAGAAGGAATGGATGACGTTTCTGAAACGCCACCCATTCCCTTCTCTCCAGAGATGCTTGGCCCGCTGAGTTACTCACAGTATCTTGTGTCTATCTTTGCTTTAAACCAGCATCTGCAGTTCCTTCCTACACTCTTCATCACACCTTATCTATGACACTGCACGCTATCTTCTCACAAGAAGTTGCAAGTGTCCAATAAATTTTGGAAACCCCGAAGTGATGTAAATCGTAACCCCAGATGGTAATGTGTAAGCCAGCTTTCTCCACATCTAGGTGCGCTTCAGAACATCCTCTTCACCTTGTCAGTTGTCAGTGGGGAAAGATGCCTCAGGCATTAACTTAAACATGCAGGGGGCAGCAGATCACACAGTAAGTACTCGGACCTGCCCTGAACACTGCAAATGCGATCATAGCATGTATCATTGGAGCGCAGGCACGAGCAATTGCACTGTTGAATGTGATATTAACCCTAAAACAGGATGATCTCAACCGATGGTGTTAAGAATCTTTAAATTAATACCGCACACTTATTTTTCCCTAAAGGGAGTTAATTTGGTCTGGGCTGGTATCTGCTGGGAGTGCAACAGAGCAAAGGGGGACGTGATTGAAACATAGATACTGAGATGTCTGAGAGGGTGGGTGCAGGGAGAATGTTTCCTCTTGTGGAACCCAGAAATAACAGGTCACTATTTAAAAAACAAATTCTCCCATTTAAGGTAAAGATGGGATGATTTATTTTTGGGGATCATTAGCCTTTGAAACTTTTTTTTTTTTAATTTAAAAAGGTAATAGATGCAGAATCTTTGATTAAAGTTAGAGATTTTTTGATAAATAAGTGGGTGAAAGGTTAGATGGCAAATGTGGAATTGAGATTACAATCAGATTGGCTGCGCTCTTATTAAATGACAGAACAGGTTGAACAGTATGGAGAATGTCTGAGGCCTGGAGTAGATCCGTCATAAACATATTGAGCAGCAAGTCGGCTATGAGAGTGTGCAGACATTGGGAGGCAGGAGATTGAGTTCCATTGCTATCCATGTACCTGTCCAAATGTCTTTTAAACATACGGTAATTGTACTCGCCTGTACCACGTCCTCTGACAGTTTGTTCAATATATCCTCCACCCACTGAGTGAAAACCATCCCTCGGGTCCTCTTGAATCTTTCCCCTTTCCGCTTATATCAACACCCGACACTTCAAAAAAGAAGGTACACAAGAACAAGTACACAACCCTTCAAGAAGGGTTTCGGCCCAAAACGTTGCCTATTTCCTTCGCTCCATAGATGCTGCTGCACCCGCTGAGGAAGCAGTGCTGGCATATTCAAACAGTGTTGAGAAGGTAGCTGGATAAGCTGAAAGGAATGCATTTGCGGGGCATTTGGGAGAGGGCAGGATGTGGGACTAGTGGTATTGCTGTTGTGTGAGCTGGTATGGACAGAGGGGGTGGGGGCTTCCTTCCCCACGGGAAAGATTTGGCGATTTAATGGCCCCCTAATTTGAGATTCTCCAACAGGGGAAACAGAGTTTCATCATTTATCCTATAAATTCTACTCAGAAATTTATATATTTTAACGAGATCATCTCCCAAACTCTCAAAGGATCTGTCTTGTAGTATCTATTCGATCATTTGGATTGTGTTCACAAAGGTAAGTAACATGTAGATCTATCAACAACACGTCCTTTATTGAAGAGACAAAAGACTGCAGATGCTGGAATCTGAAAAATAAAATGCTGGAGAAACTCAGCAGGTCAGGCAACATGTGTAGAGGGAAATGGACAGATGATGTTTCAGTCTGAGAAGGCTGCTGACCATTTGTCCATTTCATCCACAAATGCTGCCCGACCTACTAAATTCCCCTTCCCTTTAGTGAAAGTAGTTAGCACTCATTGAACACCAGTGGCTGGCCCAACAATGTTGCAAACAATTCATACCACATTGTGCACGCAGTTCTTGAAATTGTATTTGTGTTCATTTATAAAACACTTGAATTTTGAAACCCAGTAAACCTTCATTGCACCACCCCTAAACCAATAATATGCTTTTAAATTGAGATCCAAATTAAAAATTAAAAATAAAAACAGAAGTAGGAAATGAAACGGGTTTTAACTGCATTGGAAAGAAAGAAGGAACAGGGCGAATAGAAGGAACGGGTGTCAGGGAGAGAGAAAATAAGGGAGAATATGTTTCTCTGCTTTTCTGGTAATTTCAGATTTAGATCATCTATTCCTGCTCCTTCGGTTACACCTTCCCTCTGACAGCATCATAAACACTTCTGTCACCTATGCACCACTATCCTCTAGCTGTCAAAGACCTTTGCATGTATTCCCTCTGTCCCTCCATTCCCATTTATTCCCTCTGTATATTCCCTCCTTCGTCTGCAGCTAAAATTTGCTCCATATCTACTGTAACGTTAGATGGAATGTCAGTTTCTCTAACAATAACACTAAAAAGCTGTTACATTATATTCTGCTTTTCTCTTTACACTACCTACTGTGTGTGGCTCGATTATGCTCATAGTAAGATTTAATTGGATAGCATACACAAGTTGAAAATAATAAACCAAAAGTAACAGCAAGGCAATTGAGTTGAAATGTAACAATTTCTCCTGGTGCTGCCTGACTGGTAACTTTTTATTTGATTTTCTGGCTTTATTTCAGATATCCAGCATTGACAATATTTTGTTTTTGAAAGCGAGAATTATGATTGGCCATAGAATTATTACTTCAATTAACAGTTTAAGAGACAGATCCCGTCTTCATTAAACATGGAGAGCTTATTTACCAGGCAAAAAGGGAAACGTTTTAATCACACACTAATTACATGCAATTTGTGTAAGCAAATTAGCATATTAAAGTCATATAATTCTCTGATTGTAAATAATACTGAATCTTGAGAATGTAGGCTATTAGAAACGATGTTAATTGAGGATGCTGATTGGAAATAAATTGCGAGTCTAATTGATTATGGGAACTGTCGTATAATTCATTGTGGCAAGCACAGATAAACTGTTTGGCATCAGCCACACATCAGCAAGTAGGGAATGGTGATCAATTTATTTCCTCTGTGCCTCCTCCAGGTTTTAATTTGAATGCATCATTTACATATCACCGTACACAATTCCTGCTTACAGTGCAGGAAGGAACTGCAAACACTGGTTTACACCGAAGATAGACACTAAATGCTGGAGTAACTCAGCGGGACAGGCAGCATCTCTGGAGAGAATGAATGGGTAATGTTTCGGGTCGAGACCCTTCTTCAGAATGAAGGTCACGGGAAAGGGTTATGGACGATGATGTAGAGCGATATAGAACAACGAATTAAAGATATGCAAAAAGTAACAATGATAAAGGAAACAGGCCGTGGTTAGCTGTTGGGTGAAAATGAGAAGCTAGTGCGACTTGGGTGAGGGAGGGATGGTGAGGGAGGGAATGCCGGAGTTACTTTAGAGAAGTCAATGTTCATGCCTGTTCATATGTTGAGGGCTGTGAGCTGCTCAAGCGAAATATGAGACGCTGTTCCTCCAATTTGCGTTTAGCCTCACTCCGACAATGGAGGAGACCTAGGACAGAAAGGTCTGTGGGAATGAGAAGGAGATTCTGAATTATAGTGTTCAATAACCGGGAGATCAGGTAGGGAGATCACTGCCCTGTGCCACCCACAACTACATACAATGTTTTATTTGCTGTTGTGCCATGTCTCATTTCCTGCGACATCTCCCCAGCCCCACTCCACTTCGAGCTGCCTCCTGCATCTCACATCTTGTCTCGATGCAAATGCGTTTTGACAGTGGGATAATAATCTAAAGCATCTTGGAGGCTCCTCTTCAGATAAGTGTAGCACTTAATTACTGGTATTTCAATTTTGACTGCCACATGGGTACAATTACTCTACCATTCATGCAGTAACTAAGTTTCACTTTGACTTCAAAAACATTACTGGACTTTTAAAAAAAAAATGTAAATACATCAGCATTGAAACATTTGTTTAAGGTTATTTCAGTTAAGAGAAGGAAACTGACTATAATTATACTCAGCTGACATGAAATCAATCTCCCTAACATTAAACAGATCATCACCTGATCTGACGAGACAAATCCAAATCCGAGCTCCGATCCAATAAACTTGAACAGGATTTGACACTTCAAACACACTCCCATTTTTCCTTCTGAGATGACAAACCCATCATTCCTCACATGAAAATCTTATGATGTACAACTGAAGGAGTGCCGTGTCTTCACTCTGCTGAGACTTTCCACCAGGGCCCCTGTGGCACTATTTTGGACAGCAGCACAGTGTTTCCTGAGGCCTGGTCATTGTCTCCCCCTCAATCACCATCGTTAGAAAGGTCACATCACTAGTCACTGTCACTTTCCTGATAGTGGCAACTTGCTTTGTGTCAATTGGAGGCCAGATTTCTTACAACAATTGTCTGCACTTCAAGTTGTATTTCATTGAGCATACAGGATTTTGGGAAGTCCTGAGGTTCCAAAGCTACTAAATAAACTGTTAGCGTCTCAATCACTTTGCAGGGAGTGCTCATTGATGACGGCTGTAAAATGCACTGATGATGCTACTTTGTGCTACAAAATTATCATTTAGCGATACATTTATATTTTCTAAATCCATTTCTATCGGGTTTTAAATGTTTTATAAATTCTCATCTGGACTACTTTGAGCTTCCACATTCCACCTTCCGCCTGTGCCTGTAGTGTCAAATCTCCAAGTTCAGCAACTCACTTCTTAATCCTCTCTACACTCCTTCCTTAAAATTTACATCTTTAAACATATTTCCGGTCACCTCCTCTAATATCTCTCTCTCTCTCGGCTCAGTGTCAAGTTTTGCTTAAAATAGTTTCTTCAAAGTACCTTGAAATGTTTTTTAATG
This sequence comes from Leucoraja erinaceus, assembly GCF_028641065.1. Lineage (NCBI taxonomy): Eukaryota > Metazoa > Chordata > Chondrichthyes > Rajiformes > Rajidae > Leucoraja > Leucoraja erinaceus. Next base: position 13,340,901 of record NC_073409.1, read on the forward strand.
TTGTAAAGCCACAATGAGGGAAACTGTTCCTGCCCCGTGTTTCCTTCAGAAGAACATCACCTTGGAGAGATTACTCCACAGATAAACCCGATACCCTGGCTTGGAGAGTGAACTATGAGGATAGATTTGATCAACATAGCTTGTGCTCTTCTAATCCCTTTATCCCATTTAGATGCTGAAAACGTTCAAAGGATTTGAGAAGGTAGAAGTAGGAAAACTGATTGGGAAACTGTAATAACTTAAAAATACCATTCAGAAGAGGCATGAGGTAGCAAATTTTCATCCAAATGTCTGAAGAAGGGTCTCGATCCAAAACATCACATATCCATGTTCCTCATGGATGCTGCCTGATCTACTGAGTAACTCCATCACTTTATGTCTTGGATTGTATTATGTTGAGTACCATCAAAACACTGCACTCTTTCCTTTTTTTTTTTTTTGTGCTGCCGATTGCACGGGTATGATTTGATTTTACTCATGTATGGTATGATCTATCTAGATAGCAGGCAAAACAAAGCCTTTCACTGTCTCTCAGTTCAGGTGACAATAATAAAAGGTGTGGAGGAAAGGCAGGTAATGGGGTTCTAATGTAGCAGGCTGATTGTCCTGCTCCTGACCTAACTGAGAGCTTCAGCATCTTGGCACAAGCAGGGCACAAAATGCTGGAGTAACTCAGCAGGACAGGCAGCATTTCTGGAGAGAAGGAATGGGTGATTTTCCGGGTCGAAACCAGAGTCTGAAGAAGGGTCTCGACCCAAAACGTCACCAATGCCTACTGAAGCAGAAAAACTGTCTTTAAATTCACTCACTTCTTCCACAATGGAAATTGGTCAGTGTGGATATGCGTAAATTATTTTATTTCGGTTCTGCTTAATGGTCCTTCACCTTCTCTTTCCCCAGTTCATGGTGAATATACAAGATTGACTTTCTGTTCTCACCCTGAAGTTAAATCATGAATCGACCCTCCTACCAAATTCCTCCCCTCCATTCCTCTCCTCCACCTGCACCTGGTCTGATTCTTTTTCCCCTTCTGCTATCTAGATTTCCTTGGATAGTCAAGCAGCCACATCCATTATCAGCCCACCATCTCCCTTGATTATGCTCACCCCCCCCCCCCACCCCCCCCCATTCTCAGTAATGGCTAAGTTCCATTCTTCCATCTTGATATGTCAATGTTGCAACTAGATTGTGAAATCCGAGCCTACATCCCCACGTTCCACACCTATGCTTCTAAAATGTGTTTCTCCTCTGCTGAGGATTCTTCTCCATCGTCATTGACAGGAGCCTCAATCCATTCATTCCATTTCTCGCAAGTCTCCTCCCGGCATCCTCCCTCCCAGAACCAGGACAGGGATTTCTCTTAGCCTGACCTTCCACACTTGCAGCCTCCACATCCAGCTGTTCCTCGGTCATGGCTGTGAACCAGGGCTTGTGATGGAGACTCCGCTTCCCAATATTTAGCTGCAAGAGATCTCTGCTCCTCAACTACTGGAGTTCAGACGTGCAATCTGACATTTTGGAGAAATCGTAATCGAAAATCTCGGGTGACTGGGCACATTCAGTGCAGTATTTTCAATCATTACATACAACAGAGCAACAGAGCAACTGCCCTTCAGGGAAACAACTTGTTTGTACCAGTGTTTCTGGCTGATACATTCATTGATTTCTAGTAATCATTCTCGGCAGAGGTCTTTATCCAAGAACACGTCCACCTCACTCTTACTTGGTGATCCAGTCCAGTGTAGCATCACCTGCCACCAGTGTATATTCTAAACCAGTGTATTTACCCAAGCCTCTGAACGTGATTTTATTTTTTTGGTGAGTTCACAGACAAAACAGCCCACCTTGTCTTAATTAAAAATGGACTTAATTTAAATTGTTGAATCCTAGCACTGTCTATAAAACTATTTGTGGGTAAAATTTGAGGTGCTTTGTGTTTTATTCTTTGCTCCTTTGAGCTTTGGGCTTTCTTTTTGTCTTTACACTTTCTTTGTTTGTTTTTATATATTGAATGTCTTTTTCTTGTTTATTGCAGTGTCTACTTAGTACTATGTTTGCATATCTGTTGTGCTCCTGCAAGTAAGGGTTTAATTGTTCCGTTTCGGGACCAATGACAATAGTGCACTCTTGACTCTCTTTAGGTCTGGGCACTGATCCAGAGAAATTAGTTGAAATCCCAGCTTGTCTCATGAAGGCAAGATGCCAATGTTGGATGATCAGATCATCACTGCAGATAGGATGATTAGATCATCACTGTTTCTGGCCTTTCACAACCTCTCCAATGATTTCAACCTGGAATTTACTCCCAGCATTTTAGTTTGGCTTCTGTTTATTAAAGTAATAGTTAATGAAAGGGGAGCGATATACTCATAGCCTCAAGGGACTGCAGATGCTGGAATCCTGAGCAAAACACAACCTGCTGGAGGAACTTAGTGGGTCAAAAGCTTCTGTGGAGGGGGAAGGACAATTTATATTTTGGGTCAGGTCTCTTCTTCAGGCTTACAAGGAAGGACAAGTAGCTGTGGTAGCGAGTCTGAGTGAGAACACGTTAGCAGAGCAGCAGGAATCACAGATGGGGGGGGGGGGGGGGGGTTGGGATGGGGGGTGGATTGTGAGAGAGGGTCTCGTCAGAGTGAGGAGGCCAACTTATTCAAAGTGGCCATACTTTGCGGAGATTTCACTGTGGTGCTGTAACATGGAACGTTCTTCAGTCTGACGGGTCCTGACCCAAAACATTATCTGTCCTTTTTCCTTCACAGATGTTGCCTGACTTGCTGAGTTCCTCCAGCAGTTTGTTTTTTTTTGCTCAACACTAACAGCTACTTCATCAGTAAGCTATCAAAATAAACTTAGTTGATAATGTGTGTCGACCTTCAGATTTCTGACAGAGACTTGTGTGAAAGACATGCAACAAAGGTGAATGTTCATGAATCATTGATGACATGCTAAATTGGACAGGGAATTGCTTTGACACGAAGAGGCAGAGAGCAATCATTAAAGGGTTATTTAAATTGGGCTGCGGTGACTGATGGAATCCCAATGGGAAGGGTTGTACAGCCTCGGCTGTCCAGAATATTTATTAATGAGCCACAGTCTCAGTGGAGGATGTGTAATTTTGTGTGGGAATTAAGATATACTGAGGAGAAGGGCTTTGTTTAAAGAGCTTTGCACAATTCAGTGGTGTTTAGCGTTCAGTTTTGATTGACATGATGCACAAAGGCACATAACAAATTGCAGTAGTCAGTGCACTGGGTAACAATGAAGGCCACAGAGATGGCGAGGGTTGGAGTGGAGCATTGTACAACAACAAGAAGGCAATAAACGGACTGGGTGGTTCCAAAGTTAATTTCCTTGTGCGCTGTTGGGTTTAAAAAAAACAATGGTCAATCGCCATCCCTTGATGTTCATTGTCATTCTCATCAGCAGTGGCGGTCTGGCAAGGGTGTCAGCTTGCCCGATGGCAAGTGGGCCCCCGATGAAGTGGGCCCCCTATATCAAGTGGGCCCCTGATGAAATGGGCCCCCTTTGTCTCCTGGCAACCAATATTTTTAGACCCAGACCGCCACTGCTCATCAGCAAATCTCCCACCATTAATATGCTCAGATTCACCACTGACAGGACACCTGATTGTAGCAGCTTCATAAAAGCTGCATCAGTAGCGGCAGATCACAGGCTCGGCAGCAACTCACCTCCTGACCCGGCAAAGACAATCCACTACTCATGACGGTATTCTCTCTCGTTGCCAGGGTATGGGTCACTCCAACACCACAGTAACAACCTTTAGGCGGCCTTATGAGGAGAAAGCAGGAGAATGGAGAGGATAAATAGATCAGCCATGCTCGCAGGCACGATGGGCCGAATGGCCTAATTCTGCTCCTCTGTCTTATGGTCTTATTTAGATAGGTATATGAATAGGAGCTGCAGGGGATGGAGGGATATAAACCATGTGCAGGCAGATGAGTTCAGTTTAAATTGGCATCACCACACATGGTGAGCTGAAAGGCCTGTTCCTGTGTTGTATTGTTGTTCATTCAACTTTCCTAGCGCATAAGCAGCTTGTCCTGATCCATGCTGAAGTAACATTTTGTATCAGTTTCCGATTCAGCACTTCAAATGTAACTCCTTTGACTATAGCTCATTGGTACGTTCTACAAGATGCAATGCTGCTACACCAAGGCTTAGAGCCGTCACCATGTAACATGTAAACACTGATGGACCATCAAATATCCACTTACATTAATCCCATTTTGTTCTCCCACATTCCCATCAATCCAGCCCTCCCTCCCCACTGTCTCATTCTACCACTCACCAACACATGAGGGGCAATTATTTAGTGGCCAATTTGCCTAGGAATCTGCTGTCATTAGGATATGGGAGGCATGTGAGTGTTTGACGGTCCTGGGCCTGTATTCGCTGGAGTTTACAAGAATGAAACTTACCAAACAATGAAATGCTTGGACAGAGTGGATGTGGAGAGGATATTTCCACGAGTGGGAGAGTCCAGGACATAGCCTCAGAATTAAAGGACGTTTCCTCGGGAAGGTGATGAGGAGGAATTTCTTTAGTCAGAGGATTCAGATTCAGATTCAATTTTAATTGTCATTGTCAGTGTACAGTACAGAGACAACGAAATGCATTTAGCATTTATCCGAGTATCAACGTTCCCAAGTATCAGAATAATTCAAGGTATGCCTGAACGCTCGTCATCTCACTTTAAACTTGGAGCATTGATGCGTGTAGAGTTAAGGAAGTGTGCAAAGGAAAATGTAAAACACATCATGAGGTGAATTTCTCTTCATCTGTTAGCTGCCATTTATTCATTTCGTTAAACATCTGAATTGATTATTGACAATTCAATCAAATAATTGGGGCTTGACTGCCAGAAGTGAATGCATACAGTATATTTCAGTGAACTTACAAAAAGAAAATGCTGAACTGTCTGCAGTCAAGCATCACCTGTCGGAAAAACACTGAATGAATGCATGGATGCAGTCATTCCCTCTTTCTCCACCATTTCCTCTCTCTGCTACTTAAAACCCCTTTGCACTTCTGATGCAGGGTCATTCACCTGGAATATTCACTCTGTTCCTCTCTCTACACACGCTGCCTGACCGGTTCAACATTTTCAGTTCATGTTTCAGATACCTATCTGAATTTCTTGTGTAGGAAGTAACTGCAGAGTCTGGTTTAAACTGATTAAAGACATACAATGCTGGAGTAATTCAGCGGGACAGGCAGCATCTCTGGAGAGAAGGAATTGGTGACGTCTTGGGTCGAGACCCTTCTTCAGTCTGAAGAAACGTCACCCAGTGCCACTCCTTCTCTCTAGAGATGCTGCCTGTCCCGCTGAGTTACTCCAGTGTTTTCTTGTATCTAATGGCACGAGCTCTTGCATATCTAAAAGGCAGCTCGTAGAGCATCAGGGACTTGGGTTCAACCCTGTCCATCGTTGCAGTTTGTGTGGAGTTTGCACGTTCTTCCTGTGGCCTCGTGGGTTTCCCCGAAGTGCTCCAGTTTCCTCCCACATCCAAATGACAGGTGGATTGGTTGGTTAATTGGCCACTATAAATTGCTCCTAGTGTGTCGGCGACGAATGGAGTGCCAACCATGCAGGCAACTTTGTCCTGGGTAGTGTCGAGCTTGTTGAGAGCTGTTGTAACTGCACTCGTCCTGGCCAGTGATTAAGATTCAGTCACACTCCTCACATTTCAATGGGGGAAAGGCATTGGGATAAGGTGAGAGACTTGTCAAATAATATTCCACCTTTGAATTACTGTTGCAACCACAGTATTTATGTGGCTGGTCCTGTTGAGTTTTTTGCTAATGGTGATCCCAAGAATGTAGTCAATGGGAAACTTGCCAATTGTAATGGTATTGAATGTCAAGGTTCGGCTCATCGACTCCATGGTTGAAGATAGCAATTTTGGGGCATTTCCACGATCAACACATGACTTGCCACTCCCTTTCCTGAACGTTGTCTTGAGCTGACGCCCAACACGATTGCATTTAGGTAGTATTATCATTGTAGTAAAAAGTCCAACAAGACATTGAAATTAAAACACACAAGGGAAAGAGGTGGATTTTAAAGAACACCTCGGAGGACCATAGAGTGATGGTCTGGATGTTTTGACATTTGGTTCTGAATTTCTGTTGAAACATTTACATCAAGAACCAGAAATTATGCTTGTTGGAACTAATTTATTTTACCATTAGGCACCTGTAACATATCACCACAGGAGCTGAACAGAAAACAAACTTAAGAAATGTACTTCATGTCACCAGCAGTCATGTCCCATCCCCTGTGATGTGAGCTAGGAACAGGACTCGTGCCTGAACTTGTCTGAATTGGGAATTATTCTAACTACAACAATATTAACCCTGTTGAAGTTTGTTTTCATTGTCAGGAAAGAAACGACATGCAAAATTAATCAGGCTGTGAATCAAGAAGGGAGTCAGTTCCCAAAGGCTGAGATGTTGCTTCGATCTGACACTATGTCTGATGCTAGGGAGCTAATCACCTGGCTTCAGTCATCCAAATTTCCAGATTTTTTTAAAATTCGCAAATTGACCACGGAATTAATTAATTTTCTTCTCATCTTTCCCAGGAGAGGTTGCGGCTGTAGATGAGAGGGGAATATCTGCATCTCAAGCTACTGAATAGGACAGATTAATTAGACCAGAGAGATTTTCTCTCACTGTCAATCTGATTTCCGCAGGGAAGTGGGCGCTGGAGATTGTTGCTGAGAAATTAATTACTGATCAGTAGCACCAAGGGCACTGTGAGGTTGTGTCAGTACTTTGTAGTCTGCCTCTGAAATTCAATATGTTGGCTTCAGTGACTTTCAGAAGCAGAGTGGGATGGTGCTGACAGATTGCAGAACTGGTTCGGAGGCAGAGGCTGGGCTGATGTTCTGTGCATGTCTCAGCACGTCTTGCAGTGATGCTGAGTGAGCGATAAATATTGGCTGGCATTGTGGGGTCTCTCCTGCTCTTCTATGACATGCTCATTGAGATACAAACAGGTCCTTGCCTCATTAAGTCCTCACTGTCTAACACACACCAATTTACAATAATAACATTCTCCACACATTTTTTTTCATCTTCCCACATTACAGGTAATTTATACCACTAATTAACCTGGCAAACTGCATGTCTTTGCAATGCAAGAAGAAACCAGAGTACACAAGGGAAACCCAAATGGTCACAAAGTGCTGGAGTAACTCAGCAGGTCAGGGAACATCTCTGGAAAACATGGATTGTGATGTTTCGGGTCGGGATCTTTCTTCAGACTGATCAAGGGTCCTGACCTGAAATGTCACATCCATGTTTTCCAGAGATGCTGCCTGACCCACTGAGTGACTCCAGCACTTTGTGTATTTTTGCATAAACCAGCATCTACAGTTTATTGTTTTTACATTTTGACTTGTCACAGGGTGGACATGCAAACTCCAGTGACAGCACTTGAGGTCAGGATTGAACTTGGGTCTCTGGAGTGGCGTGGGTGCAGCTTGCAGACTTGCACCAATGTACCACCCATGGTGCCATTTCCCCCGCTATGAGACAGCATTCAGAACCTAATTCTAGCAGCTCACTTGATAGATACAATGTCAAACGGTGCAGAAGCTCCCTCACTCCTGTACCTTAGTAACAGCCCAGATTTTGGGGCTCAAGTTTCAAGATGGGCTCGTCAACTCCACTGACCTTGGCTCTCCTCAATGAGGCAGGAGGCTGACATATCAGCAATGGAAAGTGGATTTTGAGACTGCGCAGAAGGCCATACCACTTGAATGAAAAGTGTATCCTGATGTGGCACTGGTGATGTTATGAAGCCATTCAGCATGAAATAGGCCCTTTGGCCCAACTCGACTGCGATGCCCAATTTACACTATTCTTGTCCATTACATTTTTTTTACTTTTCATTCTATTAAAGCAAAGAAACTCTAATGCAAATTAATCTGAATTTGAACCAATCAACCCCCGTTGAGTTCTGCTTAGAATAAATTTACCTAGATAATCGTGTCTGCCAGATAAGTGGAATGAATTTACATGAACTTTACTGGAATAAAATGAAACCCATTTTTCTCTCACTTTATTGATATTCTCCTGTAAATGTGTTCCATTTTATTCATGTGAAGATGCAATCACCTTTGGCTGTGAAGCAACAAAACAAATGTAGAGAGAATTGAAGGGGAGAACAATTGCAAAAGGTTAAAGTACGAGTAATATTAGCACATCACCATTAGTGTTCATTAGTATAAATTACTTATGTAAATGCAAAAACAGCTTGCATTTATAGTTAACATTATCTCTAGTTTTACAAAAGGCACATCAAAGGAGTATTTCCAAACAAATTGCAGCTCTGGATCAACTGAGAAAGTATTAGTTCAGTTTACCAAAGTCTGGTTAAATTAGCATGCTTTAGATGGGTGTCTTGAAGTATGAGAGAGAGGTGAAGAGGCTAAGGGAGGGATTTCTAGAGGCCAGGGTCCAAGCAGCTGAAGGCATAGCCACCAGTGTCGGAGTGACAGAATGGATGAAGTGCAAGTAGTTATGGAAGAGGAGAATGTTATGGAGGCTGAGACTATGGAGGGATGTGTGACTAGCAATAAGAATTATTTATTACATAGCACAAGGTCAATCCAGTAATAAGGGGTCTGAAGAATGGTCCTGACCCAACAGTCGACTACCTGTCCATGTTCTCCAGATATGCTGTGTGACCTGCTGAGTTACTCCAGCACTTGGTGTCATTTAATAAGAAGTCTGAATTTCCGGTGAGCGAATAAGAACACTAGAAAATGAATAAAGACGGCTTGAATAATGAATAAATGAATAAAAACTCCAAAACCTTGGACTCATACCATAACCCTCCATTCCCTTCTCATCCATATGCCTATCCAATTTATTTTTAAATGATACCAATGAACCTGCCTCCACCACTTCCACTCCTGTCATTTATGGAAACTTGCTTTACATAAGCTCCATTCATTGTAATTTACACGTGCATTAATAATAAGTAGGTGCAGAACTGACATTTCTCATTAGTGACAAGATCTGGCAGGAGATGACTGCCTGCTTGCATTAGCAAAGCTTCATCACAAATACTTGTCCATCACCTTGTGCAGTTAGGCCCTTCATGGTGACGAATGAGAGATGTTATGCTTCCATTTGTATTGTGAATAACATAGCTTGCCGTGTACTGCTTGCAGCTAAGAGTAGTATGGATAGGCAGCTCGGGTCATACTTTTCACCTCTGGTCTATGTCGCTATCTCTGCCCATGTGAAGATCAACCATCTCACCCCACACCTGTATCCACCTATCACTTGCCATGCTCTGCCCTACTCATAGATCTCTTTTCCAATTATCTACCCCCCCCCCCCCACTCATTCAGTCTAAAGAAGGATTCTGACCCAAAATGTCGCCAGTTCGTTCCCTCCATACGCGCTGCCTGACCTGCTGAGTTCCTCTGCAACTTTGCCTTCCCTTAACTGTTCCGCTGTTGCAATCTAACATTGGTTTTCCCTTTCTCTTTGAGACCAGATGCCTGAAGACTAAGTTTCCAAGTACATTTTGGCGAGGAGGGAGGTTGGCTGTGCTAGAGCACATCGGAAAATTATCACTGTTTTCTCGGAAAACCTCAGTGGCTTCCTCTGACAAATGTTGACATTGGTTTGTGAAATCACAGTTGTAAATATGCAACTTACAGATGTGTGGCAGAACATTTTCAACCTCAACTCATGAACTTCATTAGTCTGGATCAAAAATTCATTTTGTTTCCCATTCACAATGTTGTTCTTATGGAAAGAGGAAAGTGCAGGTCAAATAGCTTATTCACCGTCGTTAAGATAGACATCAAGACGTTCATAATGGCTTCTTCAACATGAATGACACGTTTGCATTGACCGAGACACCAGGGAAAATATCCTCAGTCTCCTTTGAATTGGTGTCGTAAAATTTGAAATGACCACCAGGGAGAGCAAGGAGATGTCAGTTTAACAACTCATCACAAAGGCAATACCTCTGACTCCATAGCACATTGAGTCATGCACATTCTGTTCTGCATTGGGGCTTTGAACCTGCAAGAATTTTATGTGATTGTGAATGCGCTGTTGCCTGAGCTACCACCCCAGTATAATACTAATGGGAAATGCAGGAATACAGTGCAGGTAGGCTAGCTGGGGGATAAAGAACTAATATTTACTGTTGATGACTCCCATTCAAATTTGCCCACATAATTCCCACTAATCTCCTAATGCTCGCAACGTTTTAATTGCTCTCATGATGTAGATTATGTTGTTGACTTTTCACATTGCTGTTCACTTGATTTTTCAAGGAAAGATTGTATTTTATTTTTATGCTTAATATCAAAGAGACCCCAAAATTGCCTTGCAGTAAGCAACAAAGTGTAAAGATTGTATGTTTTCTGAGGATGGTGGGAGCCCACTCATTATTCTGGTAGATTCTGCTTCAGCTTGTTGTGAAGAACTGGTGGATTCCACGGTCGTTCAGCAACGTGTTTGGGAGCAAGATGTTACTGGGCCCGAGCAAACAGCTCATACTGGAACAAGCTGCCAGATTAGGTAGTTGACGCTTGGACTATCCCAACATAGGTTTGGAGGGATATGGACCAAGCGCAGGCAAGTGGGACTAGTGTAGCTGGGACATGTTGACCGGTGTGGGCAAGTTGGGCCAAAGGGCCTGTTTCCACACTGTATCACTCTATGACTATATTCTTGGCATCCAAATTCATAATCATAACTATCGGAAAGAGGCAATGCAAGTTGATAGAGAAAAAAGGCATATAATATACCTGCCTTCATCTGTCAGGGCATTGAGCATATATCGGTCAATAAAATATTAATATCTTGCATTAAACATTAAGGAAAATGTCCCAAGGCACATTTCAGAATCATAATTGGACAATAATTGACATAAAGCCAAAAGAGACATTAGGGTGGTGAGTGAAATCTTCACTCGTGTTAAGACATGCACCGGTTGTCTGCATTGTGAATACAACACACAGATATTGGGCTCAGTCATATGCTCTGTATCAGATCAAAGACTCCAGCATAAACAAAATATATTGTTTACATCCCTATGGAATATAATGTGTTAGTAATATTACACATTTAACAATTAACAATCAGTACTGATCAATTATCAATAATACAGGAGTAAGAATGTAAAAGCAGGAACAAATATCTTACAGGTAAGTTAGGATCTTATGGCTGGTAGAGCCGCTGCCTCACAGCACAGGACACAGGTTCGATCCTGACCTGAGTGCTGACTGTGTGGAGTTTGCATGTTTTTCCTGTGGCCACGTGGATTTCCTATGGGTGCTCCGGTTTCATCCCACAGTCCAAAGACGTGCAGGTTTGTAGGTTAATTGGCTTGTGTAAATTGCTCTCAGTGTGTCGGGAATGGATGGAAAAAGTGAGATAACATTAAACTAGTGTGAATGGGTGATCAATGGTCAGTGCGGACTCAATGGGCCAAAGGGCTTGTTTCCGTGGTGTTTCAATCAATTAAATCATAATTGATAATCAAATGCAACATGATAAGATGCAATACGATAGAACCCAAGAGGGAAATTGATCTGCCAACAGTCTTAAAACACAAGATACATGAAACTAAAGTGATGAGTGGAAAGGATTGTGGGAGGGAGGGGGGTGGGAGTCAGTCTACTCCACAGAAGGGGAGGAGTTGTACAGTTTGATAGCCTCAGGAAAGAAGGGTCTCCTGTGGCGTTCTGTACTGCATCTTGGTGGGACCGAATCTGTTGCTGAAGGTACTCCTCATGTTGACCAGTATGTCATGGAAGGGGTGAACTGTATTGTCCAAGATGCTCCGCAGTTTGAGCAGCATCCTCCCCTCCAAAATCACCTCCCATGAATCCAACTCCGCCCCCAGGACAGAGCCAGCCTTCCTGATGAGTTTGTTAATCCTGTTGGTGTCCGCAGACTTCACCCTGCATACAACCACAAAGAAGATGGCACTGGCTACCACTGACTGGTAGAATATCTGCAGCTTCTTACAGCAAACACTTTTTTAAAAATTATCTTTAGGAACCCATTGTACATGAATAAAATACATAAATTAGAGATTGTCAGAATAATTATTGTGGGAACATAAATGTAACCGAGAATTAGGAGTCTAGCAAATAAAATTCCTAAATAATAGCAAAACAGAATTCATAGAAAATAATTACTTGACGATTAAAAAAAACTACAGATAATGAAAATCTAAAATAAAGCAGAAAACGCTGTAAAAAAAGACCAATTACTTGTTACTGGTGAAGTTTGTAGCAAAAGCTGTGGCAAGAGTAAAACTCATACAGGTGAGCCGACTGTCACTGGATTGTCTAAACTTGGATGTCTCACGTAGGCACCAGGTGAGCGCTGGATGGCGCGTGCGCTGTAGGGACCGTCCACCGGAGCCAGGAAATCCCGCCCCTTTACCGCGCCCGCCCACCCATTGGCTGGACCCACCCACCCGTCCCGCCGGCGTGGCCGACGTGATTGGCCCGGGCGGGTGTCAATCAGCGGCGTGGGCCACCGTGCGTCAGGTGAGCCGGGGGCGGAGGGAAGTTTCCGGAGGGAGGCGGTGAGCGGGCGCCGGCGCTCGCCTCGAGCCCGCAAACTTTCAAAAACTCCGCGGCAGAAAGTAAATTCCCCCGCGTTAAACCTCCTCCACCCTCTCCTCGCCGGGGGGATAGAACAAATAAAACTTTGTACTGGAACAGTCAGCCATGAAGAGCTTGAAGTCGCGGCTAAAGAAGCACGAAGTGGCTCCTAACGTAAGTTCCAAGTTGGTCGTCCACTCCCTCACTCACTCCCTCTCTGCGTCGTGTCGTTGGGGAAGTTGCTGTGCTTTAGTCCTCGTGTCTCAGGCGGAATTTGAAGCTTCTCTTTCCCTCGGGACAAAACAAAAATCATCTTAGAGTTTTCTGACTTTAATACTAATACTTTAATTCTGACTTTAATACTACTTGTGTGTTTCTTTGATCCAAGACATGTTCTACTTTTGCTTAAACCTTCAGTCTTGTTACTGGAGGTGTTGGCCGGGCAACGTTGAATGCCGTGATTTTGTTTTAAAATTAATTAAATCTGGTGTTTCAGCTGTGTATACATTATTATGTTGTTGGGTTTCAGTATTCCATTGAAACAATCTGCACCCCCCCACAGCATACAGTTGCTTCTGTCAGAAAGCACCACGCCCTGGCTACCGTTTAGGTCTCACCAGTATAGTATGTTGAGTTTGAAAGTGTGCCCAATGCAGCCATCCGTAATTGTATGTGTTTTTTTTTCCTGGTGTATGCATTGTGGCTTATCTTGAATCTCTTGAAAGACTTGTCATTCTTGTGATAATTTCCAGATATCCATTTGACCCAGAGGACCCAGTTAATTTGCAGTCTGACGATAATTCCCAGATATCAGATGGAGTCTTTGATTAGATGTCTTGTAATTGTCCCCAGTTGTCAAATCTTTTCCATACACTGGCTGTGTTCCATGTCAGTTGACAATTACCGAAGAAAATTATAGCCTTAACACCTCACCCCCTCCCCCATGAGTGTGATGATTCACTTGCTTTGATTTTTGCCAGCCAATGCTTTGTGTGCTTTAACTTACTCGGCAGACGGGTAATATTTGAACATTTCTCGTATTTCTACATCTTGTGATGCTGACCTGTAATTAATGTGCGCGTTGTGTCAAAATAGTTTCTAGTTGAACATACCCTGTTATTTGTGAATATCTGATATCAATGTGATTGGAAATTAGGACAACTTGCTGGTGGGCGATTTTGTGATGTATTTGATGTTTAGGATTGAGTGTAATTGGTTGGTCTTGCTCCATCTCTGTTCCTCGCCTCTTTCTATCAGATATATTCCCTCTACTCCATCAGTCTGACTGATCCTGACCAGAAATGTCATCTGTTCATTTCCATTTACAGATGTTGCCTGACCTGCTGAGTTACTGCAGCCTTTTTTTAAATCAAGATTTGAGCATCTGTAGTCTCTTCATTTGATCTTCTTACCATCCTACAGCTGCCCTGTAGTGTTTCTATTAGACATTATAAATGAGAGGCGAGTGTTGTAGTGCTAAGCATGTAACCAGTGACAAACTGCTGGAAGTACCAGGTATAGAACAGGGATATTAATGCTTCATTTGTAAACCTGCCACAAAACCTTAGTGGATGTTGGTGAATTTGCTTCCAGACTCGTTGTTATGTTTTGCGTTAAGTGTATTTTGGAAGAGGTGATGAATCAAGGCAGATCAGTGAATGTGTCAAATATGTCAGCTTTGATGGGCTGACAGAATTAGGCCATCAGTGATGAGCAGAATTAGGCCATTTGGCCCATTAAGTCCATTCTGCCGTTCAATCATGGCTGATCTATCTATCCCTCCTAACCCCATTCTGCCTTCTCATTAACCCTGACACCCGAACTAATCAAGAATCTATAGAAAAATAGGAACAGGAGTAGGCCATTTGGCCCTTCGAGCCAGCTCCGCGATTCAATAAGATCATGACTAATCATCCAAAATCAGTACCCCGTTGCTGCTTTCTCCCCATATCCCTTGATTCCTTTAGCCCTAAGAGCTAAATCTAACTCTCTCTAGAATACATCCAGTGAATTGGCCTCCACTGCCTTCTGTGGCAGAGAATTCCACAGATTTGCAACTCTGTGTGAAAATGTTTTTCCTTATCTCAGTCCTAAATGGCCCTCCCTTTATTCCTAAACTGTGACCCCTGGTTCTGAACTCCCCCAATATCGGGAACATTTTCCCTGCATCTAGCCTGTCCAATGCCATAATAATTTTATGTTTCTATAAGATCCCCTCTCATCCATCTAAACTCCAATGAATACAAGCCCAATCAACCCATTCTGTCATCATATGTCAGACCCAGCTTCCCAGGAATTAACCTGGTGAACATATTCTGCACTCTCTCAGTAGCAAATTAGGAGACCAAAATTGCACACAATACTCCAGGTATACTCAATATCTCTGCCGTATAAATATCCATTAACTTGGCCTCCACAGCCTCCTGTGGCAAAGAATTCCACAGATTCACCACCCTTTGACTAAAGAGATTCCCCCTCATCTCCTTCGTAAATTAATGTCCTTTAATTCTGAGACTGTGACCTCTGCTCCTAGACTCTCCCACTGGTGGAAACATCCTCCCCAGATTCACTGTATCCAAGTCTTTCACTATTCTGTACGTTTCAATTATGTCCCCTATCATTCTTCTAAACTCCAACCAGTACAAGCCCAGTGCGGTCAAACGCTCATCCTCACTCCAGAGGCTCGCGTATAAATATCTATGCTGACTGTTCAGGGAACACTGTACTGCCTTTGGGGAACAATGTTTCGCTGAGGCTCTGCTCATGTCTCAGGTGGACACGAACGATCCTGTGCCACCATTTCAAAGAAGAGCAGAGCTGGTGTTCTGGGTGGCAGTTATCTATAAAGTAATCACTAAGGGTTGACACAAAATGCTTGAGTGAATCAGGAGGACAGGCAGCATCTCTGGAGAGAAGGAATGGGTGATGTTTAGGGTTGAGACCCTTCTTCAGTTCTATCTTCGGTTTAAATCGGCATCTGCAGTTCCTTCATAACCAGCCATAAAAGGTTACCTGTTATCATCACTTTACAACGTGTATGAGCTTGTACATCGTGTCTGTTAGAATAAGAAGCACTGCACTGTGAACAGAAGTAACAAACAGGAGTAGACCATTCAGCCCATCCTGCCAGCAGTACTATTCAATAAGGTTATGGCTTCCCTCTGGTTGTGAAAAATCTTTCAATCACTACTTAAAAGAGCTAGGCTGTTATCCAGGATACCTCAGTCAAAATCTTTCTAATTTAACATCATGGAAATTGATATTCTGCAATGACCTTTGTAATTACTTGTGTAGGAAAGAACTGCAAATGCGGGTTTAAATCGAAGGTAGACACAAAAAGCTGGAGTAACGCAGCGAGATGGGCGGCATCTCTGGAAAGAAGGAATGGGTGATATGTTGGGTCAAGACGCTTCTTAAGACCTTTAGTTACTCCAGCATTTTATAATTACTTGGAGTGGGGTGGGTGATTGCAACCTTCCACCCTGTTTCGACGAATGCAATCAACCTGGTGTGCACAATCAAATAAGATCAAATAGAACAAGTTGTCCTACAACTTTAGGCTGTGCACGCTGTACGCAAGAAGAAGATTACATGGAGTATAGAAATTGATTGTGTTTCCTACCATCCAATAGTATGAAGCTGTTATCTTTATTTTTATAAACACTATTTTTATCTTTAAATTATCTGAATGTAACTCTTTTTCTACTTTCCTGCTGCTTTTCTTTGCTGCAGCTTTTTGACTATGCTGGGTTAACATTATTTTTTTACAGTGTTTAACTTTATGCTCTTGCTCATTGACCTTCAATGCATTCTGGTAGCCTATGCCTCGTGCATTTCTGCCTTGCCACAACACTTAAAATAGAATACTTTCCATCATTGACTTGTTTTGTGTATGGATTAGACAAAAGCAGCTTTAGGTCTTGTGCTCACATAGGCTGGATGCCTGGACTGGATGAACTTTGGTGCTAACAAATCTCCTCTCTTCAGTGTGGGAGACTAATACATGGTGGCAAAAAGGGTGTGTATGATCCTGCCGTTGGTTTCAAAGATGCAGCTACGTGGAAATTGGCTGCTAGTTTATGGATCTGCTGCCCTAAAATATGATCTTGAATAATTGATTAAGGGTTTCCGAGGACCCCTGGATGCAAGGAAGGATTCGGAAATGGAAAATAACCATCCCAACACAAGCATAGAATGCAATCTGATGCACATCATAGGGCTCGGGGAAATCCCCACAAATTGATGCAATTTGATTCCTTTGATTTGTGTAAGTAGATATTTTAATGGTTTTTGTAAGAGAGTGTCCCACTTGTACTTTGTTCTTAGGAATAGAACTTGTGAAATATTTTCCATGTCCAGTTGTGTTGGTTGATCTGCTTGACTTCCGATGCTGTCGTCACGTGATGTGTGCCACTTAAAATACCGCAGTAAACATTTGTAATGTTAAAAGTTGAGCTCATGCTCAATGGGCTGATGCTCATTGGTAATTTTATTGAAGGGCAGTTGCTAAGGGGGTTTGACCAGCTAAATGCTGAGATTGATTCTCCTGGTGGCATAGTTTCATAATATTGATTTGCCCATTCAAAACAAAACAGTGCGGCAGAGGAACCGGCCCTTCGTCTGTGCTGAACATGATGCCAAAATGAACTCTTATCATTAGACTTTAGAGATAAAATGTACAAATTACGTAGACAGGATCTGCCTGCACATAATCCATATCTCTCCATATCCTGCATATCCATGTGCCTTTCCAAAAGCCTCTTAAAAGCCACTATTGCTTCCACCACTCCCGCTGGTAGCTTGTTCCAGTCACGCAATGCCCTCTCGGTTTTAAAAAAAACCTTGCCCTGCACATCTCCTTTAAACTTTGCACTTTACGTTCGGAGGAGGAGCCATCTTGGGGAACGGCTGCTAACCAGCAGCCGTCTGTTTAATTCACTTTTTTTTGAAGTTTTGAGTAAGTCCTGTGCTTCGTCCGTTGGAGAATGGACTTTTTAATGTGGGGGGAAGGGGGTAATTATACTTCTAGGTCCCTACCTGGTCGCTGAGGCAGCTTTTTCTCCGGGCTGCTCGTCGACCCGTCCTCATGGCCTACTAGCGGGCTTGGAGCGGCGTTTCCTGGCGGGGACCGCCCAGCACCTCGGCTTCGGTGGCGGCACAGCGCTGGAGCGCTATCGTGGAGCGGAGCGGGCGATGCCTTGCCTGGGTCGCCGCGTTGGATCGACGCGCTGGAGCTCTGGTGAGCTGTGACTGCCGAGTTCAACACCTCTGGGCTGCGGAGCGGGCGGCGCCGACTTTAACATCGGGAGCCTGGTAGCTCCAACCCAGCGCGGCCTTGTCGGCTTCGGAAGCCGCGGTCTCCAGCAAGGAAGCGGCCGTTCCAGGTGGCCCAGCAGCTGAGAGGACTCTCCCGATGCCGGGGCAACAGCACCCGGCGAGAATGGCCAGGAACATCGGGCCTCCGTAGAGGCAACAACGGAGGCCTCAACAGGCCTGACTTTGGGTGAACTGGGGATGGGGACTGGACATTGTGCCTTCCCCCACAGTGGTAACCATTGTGGGGGGATGATTTTTTCCTGTCTGTAAGTTAAATGTGTGTCCAAGATGGCTGTTGAAGGGTGAGTGGACGCTGGCACGCTTTAGCTGCCGCTGCTCTCTCTTTCACATTGTGTTTTTTGATTTTTTGTCTTTGGAGCGATTTCTGTCTTTAATTTGTGTATTGGTGATGTCCTTATTATTTATTTTACTCCGACTATATGTTTTTTCTCTTCTGTTAATTTCTGTAAGGTGTCCTTGAGATTTTGAAAGGTGCCCAAAAATAAAATTTATTATTATTATTTTAATTATTATTATTAAAGCAATACCCTCTGGTATTTGATATTTCCACCCTGGGGAAATGGTTCCTATTTAGTTTTAGGGATACAGAGTAGAAACGGGCCCCTCATCCCACCGAGTCCACGCTGACTAGCAATCACCCAGACACTAGTTCTACCCTGCACACTCAGAACAGTTTACAGTAGCCAATTAAACTACAAAAGCTGCAAGTCTTTGGAGTATGAGAGCAAAATGGAGCACCTGGAACAAACCCACGTGGTCACAGAGAACATGTAAACTCCGGCAGCAAATCTGCTGATGTGCTACTGTGCTGCCCTGTGTCCCCTGTATTTGCCTCTTATTTTAGATACCTCTATCGGGTCTCCTTTTCTCCAGTATTGCAAAGAAAGCAGTTTAGGAAGAAGATAAGTAATTTAGAGTCATACAGCATGGAAACG
The DNA here is from genome assembly GCF_028641065.1 of Leucoraja erinaceus. Taxonomy (NCBI): domain Eukaryota; kingdom Metazoa; phylum Chordata; class Chondrichthyes; order Rajiformes; family Rajidae; genus Leucoraja; species Leucoraja erinaceus. Next base: position 13,359,793 of record NC_073409.1, read on the forward strand.
GGCCCTTTGGCTCAAGTCGTCCATCCATACCATCCAAGTTAGTCAAACTTACCCGTGTTCGACCTATATTCCTCTAAACCTTTCCTATCTGTGTACTTGTCCAAGTGTCTTTTAAATTATGTTATATTATCTGCCTCGACTATCTTCTCGGCAGCTCATTCCTGGCATCACATCACTCCAGGCCTCAAACAACTTCACTGGCTTCCCATCTCCCTCCGGATCACCTACAAAATCCTGATCCTCACCTACAAAGCCCTCTACCATCTGGCCCCCCCCATATCTCACTGACCTCCTCTCTCCCTACCAACCCTCACGGTCCCTCAGATCCACATCAGCCGGTCTCCTCTCCATCCACCAACCTCCGCAGTTTTGGGGACAGAGCCTTCTCCAGGGCAGCTCCCAGGCTCTGGAACTCCCTCCCCCAACTGATCCACAATTCCGTGTCCCTCACCATCTTCCAGTCCCGCCTCAAGACCCATCTCTTCACCTCTGCCTATCCTTAGCCCCACGTCCCCCTCCCTTTTCATCTGTGCATTAATTGCCTCGTATTGTGTTTTGAATTGAATTCTGTCTTTACTTTGTGTACTAGTCATGTCGCTACTATTTATTTCATTCCCCTTACATGTTTTTCCCCTACCTGCTAATTTTTTGTAAGGTGGCGATTCATCCGATTCCCCTATCCTGGGTAAAGATTTCTTCTGAGAGATAAGTCTTTGAAATTTATCTTACCCGGAGAAGTGGATGCTAAATCGTTTAGATATATTCAAAGCTGAAATAAGTTTTTAGATTCTGGGGGTCGAGGGTTATGGGGAACAGGCAGGAAAGTTCCAGCTCCGATCAGCCGTGGAATATTGGAAAGGCTCAACGGGGTGCATTTGTGACTTCTGCTCCTGTTGTTTATGCCTATATGTTAAACCCAATCACTGCCCAACAATGGTAGTGGTTTTAGGGATCTATTCTGAGTATAAGTTATTAACATTCCAAACTGTTACCCAATTGTACTTCCCACTCAGTTCTTTGAATGACCCATTCTTTCTTTGTGTCTGTGTAAATCTGCCTGAAAGGGGATTAAAATACTTTCCTGTATTCAAAGCAAATTATGTTACTGTGATTCAACAGGCAGCAGACACCACATTGCTGATTTTTTTGGTATTAGTTTGTTTTAATGGTAAGGTCGACATTTCTTGTCCATACACAGGTCCTCGAGAAGCTGGTGGTGAGCTCCTTCTTAAACCGTCACAATCCATCTTCAGGTCAAGATATTCACACGTTTGGAATAATTTTGACCCAGTAAATTGGAGAATGTCTAAAACTCTGAATTTCAGGATTCATATCTGGTCTAAATATTTGAAATATAGTGTGCCTTGAAGGTGGTGGTTTTCCCACTGTTGTGGTGTGAGGTGTTGAGATGATACTCATTGTCGTTTATCACAGAAACCGGCCCTTTGGCCCATCATATCCATGCCAGTCAATGCTCATCTATACCAGCATCTGGTCCAGTGCCCATTTGCCTCATTATTCCCCAGGACTAGTGAAGAGTGTAATAGCTAATACATTGGCTAAGGCTGGTTAGCTGGAAAAAAAAAAACGGCTTTCTGCATTAGACTATGATGCCAAAAATCCCAAACTTTTGTTGAAGTCAGGGACGTCTGAAGTTATGGAACTTGTAACTACAGGAATTGCCGGATGACTGGCAAGGATCAAAGTAAAGGCATAATGAATAAACACAAGTGGGTGGGGTGGGGGGAGGGCAACGCGTCAGAAGGCATAAACAAGAGCTGGAGATGAGAGGACAAGCAGCTGAGCTGAATGGCTTGTGTACTAATTTTATGCAGTTCAGTAAAATAAGGTCACCCGATTGCCCATTAAACATGGGTAACAATCCTAGAATAAAGGCCAGGTTTTCTGAGCCAAATTACTTTAATTCATTGTCCCTAAAACTCCAGTTAACCCATCCACTGGCTGACAATGGATCAATGTTTTAATCTTACAGGAATGCAGCAGATGAGGTCTTCCATTATTGTGCAAACATCTCTCTACTCAGGAAAAACCTGAAGCAATAACCATGCCAGACCATAAACAGTTTCATTCACCAAGGGCCACCCAAGTGGTCAGGTTCTTGCCCTGTTCCTTCTCGCGCAGACCAGCAGATTCGGCAAACTGCAGCCCATTGGGGGCAGTATCTTCAGAGGGGTTACAGTCCTCTTTAAATACTCAAAAAGGACAGCCCCTCAAATTCTGGCTACACTTCAACTCGACATTGGTGATCTTAACACAACCGATGCAGAGCAATTGGATCAGTCATCTGGCAATTCCTGTAGTTATGAGTTCCATGTTCCCATCGCCTTCATTCATCAGGACCAATCATGGATGTATGATGCAAACCAGCATTCCCAGTGTCCTGTGTGAATAAATAGTAATACGATCCAATGCCTGGAGTCTCTGGTAATGTGAGCTTGGAATTACTCAGTGGGCCAAGTCAAGTGGTGCTCTTGATCATTGTTTGAGTGTTCCCTGCTCAGTTTTTGTGTCTGAATTTGGACTAGAGAAAGAGCCAAGAAAGTTCAGACTGAGGTGATCTGTGGACTGATTCAGAGACTGTTAAATATTGAATATCGAGGGATAATGTGTTTGTTAACTTATTGGTCTTGTCGTGTGTGACTGGGAGTGGTGAGGTTTGATGATTGAAATAACATGTTCAGACTTGGATTTGAACAGTAAATTGATGACTTTGTAGTTTTCTTTCAGTACTGTCTTATCTGCTGATTTCAACAGACCAGTGTTTGGTGCCAAGATGTGTTAAAGGTTCTATTTGCTGCTGCATAGGGATCACATTTTGTGATCAAGTAGTATTTGGTAGCAGCAGACACTGAAGCTAAAGTGATTAAGCTGTGTGTGTTCGGTTTTAAAGATAACTTGTCAATATTGTGGGCTTTGAAGAGAGTAAATCACAAGTGACCAGCTTTTATAACCAGTCTTTTGGAGTCTGGACCAACATCTTATTTTCATTGTCCAATTGTCTTTCCTTTGCAAGAAGGAGGACTAGAGGGGTAAATATTCCTGGATTGTAGATAAAACCCTGGGGGAAAAATGGGTGTGTACCTGAAAGAGAAAAAAAATCTGGGTGTGGATCTCTACCAGTGGCAACATTGAATTTGTTGGTTCCAATTGTGATGAAGAAATATACGATGATTCATTCGGTTCTTGTGCAATCAATCTGGAGAATGTTTTCCATATCCCGTTGGAGACATCTGCCTCTAGTGATTTATAGATCAACAATTGCCGACAGTTGTCTGTACAAACTCCTGATATAAAAGCTTCTTTCTCCCTGATTGATGTATCTATATCTAAGACTGTTGTAATTAGTTGATTGTGTTGTCATTGGATGAGTTAGATCACTCATCTATCAGTCTCTAATCTAAAATAGATACGTGGCATTGAGGCTACAGTCGCAAGGTTGTAGTGTTGTGATAAGATATCTGTTTATTTTGACAATGTGAACATTTAACAGATTTCACTGCATCAGTGTCACAGACAGTGCCAGCATTTATTGTCCTTCTCTAAGTGGCCCCAAACAGATGAGGCTGTTGAGAACCAACCATGGGACAATTAATGGACAGATTGGATGAGGGCGGCAGATTTCCTTCCCTGAAGAACATCAGTATTGAATAGAAGATGCATAACAGGGTGGCAGCTATCATTTGGGCTTGAAAGGGCAAAGTTGACATCCCTGTGGAGTATGTTGGTGTGGAGGAAATAGTTATTGGATTGGCGCAGAACTAATTATTGCTAGCTAAATCCATTATTTTCAAGCGAAGGAACCCACTTTGATTATAAACTACTGGAGGAATGAAGAGGTTCAGGCAGCATTTGTGGAAGGAAAATGACAGACGATGTTTTGGATTGGAACAATATGGGGCAACGCAGCGATCCAGCTGGTAGAGCTATTGTTTCTCGGCGTCGGAGACCAGGGTTTGATTCTGTCTGTGTCTTTTGCACGTTCTCCCGATGAGGTCTTGGATTTTTGCCGGGTGCTCCGGTTTCCTCCCAAAGACATGTGGGCTCATAGGTTAATTGTAAAATTACTCCAAGTAAGTAGGGCGTGGATGAGAAAGTGTGATTACATAGAACTAGTGCGTACATGTGGGCCAAATAGCCTGTTCCATTCAATATTTCTAAATTAAACTGAAACTAAATGCAAGAACATGACAGGGAAGTAAGACTATGTGATCGTGGGCCCTGCATTGGCTTTATTATTCAGTAAAGACATAACTGATTTAAATATTCCTTGAATCCATTAACATTTAAAAATCTATTAATCTGTCTGGAATATAACTGAGGCTCCACAATCTTTATCAGTACGTTCACTAACCTCGGGGAGAAGAAACTTCCCCTCTGTCTTGAATGGCTGACCCCTTGCTTTGAGACAATGATCCCTGGTATTAAACACCCCAACCATGAGGATCATCCTCCCTGCATATACCGTGCCAAGCTTGTAGGAATGTTGCATGTTTCACTCAGATTACTTTGGAAGGCTACTGACATACCTTTGTAGATTAGGAAACTACATTAGCCAATTTGTGCCTGGACCTTGGAGAGGGGGTGTCATGAACTAACGGGGTATTACTTTAGTCTCCTCGGTCTGAAGAAGGATCTCAACCCGAAACGTTGCCCATTCCTTCTCTCCAGAGATGCTGCCTATCCTGCTGAGTTTCTCCAGCATTTGTCTCTACCTGGGGTTTTACTTCATTTGTTTTCATATCCTCGCAGAGCCCTAAGCCTATTTCTGTAATCTCCAGCCCTAGGCCCTTTTGGATTCTCTGCACTCCATTTCTGGCTTGTGCTCTTCCCTGAATTTGGCAACTATGCATTCAGCTATTTGGGCCCTTGAGTACTAGAAATCCTTGTCTCACCCGATTTCTGACTTTCCATCTTTTCTCATTTAAGGTGCGAGTTAAAGCCTATTACTGGCATATTTTGGTTATTTATCATTTGCACTTCTCTGAAACCCTTTGGCATTTTTTTTGGCATGTTAGGAGTTGCCATGGTGATGATGAAGGGTGAAAATAAAGCCTGCAAAACTTCTGCATGATGAATAAACATCATAGACTTGTCATGTCCCAGTGGTCACACTACAGTAACTCTAACATTTTGGAGTAGTATTATGACAGAATAAAGTGACATGCTCAAGATGTTTGATGGAAGTTTAACCAGTTCCACTTGCCGTAATTAACATTTTATTTTGGATGGTTTTGCTTTCAAATTACGAAATGGTTTAGTTCACCGTTCAGTGTTAACCCCTCTGTCACCTCTTGTCAAGAGTACAGAACTTACTCCTCCAGTTATTTTCCATAATTGAGTCTTCCTGCACCACAAGGGTGTAGGTTATTCCCTGACAACTTGTTATATGAATAATGATCTGATCCAATAATGTTCCGTAAAAGCAGTTCCTTGTCCAGCTAATTAACCAATTTCCCAACACTTCCTCTGACTGTGTGGTTTAGTGGTGCAGTAAGGTTGATCATTCCTTGTCTAAAGGTGGAGAATAATTTGTGGTTAGTCTACAGTTCATAGATGTCTTTCAAGCAGGGTGTTTGGACTCAAGCTCTAGAGAGCTGATATTTTCCAGATGCCTTCAGTTAATGTTCAGCTTGGATTTTGGAGGTGGAAGCAGGTGCTTTTTCTGTACTGTTGTGTCTTAAGAAATTGTGTCACTTGGCAACTTAAGCAGGTTGGATACAAAAAATCTTTTTGTCTTGAGGTGCGGGCATTCTCTCGGAGATTTCTCTGTAGAATCTCTCCAAATTCAAAATGCACAAACTTTTCATGCTCTTAAGATCAAAGGTAACAGCAGATGATTCCATACAATTTAGCAGAGGAGGTTTTCTGGAATGATGTCTGGATTAAGGGGTATTGTCTGCAGGGAGAGGTTGGACAGACTTGGATTACTTTCCCTGAAACTGCAGATGTTGACCCTTGATAGATGTATTTAAACTTATGAGAGGCATAGATAGGGTAAATAGTCAGAACCTTTTTCACAGGATGGAAATATCAATTACTAGAGGGCATTACTTTAAGGTGAAAGAGGCAACGTTTATGAGATGTGTGGGGCAAGTTCTTTTTACATAGGCGGCAGGTGCCTGGAACGCACTCCTGAGGCTGGTATGACAATGGTACTCAAGATTTTTGGAAAGGCACATGGATTTGTAGGGATATGGATTATGGAGTTGGCTAGCATCATGTTCGGTATAGACATTGTGGGCCGAAAGGCCTGTCCTTGTGCTGCACTGTTCCATGTTATATTCTAACAGCAACAATACAATATTTTGAAAGGCACAAAATGCTGCAGTAATTTAGCAAGTCAGGCAGCATCTCTGGTGAAAGTGGTTGGGTGCCATTTTGGTTTGGGACCCTTATTCAGACCTCATTATTTTGAGTCTGGCAAATGGCTCCATTGAATTGCATTTTATATTGTAATAGCTGACAAGACACCTTTGAATGTTCATTCACCTTTCCTGGACAAAATATAGCGCTGGGATGGCCCCCTGGTTACATAAACAGCAGAATATTAAGTGACAAAACAATCTTGTTTTGAACTGTGTAGTGAGTGGTTGGGATATACCTTCAACAATGTGTTCATGCAGCAGTCGTTTTATGTTTTTTATTAGTCTCAATATCTACATTTAGACATTAGAGATACAGCACAGAGACATGCCCTTGGGCCCACCAAGTCCACACCAACCACGATCACCCTGTTTGTAATTCTACCCAACATACCCGGGACAATTTATAATTTTACAAGCCAATTAACCTGTAAACCTGTATGTCTTTGGAGCGTGGGGGGGAAACCAGAGCATCAGGAGCAAACCCATGCGGTTACAAAATGAACATACAAACTCCGTGCAGACAGCACCCATTGTTAGGATCGAACCCGGGTCGCTGGCGCTGTAAGGCAGCAGCTCTCCCGCTGCACCACTGTGCCACTAAATCTAAAATATGCATTTGTCATTTCTTTCTGTTTAGCTAGTATCCCCTTTCAATGACACAGTTTATCTGGACCACTGTTCCAATGTTTTATAAAAACATTTGGACAGGTACATGTGGGCATATGGGTCCAGCTAGGGAAGGCATCTTAGGTGGCATAGACTAGTTGGGATGAAAGCCCTAACTTCTCTGTATAATTGTGACTATGACTTTAATGTGCTACAGAGAATTAAACACGGTAGGATCTGTGGTCTAGGTCAGGATATGCCTGAACTCAAAATGAATTCTGTGCTTTCCAATTTACGATCTGCAGCAATGGACTTTAATGTTTGTCTGGTTTTACAAGCATCATTAAATCCTTATTTTCTGTGCCTTTGCTTTACCTCGCCTTAAATTTAATCTTTAGTGAAAGCTTTCAATCACCTAGTTCCTGATGTGGCTGGAGGTCAAAGATTATAGTGTGATGTTATTTAAATTAGTTAAGAAGGAACTGCAGATGTTGGAAAATTGAAGGTAGACAAAAATGCTGGAGAAACTCTGTGGGTGAGGCAGCATCTATGGAGGAAAGGAAAGGGATGATTGTTAAACGCAGACGGTGCTGCAACGTGGGGCTTGTTCCATGTCACTGGTTTGAGCAAGGAATAAAAAACGGCCAACATTTTTGTTTTCTTGTGATGTAATCTGCCAAGGTTGTATTTCTGTCTGTGCTTGTACAACCTGTTGCTCAATGCCCAGGCTCTTTCTTGACGAATAATTACTTGAGCAAACTTGGAAGGCCTGCTGTGGAACTGTACCTGAGTTTAAATCAGTGACATAGTTATACTTACACAGCCGCAACTCATCCATGCCTATCAAGATGCCCGTCTACGCTCATTCCATTTAACTATGTTTGGCCCATATCCTCTAAAGCTTTCTAATCAATATACCTGTCCTAATATATTTTAAACATTGTAATTATACCTGCCTCTTCCAATTCTTTGGCAGCTCATTCCATATACCCATCACCCTCTGTGTGTAATACTTCACCTTCATATCCCTTTCAGATCATTCCCCTCTCGCCTTAACCTGCAGCCTTTAGTTTTAGTGTGTAATAAGGGACTGCAGAGATGCTGGTTTAAACTGAAGATAGACACAGAAAGCTGGAGTAACTCAGTGGGACAGGCAGCATCTCTGGAGAGAAGGAATGGGTGACATTTTGGGTCGAGACCCTTCTTCAGACTGGTTAGGGATAAGGGAAGAGAGAGATATAGACGATGTGGAGAGATAAAGAACAATGAATGAAAGTTATGAAAAAAGGAATTGGGCCATTGTAAGCCAAGTAGGATGAAAATGAGAAGCTAATGCGACTTGGGTGGGGGATGGATAGAGGGAGTGGGAATGCCGGGGCTACCTAAAGTAAGAGAAATCAATATTGTTTGGTTGTTAGCTCATAGAATTGTGAACATGGAAAGGGGTCCTTTGGCTCACTGAATCCCTGCCATCCACCAAGCACCCAACAGCAAAACTATTACCGGTAGTTACTGAAATAAAGGGGCCAGCGGTGCCAGTTTTTTAAGCAAGTAGTACAGCGTAAAGAAATTTACAGCCACCTCATGAACACTCAAGAGTGTTAAGAGTGGTTCCACCAATAAGTTCAGCTCTTCCCTTCCCTCTCACGATTGTTACTACTTCACTTGTGATTTAATGGTGAGGCAGGATGACAGGGTAGGAATTGGAGATTTGTGTTAATTTTGCAAGTATTAGTATTTGTGGGAAGTAGATTTAAAAAAACATCCAATGTGAAACCCTGTGTCTCAGAGGGAAGGGGAGACAGAAGCCCTCAATGTATTGATAAAATAAATCAGGATGAACACCTTCAGATTGAGGAGAGAGATTGTACCTCCGCATGATAATAATCAGCAGAATGGCTGCGTCTAACGGTGTCAGTTTGAATTTCCATTTTCTGCTTTGAAATTTGGTCATTGGGCAGTACTTTTTGGAAGCTGCAAACAATGGTGTCATCAGGTTCCATTCATGAACCAGGTGTCCAAACAAAGCCCATTCTGGTGCTCTATTAGTGGAGCGGGTCAAAGGGGCTAAATACCCCTTTGCTCACTTTGAGATTCTTGTTTCACAATTGTTCACCGGGGCAAAGCTTGTCCTCCACAACTTGCTAAATTATCCAGGGCTGGTGTCCGGAGCCTTCATTTTGTGCACCAACCCTGCCTATCTGGCTGTAAAGTCATAGACCCATACAGTGTGGGAACAGCCCCTTTCAGCACGACTTGCCCACACTGACCAACATTGCTCATGTACAGTAGTACCACTAGCCAGCTTATGGGCCATATCCATCCAAACCCATACTATCCATGTACCTGTCTAAATGTTTCTTGAATGTTCCGCTAGTACTTATCTCAACTTGTCTCGGCAGCTTGTTCCATATACCTACCACCCTTTGGGTAAAAAAAAAAGTTGTCCCTCGGGTTCCTATTAAATCTCCCCCGCCTCCACCCCTCCCCTCCCCCTCCTTAAACCTAGGTCCTCTTGTTCTTGATTTTGCCAACTTTGGGTGAAAGTGTGGATTTTACCCTATCTATTCCTCCCTTGATCTTGTACTACTGTAAGATCACCCCTCGTCTTCCTGGATCCAAGGAATAGAGTCCTATTCTGCTCAACTTCCTCCTATAGCCCAGGCCCTTGAGTCTTTGCAATATCCTTCTAAATCTTTCCTGTGTCTTTTCCAGCTTAACAGCATCTTTCCTATAACAGGGTAACCAAACTGAACCCAATACTCTAAATGTGGCCTTAATGTCTCGTACGACTAACATGATCTCCTAACTTCTAAACTCAATAATGCCACTGTGCTGAAAGCCTTCTTGACATCCTCTCTACTTGTGACGCCACTTTCAAGAAACTATGTACCAGTACTCCTAGCTACCTTTGCTCCCCAACAATGTATTATTATGCTGTTGCAAGTAAGAATTTCATTGCTCTGTTGTCAGTACTTATGACAATTATCCGCTCTGGACTTGTCTTGAAAGTGCATGTTGCTATCCAGCATCTGGAGGCTGAGACCAAATGTTTTTTTTTTTAAAGTAGTAGTTCTAGTGTGAGACCAACCATCTAAGATTCACTGCTATTAACTAGAGTACTATTAACAGAGGATAACGTGACCTTTTCCTGGACTCGCTTGTCGAACTTTCTGCAATGCTCGGAAAGATTGATTCCTCATGCAAGGGTGGAACCACTGGGTGTGATTGTTTAAACTGGCTTCAAGTCCACATCTCCTTGCGTAGTAACTTTTTTTTGCCACCTACCCACCCGAATCTGCTGATTGGTTGTCATGATAAAGTGGAAAAATGTTGTTTGTGTGCTAGCCAGTAAAATGATAACGGACACGAGCCCATTGGGTCGTGCAAAAGAGAAAATGACCAACGTGCAAAATAGTGTTACAGCGACAGAGAAAGTGTAGATTTTAAAGTGCAACGGCAGAGAGATAGATTGGAAGATTGGGAAATTATTCCTAGCATACAATTAACAATGGTAAGTGTGGGTAGTTGGCTGGGAGTTTATTGGTGGAACAATATTTAAAATAGTTCTCCCTGAGTGTTATTGTGGTGGTTGCAATATTTTCCCCTTTGGGGCACCAATAAATAAAGGATAAGTGAACCAATGATTGGATTATTTTTTGAAGGTAGTAGTTTTATTTCAATTCCACATCTTCATTTCTTGTCTAATTATTACTCCATTTCACCCTCTTAACTTGCAACCCATTGCAGACATGACTTTTTGTTATGTTCTCCTCTCTCCCCATTTGCCCGCTGGTTTACAGTTACTGACTGTAAAATCAGAATGCTGTGTGGTTCAGAATATCCCTGTCATGGACTAACTCATTTTCTGTGTGGTTTGGTGCCAGTCTGGAGCTTTGCCTGAGTATTTTTGGCTGCGCCCATGGAAACCTCCTTATTGAGGGGAATTGACAAAATTGTGGAAGAGTGAATCATTTAACCTGACTGACACGTTGGATCATTTCATTCATTTCCTATTACATTATGTGGTTTATTGGGTTTTAATGCACACCCATGGTTAGTGATTTCTGGCCTCTGTAAACTTGCTCTTAGTGTGTAGGTAATGGCTGAGAAAGAAGGATAACATAGAACTAGTGTGAATAGGTGATCAATGATTAGTGTAGTAGAGTCTGAAGAAGGGTCTTCACCTGAAACGTCACCTATTCCTTCGCTCCATAGATGCTGCCTCACCCACTAAGTTTCTCCAGCATTTTGTCTACCAATGATTAGTGTGGACTCGGGCTAAACTTCTGTGCTCACCTCTCTAGTATGAGAATGGGATGAGTGTGGATAGTTGCTGTCTCTGTGCTGTGTGACACTGACTTCAGTAACTTTGGCAAAAGGCTGGAGGCTTTGAAGTGTGCAGAAGTTGTGACTGATACCAGTGAAAACAGATTGTGTTTGTTGTTCCATTGAATCCAATGCTGTCCATTGGCAAGTTAGGTGAAAGTAAATCCAAAGGGTTTCAACAGATATATTAATAGCAAAAGGATAACGAGGGATAAAATTGGTCCATTAGAGAGTCAGAGTGGACAGCTATCTGCAGAGCCAAAAGAGATGGGGGAGATATTGAACAATTTATTTACTTCGTTATTCACCAAGGAGAAGGATATTGAATTATGTGAGGTAAGGGAAACAAGTAGAGTAGCTATGGAAACTATGAGATTCAAAGAAGAGGAAGTACTGACACTTTTGAGAAATATAAAAGTGGATAAGTCTCCAGGTCCGGACAGGATAGTCCCTAGGACATTGAGGGAAGTTAGTGTAGAAATAGTAGGGGCTATGACAGAAATATTTCAAATGTCATTAGAAACGGGAATAGTGCCGGAGGATTGGCGTACTGCGCATGTTGTTCCATTGTTTATAAAGGGGGCTAAGAGTAAACCTAGCAATTATAGACCTGTTAGTTTGACGTCAGTGGTGGGCAAATGAATGGAAAGGATACTTAGAGATAATATATATAAGCATCTGGATAAACAGGGTCTGATTAGGAACAGTCAACATGGATGTGTGTCTGGAAGGTCATGTTTGACTAATCTTCTTGAATTTTTTTAAGAGGTTACTCGGGAAATTGATGAGGGTAAAGTAGTGGATGTTGTATATATGGACTTCAGTAAGGCCTTTGACAAGGTTCCTCACGGAAGGTTGGTTAAGAAGGTTCAATTGTTGGGTATTAATGGTGGAGTAGCAAGATGGATTCAACAGTGGCTGAATGGGAGATGCCAGAGAGTAATGGTGGATGGTTGTTTGTCAGGCTGGAGACCAGTGACTAGTGGGGTGCCACAGGGATCTGTGTTGGGTCTACTGTTGTTTGTCATGTACATCAATGATCTGGATGATGGTGTGGTAAATTGGATTAGTAAGTATGCAGATGATACTAAGATAGGTGGGCTTGTGGATAATGAAGTCGATTTTCAAAGTCTACAGAGAGATTTATGCCAGTTGGAAGAGTGGGTTGAAAGATGGCAGATGGAATTTAATGCTGATAAGTGTGAGGTGCTACATCTTGGCAGGACAAATCAAAATAGGACGTACATGGTAAATGGTAGGGAATTGAAGAATGCAGGTGAACAGAGGGATCTGGGAATAACTGCAGTTCCCTGAAAGTGGAATCTCATGTAGATAGGGTGGTAAAGAAAGCTTTTGGTGTGCTGGCCTTTATAAATCAGAGCATTGAGTATAGAAGTTGGGATGTAATGTTAAAATTGTACAAGGCATTGGTGAGGCCAATTCTGGAGTATGGTGTACAATTTTGGTCGCCTAATAATAGGAAGGATGTCAACAAAATAGGGAGAGTACAGAGTAGATTTACTAGAATGTTGCCTGGGTTTCAGCAACTAAGTTACAGAGAAAGGTTGAACAAGTTAGGGCTTTATTCTTTGGAACGCAGAAGGTTAAGGGGGGACGATAGAGGTCTTTAAAATGATGAGAGGGATATACAGAGTTGATGTGGATAAGCTTTTCCCACTGAGAGTAGGGAAGATTCAAACAAGGGGACATGACGAGAATTAAGGGACAGAAGTTTAGGGGTAACATGAGGGGGATCTCCTTTACTCAGAGAGTGGTGGCTGTGTGGAATGAGCTTCCAGTGAAGGTGGTGGAGGGAGGTTTGTTTTTATCATTTAAAAATAAATTGGATAGTTATATGGACGGGAAAGGAATGGAGGGTTATGGTGTGAGCGCAGGTATATGGGACTAGGGGAGAATACGTGTTCGGCACGGACTAGAAGGGTCGAGATGGCCTGTTTCCGTGCTGTAATTGTTATATGGTTATATTGACACGGTGATGTTGTTTTTGGTGCGGTTGGACATGAGATGCTGATTGTCTTTGGGCCATGAGGTTTCCAGTTTGGACCATGTGAGGTTGTGAGCCTGGCGACTTTTTCTAGACCTTACTGTGGATTAGATTCCCACCTCGAGGTGTTGCCAAATTTCATTCCTGTCTTTTATTTAAATCTGTAACATGTTGAAGCCTGAGGGGCATTTTTAGGACTGAAGCTACTACTTTAAGATCATTCCTTCCTTCAGCAGTAACCTGAGCATGTGACGCTATGGAATGTTATTGTACAATTTCTTGGAACTCTCAGAATGGGTCATGCACTCGGCTTTCTGTTTCACAGATAAAAGCTGGCCTGTCTGTTAACAGATACAAGGCGATGAAGTTAAGCTATCTTGAATCCAGTTTTAGTTACACTATCAAGTTGTTCCAGACGAGATAACATTTTTTATTCGCACTGATTGGGAGCTATACTTTTTCCCCCCATAATGGAACAAATATTGGCAGGGTTAGTGTTTTTGAATGAAACTCTGAGTTTAATATGAAGAGGGATTGTAATGCTAGGTATTGGGAGGAGTTTTCTATTTTGACCACTCCCATACAAAACTCTGTTGCTGTGGTTCTTTCGAGTGCTTGAGTGTATAGCGTAAGGTGGAGTCTATCGTGGGGAATTAGCCCTATAACCAGTTGAGAAGAGTCCCGCCAGTTGTGATAGGTGAACTGTTGGCAATGAAAATGTATTGCACTTGGTGACATGAAAGAACAAAAGAGGGGGAGAGGGCGATTCAGCTCTTGAGAAATGGTAGCATTGGCGATGATTCGAAAGGGCATTACCAGCTAATTCCTGGGATGAGAGGTTGTCCTGTCGAGGCTGATCAGATTGGGTCTGTATGCTCCTGCTTTAGAAGAATGAGGAGGATCATATTGAAGTATTGGTTTATTGTTGTTACGAATATTAACATATATGGAAAATGTTGTTTTGCATGCTATCCAGACAAATCGTACCATACGAGTACAGTGGGTAGTATGAAAGAACACAAGTAGTGCTACACAGTCCTTACAACTGCAGATGTGGTGGATTGGAAGATGGGGAATTCCTCTCGAGAATTTGAGATCCATTCTTGAACCTGATAACGGCAGGGAAGAAGTTATTCATGAATCTGGTGGTGTGTGTTTTCAAACTTTTGTATCTTCTACCCGATGGGAAAGGGGAGAAGAGAGAATAACTGTAGTGTGACAGCATCTCTAGAGAGAAGGAATGGGTGGCGTATCGGGTCGAGACCCTTTTTCAGTCTGAAGAAGGGTCTCGACCAGAAACGTCGCCCATTCCTTCTCTCCAGAGATGCTGCCTCGCGCGCTGAGTTACTCCAGCATTTTGTGTCTACCTTCGTTTTGAACCATCATTGAGTTATTTCTTGCACATAACTGGAGAGTGAGTGGTCCTTGATGATATTGGCTGCTTTCACAAGGCAGGAGGAAGTGTCAATAGATGATTGGGGGAGGGGGGTGTAGCCGTGAGAGAAGGCTGATGCACTGGGCTGCATTCACAATTCTCTGCAATTTCCTGTGGTCTAGGCCAAAGGAGCTGAGAAAGCAAGCTGTTATGAATCTGAATAGAATGCTTTCTATGGTCTATTTACAGAAATTGATAAATATCATGGAACACACGCTGAATTTGCTTAGCCTTCTGATGAACAAATGGTGTTGGTGTGCTTTCAATGGTGTAGCATTAATGTTGTTGGACCAGGACAAATTGTTGACAAAATTTACACCTAGAAACTTGAAGCTTTCGACTGTCTCCACCGCAGTGCCATTGAAACAGACTGGGGTGTGTACCCCAACCTGATTTCCAGAAGTTGGTGACCATCCCCTTTGTTTTGCTGTTATTGAGGGTGAGATTGTTGCCTTGACACCATGTTAGAAAGCTGTCTAAGGTGTTATGGTTAGGATTTTGATGATAAAAGTCCATGTACCTCATTCAAGATTCATAGTTTCAAGATAAGGGGCTAAGGTTTGTAAACATTTCCCAGAGGGTGATGAATATCTGGAACTGTGCCGTGAGTTGTGATCACTATCTCATTGGAAGTATATAACATGGAATTAGACAGTGATGTTGAGGCGTGGTGTAGAACAGCCAATTAATTTCAGGGCAGGGTTGAGTTGCCTGATAGCGGACTCCCAAATTCCTGTTGGTTACACAAAAAAGCTGGAGAAACTCAGCGGGTGCAGCAGCATCTATGGAGCGAAGGAAATAGGCAACGTTTCGGGCCGAAACCCTTCTTCAGACTGATCGGGGGCGGGGGTGGGTGGGGACAAGAAAGGGAAAAGGAGGAGTAGCCAGAAGGCTGGGGGATGGGAGGAGACAGCAGGGGGGCTGAGGAAGGGGAGGAGACACAAATTCCTGTGTTCTTTTGAGGTCGGTGTTTACATTGGATTGTAGCTGTTCTGCACCTCTGATATGTTTATCTAATTTGCTTTCATTTCCTTTTTCGGGGAAAGAGGTGTGTGGGTGTTTGTGTGTTGCAGTGAGCTGGTTTTGCAAAACGTCTGATGGATGATTGAAACGGAATGTGAATCAATTAAGTTTTGTTGCAACACTTTTTAATGAAGAGGATTGAGTCTGTGTTGAAATAGTATCGTATCCATAGTGATATCTCATATACTTCTGCCCAGGTACTTCTTCATTTCCCCCAACCACCACCTCGCCCTGTGGGTTTGTATAGACTTGCATTATTATTTATGAACATATAAATTCATATGAGAAATTGGCACTGCAAACAGGTAATGCATTGATCATTAAATTAAATCCTATTCCTTTTCTGTGAAGGCATTACATTTATGTGGTGTATGTTACAGACTTGCTTGTTATTTGCATTCCACAGTTTAGAATCTTGTATCAATAGATACAGTCAGCTGGTCTTGGGTTTTGTCTCCTTTCCCCCCATGTAGTCAGTCACTGCTAAAACTCGCATACAAATAATGAATATTCATGTAAGTTAACACACTGTTGATCTAATGCCTTAGGAAAGATGGAAAGAGATTAACTTAAATGCTGCACAGAATTTTTACACAGCAATCTCCAACAAATAAGCATGATACTAATTAAGTAATTTGTTTTCCTGATGTTGATTGAGGAGCAGAAATACCCAGATATTAATATGGAACACTTCCTGCTGCTTTGAGAGAAGACAGAATGTACTGTTCCTCCCTCTGTCACTCTTGATTTGGATGAAATGGCCCACCATGGTTTTGAGGAAAACATTTCCAAACTGTTTTTTGCCTTGGTGGGAAAATGCATTGTTTTGATTCCTGGCTGCCTTGTAATTTTGCACCTGGATTAGTTTTAAAGCCATGAGGAGGGAGTTTCACTCTGGCGGACACAACGTTCCTGTTTCCTTCATTTATTTATTGGATTTGCTGGATAGATGTGCTGTTACAGTTGACTGTAGCTGTGATTACCGTGTGTTGTACAAAACGTTGAAGATTTTTTTTAAACTGGAAAGGGTGCAGAAAAGATATGAGGATGCTGCCAGAACTTGGAGCCCGAGCTATAGGGAGAGGTTGAGCAGGCTAGGATTTTATTTCTTGGAGTGCAGGAGGATGAGAGGTGTTCCTATACAAGGTCATGAGAGGAATAGACAGGGTAAATGCACTGATTATTTTATCCAGAGTAGGGGAATTGAGAACCAGAGGACATAGGTTTAAGGTGTTCAGGGGGATTCAGGTGGGGGATTTAATATAAATCTGAGGTGCAACTATTTACACGAAGGGTGGTAGGTTTATGGAACGAGCTGCTGGAACAGGTATTTCAGGCGGGTACTATCAGTGTTTAAGAAACATTTCGAAAAACACCTGGATAGGTTGGGTTTGTAGGAATATGGGCCAAACACAGGCATACGGGATTAGTGCAGTACAGATGTTGGGCCAAAGGGTCTGATTCCACACAGTATGACTAAGCTATGATTATATATTTGCATTAAAACACATCTCCTGGCAGGTGATTAGATAGAGGTTAATCTGTGTTTAATGTGCCACTTTTGCTGGGTAGTATCCCTGATCAAACAATAGAATGGATGTGATCTTACAGACCAATCAATAAGCTACTTGGCTATTCTGGGTAGCTTGAATGTAAAGTTAACAATTGATTTAAAAGCTCCGTGAATTAGCGCAAAACATGGAGCTGGGTAAAAGTCAATCCATGGACAATGGTAACAAAATGCTTAAATTAAGGTTGAAAATTATATATTGTACAAAACTTAATACTTCAAAGTGATGTGTTAATTTTGGGTACCCCAACAGTGTTCTAGTGCCCTGCCTCTGCCTACAATGAGGAGGTGAATCCAAAATTTAAAATTATTTTTTGCCTTTGATGGTTCTTTCTTCATTCTTATATGTTGATAGTTGCTGCTATGCTGGCAAGTCTACCTTATCCTGTTCGAAAGCTGATACCCGAGTTATTGATCTGAAGCTTAGGCCTGGGAACCAAGAACCATACATTTTCAGATGTAGCTCTGCCAATTTGTTGTAATGTTTTTAAGATGAAGAAAAGGGGAGAGAAGTTACCTGGAAGCAAAATTCTTGCTTGAAGATCAGCGTTAACCTTGTTCCAAATTACTTAAGAAGGAACTGCAGATGCAGGAAAAATTGAAGGTAGATAACAATGCTGGAGGAACTCAGCGGGTGAGGCAGCATCTATGGAGCGAAGGAATAGGTGGTGATTCGGGTCGAGACCCTTCTTCTGTCTCGTCCCGAAACGTCACCTATTACTTCGCTGCATAGATGCTGCCTCACTCGCTGAGTTTCTCCAGCATTTTTATCTATCTTGGTTCCAAATTACCATGTGGTTAGTTTTGAAGTCTGGAATGTTGTTGGAAGGATGGATGAATTTACTGGAATAGTGTTCTCAATTTACTGTTCCAAACAATTAATGGTTTAATGATTTTTTTAATTGCCACGTATACATAGCACAGTGAAATTGTGCACAACCAACAAATGCAAATAATTTGGTGACGTAGAAAAAGTATCAAAGTCCGTCCTGTCCTCGTGATGGAAATACTGGTCCACTCTTGCACGGCTCCACAGCACCTTGCGAGTGCAATCGGAAGTTTTATTTAGTATTTAATATTTAGCATCTCTTGTTAAGCAGTACTCTTTTTAATCATGCAATTTTAAGCCCTTTTGTATCTACATATTTAAAGAACAGCCTGCACACAATTTAACAGTGTTTTCCATTGATCTAAAACCTGCTCTCAATCCCACCACGTACTTTCAGTAAACTGCCCTTGTTGGCAGCATCTATTTTGGTTGAATTTTTGGGTTGACCCCCCCCCCCTCGCCCACCCCGTGCGGTTCTGAAGAAGAGTCTTGAACCATGGATGCTGCCTGACATATTGAGTGTTTCTAGCATTTTCTGATTTTTATTTTACAAATATCTAGGCTCCAATTTGTTCTTTTCAGCTGTTGGCTTTATCACTTTATCAATCTCATTGACACCAATGCTTCTGTGGCAGAGGGGGTGGGTATATTTTTGCAATCAGCAGACCATTTAGCCTGGAATGTTTTCACGGTAATGTAGTGTTTTGTAGTGGAGAGGGAGTGGTATGTTGGTGCTTAGTATAATGGGTATAACCTTCCACTACGGGCAAGTTGGTGACAAGTATGCGTAGATGAAGGGTAAATTCATGTTAAGCCCTGTAGCACTGTTTAATGAAGGGCTCCCATGAAGGTACATGTTTAAATGCTAATATGCTTTCTCCTCACAGTTGGTTCCTGATCTGTTGAAAGCTCCAGTGATTTGTATTTTTTATTTTAGAAATGTAATCCTTGGTTTCTGGAATACATTTAACTGCCTTCACATTACCATTGGAGTGGTTGAAATACCTGCCTGTTGAGCAGTGGAATAAATCGACTTACTAAAAAGGTCTGTGATCATTTGGGTAGACTTTGAAGACGTTGCTGCAGCCTTCTCTCTACACAGATTGTATTTTTGGTAGGACCAGCATTTTATTTGGATGTATTAAAGTTTTACTCGGTGAATAGTTAAAAAAAAAAACTATTTATCCTCCACCAACATTACAGAAATAGAAGCTGAAAATGCTGGACCTACTCAACAGGTCAAACAGCCTCATTTTGAGAGTGAATCAGTCAATGGTTCAGGTTGATGATCAAACAATTTATCCAAAATATGGAACATTTTAAGTTGCATCGAAATGGTAGTGGTATCTCTCACTCCTCTCCCTTGCACTGATGCTTCCTGACCCATGTAGTGGTCCCATCATCTTTATGAACAGACCTACACCATTCTCCCTCAGCTGCCAACACAGCTTTTTGTGCCATGTGCCCACTCTTTGTCTCTGGCCCATCACAAATGTCCCCTTGATCCCTCCACCCATCCCACCACCTCTGCAACTTAAAACGTGTTTGAGTTGTATGTTTTCCATGTTCTGATGAAATGTCACGGACTGAGACATTAACTGGTTTTCTCTCCCTGCAGATGTTCCCAGAGTTTGTTTTTATATCATATTTTTAGCAGCTGATGTTTGCTTTTTAATGATAAAAAATGAATATCTGCTTGACAATATTACAGTTTGTGAGAACTTGCTGTGTACAAATTTCACTTCCATTATAACAACAGTGATTACACCTCAAAAATTACAACCTCATTGGTTGTTTAGTGCTTTGCAGCACTCTTTAAAGAAAGGATGTGAAAGTTATTTATAGAAATGTACTGGCTGGATAGTTCCACTCAGCAGTTGGAGTGGATAAGAATGGAGAAAGAGGAGTGCTATCCGCACGATATAGGAACGATCCTGCTCTCACCGATAAAATTGAATAGTATAATATATAAGAAGAACCCAATTATTCACAATATAATAAGAATTTGGAAACAAATAAAAGTATCCTTGAAATTAAATAATTTATCAGTACTAACCCCACTATTGAACAACCCCGCATTCAAACCTTCTCTCATCGACAACACATATCAACAATGGGATAGACTGGGGATTAGGAAAGTAGGGGATATGTATGAAGTGGGCAAACTGTTATCATTTCAACAATTAAAATTAAAATTTAAATTGAAGGATAATCAATATTTTAAATATATACAGGTATGTGACTTTATGAAGAAATATACACATAGATTTCAAACTATTTTTAGATCCTTTAGAAGAAGCAATGAATATTAAGGCTGATTCACAAAAATTAATATCATACTTTTATAATAATATATTAAGTAGAGAATCACCCTCAACAGAAGCATTAAGAGAAGATTGGGAACATGAGCTAATGATAAAGATCTCGAAGGATAGATGGGAAAAGTATTTGATGAATACACATAACTGTTCTATTAATGCAAGACATAATTTAATTCAATTCAAATTATTACATAGACTATATTATTCAAAAACGAGGTTGAATAAATTTTATCCAAACGTCTCTCCCAGATGCGATAAATGTTTGTTTCAAAACGCTAATATAACACATTCATTTGTAGGATGTACAAAGTTGAATACATTTTGGAGTGATATATTTGATATATTTACAAAGCTTTTCAAGTCAAGAATAGAACCCAAAACGGAATGGATTATATTTGGAATAATAGGAGAAGATACCAATTTAAATAAAGATCAAAATGTTTTTTTAAATTATGGGTTAATAATTGGAAAGAAATTGATACTTAAATTTTGGAAAAATACAACCACACCAACTGTTAAAATGTGGATTAGGAATATGATGGACATAGCACGCCTTGAAGAAATGAGACTCCGTCTAATAGATAAATATGACCAATTCTTAAGGAGTTGGTCTCCTTTCATCGACTTTTTGGAATCATGTGATGCAGCGGTACCGTAAGGATTGCTGATTTCAGTTCATGACGCGGATAGATCTACATCTCCGAATACAGATTTGAAAAATTCTCTTTTAAGGGGCCTTCTCTTCTATTTCTACTTTCCACTTTCTCTCTTCCTTTTTTTTTTTTTTTATATACACACTTCACGTTTTTCTACTCTCTACCATCTATTTTTCCACTTTTTCCCCTTTCTATTGTTTTCTTTTTCTTGTCCTGCTTACTTCCTTCTTATAACATAAAACTAGAGGTTGTACATAGAAAGGATTACGGTATTACATAGTTGGCACCTAAAATTAGGTTCCACTGTACTGTTTTGTGCTGTATTAACTTCTAATAAAAAAAAAAAAAAAAAAAAAAAAAAAAAAAAAAAAAAAGAAATGAATCTGCTTTTACAAATTTTGAATTCTTCCAGTTTGTTCAGCCAATGCTGGGCTGGTTTTCAAGATTCAACATCAGTTTAGAAATCATTGATTGATGAAACCCTTCACCAAGAGTCTTGTCTTTTGCCTGTTTTTGAACATTTTGTTTAGCATTATAGGTGCATTGCAGCTTGCTTCTGTTTTTTTTTGTCCAGTATTTTGCACACCTGTGTGTTTCCTCTAAAACGATATGTCGACATCTAAGGTGACATTTTAAATGGCTATGGGGGTTCTTAGTCATTGTTTTTGTTTCACTTGTGCTCAGTTCAACTTGTAAATATAAATCTAACTCGCTGCCTTGAGTGCATCAGGTGACTGCATTCTTGCTTCTGGGTTGGAACGTTTTGGGTTCAGTCCCATTGCAGGAACCTGAGAAAAAATCTTGTCTAAATCTCCCAGTGAAGTACTGAGGGGGTGTGCCTCTCTACTGTAGGCACCTTGTCAGGTAGAACACCAAACAGAGATCCAGCGGCCTTTTTCGTTTGAGTATAAAAGACTGCGTGGTCCTATTTTTCATGGAAAATGTTTATTCCTTGATCCACCTTGGAATTTTTGGTCGTTAGCTCATTGGTTTTGCATCTTGTTGTGCACGATGCCATCTTTCAATAATGACCACATCTTTTCTACGTTACAAGTGTGAAGTCCTTCACCGGCTTTTGATATTCTAGGGGCTGGAAAGTTGAATATTTGGCACATGAAAGAAACTGACCGCAAAGGTTCCAATTTTATATGCTTTTCAACAAAATAACTGGACTGTTGATCTAAAACTGGGTGTGTTTATTGACATATTCCAGAGACTGAATTTGCAATTTAGTTGGGTTACGTAGCTATCTGTTACTTGACACCAATGTAGACCATGATGTAATTGAAACTTCATGCCAAGCTCTGTAGGAGACATGCCAGTATGGGTTTTGTGGCGACAAGTGTCTGCTGTAATGAGTAATTGCTATTTTAAAAAGGAGAGGGTGAACTGACAATTGCAGGATTTGTTATAAATATGGAACTCATAAATCTTGTGTATATATGATCTCCCAGCCTGCAGCTCTGATTAAGTCCCTGAAATGTTTCACAGTATCAGATGTGCTAAATGTGTAGTCTATGTCCACCTTCTCCAAATCAAATGCTTCTGGTTGAGTTTTGGGGAAAGTTTAAATTCTGTGTTCCCGATGTGCACATGATAATGCAATGTGAATAGGATATTTTTTTTTTTTTCTGGACCAAAGAAATTTAGGGTTTCTGATGAATGACCTTCAACTGAAATGTTAACTCGTCTTTCCACCCCAGATTCTACCTGATGTGATGAGTATTGTCAGCACTTTTAGGGTTTGACTTGGATGAGAGAGTAGAGAGGTAGTGAGCTTTAGGAAGAGAGTTTTAGAGATGAGGACATCAGCAGCTAAAGTTATGGCCAGCAAGGCAGGGGTGACTAAATTTGGAAATGATCAACCGGTCAGAAACTGGGACAATATTAAAGTGTACCATAATTTAACTAGGACACGCTGCAATACTGCCTGGTGTGTCCGCTGATTTGCCGTGTGTTTCTCCAGTTTGTCTCTGGTACTAAACGAGGGCGCATTTCGCAGTTTAGATGAGCATAATGTAATTCTTTCACCTTTTACTGTGCTCGATTTCTGCCAATGATTTTATTCACTACTCCTGTGCAGCCAAGTTGGTATACAGCTTCTCCTTCTCCACCCCCAATAATCTCTTCCAGTCTACCTAAATTTCTCCAAATTCCTCCATGGCCTTCTCATCCCATCCCCCCTCCCCCCCTCCATCTATTCCAGCCCTCTGTCTCCAGTTCTTATCCTCTCACACATTGAGGTTCAGTCACTGCTCCCTAATGTCTGAGGCATCTACATCTCTACTCTTTTTAAGATGCTCCTTACAGTGCATTTGGACCATGTTTTGGGGGGGAACCAAACAGTGCTGGAGCAACTCGGTGGGTGAGACACCATCCCTGGAGAACATGGGTAGGTGACATTTCGGGTCGGGATCTTTTTCTCTGAGCGGGAGCAGTGAGAGGATCTGGCAGAACTCCTGTCAGAGAGAGGAGGAGAACTTCAAAGTAAGCATATCTTCAGGAATTTTGCAGTAGAGCAGTAAAGTGTAGAAAGAACGAACCGTAGGGGCCCATTCACAAAAAAAGATGCACAGTGCTGAAGTAACTCAGCGGGTCAGGAAGATTCTCTAGAGATAGTAGGTGGTCGACGTTTTAGCTCGGGACCTCCTTCCAAGTTTTGCGAACTTGTTCCAATATCTTGCTGATTGGCTTGATATAACATTGCATTTGAAAGTTTTCCCTCGCGTCCTGGCCAACATTTCATTCCTCATTAACTTCACTATTACAGATTATTTGATTACTGTTACATTGCTAGTCATGTGATTTTTGTTTTTAAATTGGTGTGAAAATTTGGCTCCTGTAAAATAAATGTGTGCAAATTTTGCATTGGAAGATTAAATCTGCATTAAATGTAAAGTAAACTAGGTAAAAGCCTTTCAATTGGCTATTCATCACTAGCGGCGACACCCGTGTTTTGGTTTTAAAATGTTTGTTCTGCTTTGCTGTAACGCCAGTTTTATTCCCTGTTGTGCTTCACCTGTCTAATTTGGTACATGTTACGCAGTGAGCAATTCGGTTCTGTTTTCATTCTTTAGGAATGTTAAACTGGTGCCCGTATTGAAGCAAACCCTGCTAACCCTGTACAGTGTGTCTGCCAGTTATTCTATTTAGAGGCAGCTTCCAGCTGAATCACTAGGGACATCAGTTACTTAATGCCAACTCGGATGTCCACTGTGAATTGGCAGTCATGTCTGTTCTGACAAAACAAGAGCCATATTTCTTTTGTGTATGTGCTGCCACAGTGGCTTCCCTTAACAGCAACAATCTTACACTTCGTATTAATCTTTTGTTGTCACATGTACCAAGATACAGTGAAAAACTTTGTTTTGCGTGCTAGTCAAATTATAGTACACGAGTACAGTCAAGCCATACACATGTACAGCAAGTAGTGCAAAGAGAAAAATAAATGGCGTACTGTGTATAGCTATTGAGAAAGTGCAGATAAAAATGTACAATGAGGTAGGTTGGGAGATTGGGACTAAACCTTTTGTTTAAGGTAGACACCAGTAGTCTGATAACAACAGGGGGGGGAGAGAGGGGCTGGTTTGTGTGATAGACTGGTCTGCATCCACAATTCTCTGCAGAGTCTTGCGGTTTTGGGCAGAGCAGTTGACAAACCAATTTGTGATGCATCCCGATATGATGCTTTCGATGGTGCATCTATAGAAATCGTTAGAAGTCATTGGAGATGAATTTACTTAGTCCTCTGAGGATGGAGAAGTGTTGGTTTGCTTTCTTTGCCTTTGACATGGAGGGAGTTGACCTGCTTGTTCTGAGCAGGTCATTGATGAGTCAACTGTGCAAGCAGTGGGTAGCTTAAGTTTAATAATAACTGGTACCAAAGCAGGAAATACAGCTGTCGAAACTAGTTATTAATCCAGGCCTCGCTCTTGCCTAACTTGCAATCTCTTGCCCTGTTGCATTTATAAACAAAAGCACTCTTGTGCCTCCCATTGCTGCACCTTTTGCAGGCCATACCTTCCGTTACCAAGATGTGGAATTCCTCCCTCACCAACTTTTTTTTCAACTAAGCTTTCTGGCCAAACTTCAAGTCACTTGTCCTGATTTACCTCTGTTTCAAATTTTATCTGGTTATGTAAAGCTCCATTGCAGATGCTGGCATGTTAGAAGTGCTTTATGAATACAGGCCGTTGATGTTCACACGTTATCAGACCACAACAATGTTACAGATGAACCGAGCAATGGAACAGTGAGTAGAGAAACAGTTCTGGAGATTGAGAAGTGTATACAGTATAGATCTAGCACTTGACTCATTATGGTAATCGTTTGGACCTTGGAGAGCTGATTACTAACTAATGCCACCACTTCCGATCATCTTGCTCTTTGGGAGTCCCTGAGTTGAGGATTATGCTTTCACTCCAGTTCCATGTGTGCATATGTGGTTGACCTGTGTGGGACCTGTTGATTGCCACAGATTGGGAGGCGGGTGGATTCAAAGGGATATGGTGGGTTCATTTCCACTTTAGCTGATAATTTAAGTTTCTGACTGAAGTGCCACAAGTATCCGACAAGTACAGATTTTTGATACTGTCTGTGTCTGTACAGTGGAGTAGTATTTTGAAGAATTATCAAGATACAGAAGGTAAGAATGACCAAGATGCAGTACGTAAGCTGATGGCATTGCATACTAAACTGCCAAAACTTGAGCAACATGCTTGGTTTAACATTAAATTAACCGAGAATCTGACGTCTTGAATTTTGATGGCTGAGTTTGACTTGGAGATTATAGAAAGGAAGTATTGTGGTTGATGTATTGTTACTAGTTGCTCAGTGGATCAGGCAGCATCTCTGACGGACATGGATATGCAATGTATTGTGTTGGGACATTTCTGACTTTGCAATAATATCTACAGGTCGGTCTTCACCATCTGAAGCTAATCTTCTTGTGGATGGGGTTTCAGCAGTTAAACTGAGGCAGGGATGCATAATGCTTCCTCTAATCAAATTTGGTTGGAAGTTTTAATACTCCTTCCCGCTGAATACTACACACAAACACTCAATGTGCTAGGGTGGTCAGAACAATGTACAGGTCAACACCTCATGTGGTGTTGTGCAATAATTGGCTATTGGGCTGTTACTCCAGCAATGTAAAGCTTCATATTGGGAAGACTTTTTTTTGTTTAAGCACCACTGCTTAAGTGGTAGAAATAAGAAACAAGGAAGAATTAAGTCAGAGTTGGAATGCTGGATATTTAGCCTTAAAAATTCACATGGATTATTCCTTGCCATTAGGCCTGGTCTATCTCCAAAGATCAGGGTTCAAATCACACCTTGACAGCTGTGGTGTTTAAATTTAGTAATAATCTGGAATTAAAAAGGAAATAGTCTTAAGTGATGGTAACAACAAAATTATTGGATTGTAAGAGCAGATATCTGGTTCACTTCCCGACGAAACCATTGTCCTTGCCTTGACCAGACTCCAGGCCACCAAAGTGGTGGATTCTCATGCTGTCTGGAATGTCTTCAAATCACTCTGTTCAAGGACATGAAGGGATGGGTTCTAAACTCTGACCTCCTCAGCAACAGCCAGATCCCAAAAAAGTAAATGAAAAGAAAGCTAATGTATCATTTACATATTCATCTAGGTTTACAGATTGATTTTCAGTACTTCACAGTTGTTTGAAATGTCAGCTTTCTGCAGCAATTAAAATTGGGCAGCTAATATCAAGTCGGATCCAACACACATCTCTAGGGATTTCTGGTAATTGTGCACAGCTGCTGTATGTGTATGATATTTTAAACAAGTGCTGTCTTAAATGTTATTTTAAAAATCTGCTTAATGGATGTTACTGAGATGCAACAGTGGTACTAAGTGTTTTTTCGAAGCATTGTTTACTTCTAGAAATGAGAGGACACCGGCATTGAAATAGCATTAATGATCAAGTATGATTTACTGATCATCAATTTTTACTGCATCCCTATTACTTTAATAATTGACGATTACTGTGTTTTAATTCTGGTGTTGCTGGTGAGGCAAGCGTTTATTGTTTCCCGTACAAAGATAGTGGTGAAGATGCTTGTACCACTGTTGTCCTGTTGGTGAAGGTGCTTCAGTGCTGTTGACATGGAGCTCAAAAATTTGTAAGAAGGGGAAATCTGAGCCTTGCGCAGTCATCAGTGACCGTCGGTAATTCAGGAGGATTATTAAAGGAGCATATGAATATGTTGGAATCTGAGTATGAATATGTTCCGAGTATCTCCCAGAACGTGGCCTCTAGGTTGCAGTTGTTGGTTTCTGGCATTTGCTCTTTTGCACAAGATTGACTCCAGTTGAATGAGGGTTTTCCCCCATTGTGGGTGTGTGGCATCAGGCACTTTGAGTTGTGTTCTTGGGATCCTTTGTTTGTTTTAGGTTGTTGGAGTTTAGTTGAGAGAACTGCAGGAAATGGCTCATGGTCTACCATACAGGTGTTGCATGGAATTGCATATTGCCGAGGTGGCAGCGTTGTCTTGTCAAAAACATTTAATTGTACCGTTAACCCTGTGTTAACCTACATATGACAAATAAAACTGAACTGAATTGTTGTTGCTTCTGTTGAATTGTTTGAACTGAAGGCTGCATGCTATGTATCTTAAAACTGCAAGAATTGATGTTGTAGAGTGTTTTGCGCCTATTGTACATTTTAATTCTGTTATTTTTACTGTGTAATAGTTGTGTTTGTGGTGTTGATCAGTGGGTAGCCGGGTCGCCGCTGCTGCTGCTGCCGCCACAGCTCCAAGGCCGAGTCGGGTCGCCGCTGCTGCTGCTACTGGAGCTCTGCCACAGCTCCGAGGCCGCCAGCTCCGCCATTAGGCCTCGGCGGAGACAGGGAATACGACATTAAAAAAAGTCGCATCCCCCGAAGGAAGAGACCAAAACATGTTTCTCCCACCCACCCACACACATACACAACTTAATAAAACAAAATTAACTAAAAACAGGACAAAGGAACAAAAAGAAAGAAAAAACAGATGGATTGCAGGCGGGCCACAGCTGTTAAGCCAGCGCCGCCATCTTGAAATAAACGCTGTTTTGTTTTGCATTTGATTGCCAATATCTATTGAGAATGTTTAGTTGCAACATTAGCCCTTTTCTTCACCGAAGTGACAAGGCATAATAGTTGTGTTAAAAAAATTTTTTTTTAAAGTTGCTCCCACTCATCTCTAAACTTTACCTCTCTTACTTGAAGTTATGCTCTTTCTTTGATATTTCCACCCTGGAGCAAAAGTTTCTGACTCCACCACATCTACACTTCTCATTTTATATACTTCCATCATATCTCCTCTCATCCTCTGAGTTAATGTGGAAAACTGAGGTAAAAAGATCAGCCACGATTAAATTGTATGGCAGGGTTGGCATGAGGGCCACCTCCTGCATGTATTTTGTATGTTCTGTTGAGGGTGTTCCCACAGAGCTATTGGAGTGTGAATTCTAGGATTAATACCCAGCAGCAATGAAAGACGGCAACATATTTCCAAGTCCGTGTGGTATTTGGCTTGGAGAGCTGATGTTCCTACATTTCTGCTGCTCTTGTCCACCTGGATGATAGTTGTGGCAGGTTACAATTCTAAGTTTTTTTAAACTAATTTAAGTTCCCAACTACAATGGTGGGATTCGAACTCTTGAGCCTGTGGACCAGACCAATGTTTTGAGGAATACGCTATCAAATTTTTACAAGTTGGAGTGCATATTGACTGGTTGCATCGAGGTCTGGTTCAGAAGCTCAAATGTCCAGGAGTGAAGAGTTGAGAGAAAGTCTCTGTAGACTTTAGACTGTAGATAAGACTGTATGTAGACAATTATTGAGCTCTCCATCATCAAGAGGCACTGTATACCAGAGGCACTGCCTCAAAGGCAGTTAATATCACCAAAGACCCACACCACACTGGTCACTGCTAACATTGGGAAGAAAGTACAGGAGCCTGCGAAGCCCGAGATCCAGGTCCAAGAACAACTTCTTCCTATCACACATCAGGCCCTTGATCCACAATGCGTAACCGTACCTTTTGGTTGCAGTGTACTACGGTTTGCACGATAATGGCCTGGTTTCCTAGTTTTATTGATTATTAACTTATTGTATTATTGATTATTATATATTTACTTGTGTCGTTGCGTTAATGGACCCGTAAAGCTGCAGCAAGTGAAATGTTCCTGACTTGAGCTGCACAGCCTGGAAGTGGAAAGCAGTCCATGATACTTCAGGCATGCACCTGTTGATGGTGAATAGGCTTTTGGGGTATCAGGAGGTGAATCTCGTGCTACAGGATGCCCAACCCCCACATTGGGTCTTGTAGCCACAGCCTTAATGCTGCTGATCCTGTTAGATTTCTGGTCAGCAGTGTGCCCCAGGATGCTGATGATGCAAATGTTATTGAATGTCGAGAGGAAACCGTGTGACTCTACCTTGGAAAGCCAGAAAAAAATTAGATCCACTGAGTCTGTACTTGTCGAGAAAGAGCTACCCAGCGTGATCCCACTGCCGGTCACAACACTGCAAGTACATGTCAAATTACTGATTAAATGAGTTCAAGTTCAAGTTGCATTTATTGTCACATCCACCAATTGGTGCAGTGAGATTTGAGTTACCATACAGCCATACGAATAAAAAGAACACAATACACGATAGAATTTAACACGAACATCCTCACACAGCGGAATCAACATTTCCCACTGTGAGGGAAAGCAATAAAGTTCAGTCATCTTCCTCTTTGTTCACCCGTAGTCGGGGCCTTTGAGCCCTCCGCAGTCGCCTCTACGGTGGCTTGATGTTCAGGCCCTCTTGCCAGGATGATTGGAGCTCCGGCATCGGAACGGAAGAACACACTCAGCAGCTTGGAGTTTCTGAATCGGTCACTTCTTACCAGAGACCGCAGCTTCCGAAGTCCACAGGCCGTGCTGGATGGAGATTCAACACTGGCGACCCACGGCAAAAGATCCCAGGCCAACACAATGCTAAAGTCAGCGCCGCCCGCGGCTGGAGGCTCCACAAACCACAGCTCCATGGTGATAATCAGCAGGCCCAAAACTCCGGAGCTTCAACACAGGCGATCCCTGGTAAGGCATGTCCCGCTCCGTGATGGTATTCAGTGCTGCACCGCTGCTGAAGCTCTGGCAGGAAAGGCCGCACAGAGATTGACACATCTTTGGGATGTGGGAGGTATCTGGTGAACCTGTTAAGAACCCATGTGGTCATAGAGAAGCGCAAGCTCCACAAAGAAAACACCCAAAGGCAAGATTGAACCTGGGCCACCAGTTCAGCAAGGGAGTGTCTGTACGAGCTGTGCTGATATACCATCTTTATCTCACACACCCCACCCCCCCCTGCATTCTTACCCCACCCCCTCTGATCACTTCACAGCCCCTGACCCTCTTGTGCCTTTTATTTGAACCATCCCAACAACCTCACTTGAATATCTGAAGCAGATTAAGTGGGCTTCAACCCAGTTTGGCAGAATGTTTAATAGTCTTGGTCTTGTAGTTTAGTTCCACAGCATGAGGTGAAGTTATTCACTGAGTCATCACTGGGTGTGTTGGGTAAAGGGGTCAGTTCAGTGTTAGTATGATTGTTCCTGGATTTAAATACTGCTTTGTGGCCAGATTCTTCAGGATTCTCTTAATAAGCTTGTTCCAACTCCCAGTGAAATGTTAAACTAAGCCCAGCTGGAAAGAGCTTTCTGTTCACTCAAACTCTGCTGACTTTGGTGTTGATTAAGATGAGAAGCAAAACAATGACGTACGTTGCAGTTAATGACATTCCTGTAAAGGTTCTCTTGAACTGCCTGAGCACGCTGTTTGTACTAGGGATTGGCCTTTTGTCAGGGGGTATGTGCCTAGATAATTGCAAAACTAAAATGAGCTGCGGTTAGTCATCAAACAAGAACACAACTTACACAGGGGCAGCATAAAATGAGCACATGGGCTGGGTGT
This sequence comes from Leucoraja erinaceus, assembly GCF_028641065.1. Taxonomy (NCBI): domain Eukaryota; kingdom Metazoa; phylum Chordata; class Chondrichthyes; order Rajiformes; family Rajidae; genus Leucoraja; species Leucoraja erinaceus. Next base: position 13,390,923 of record NC_073409.1, read on the forward strand.
GAAACTGGAAAAGACTGGTGCACTAATAATTTCCCCAGAAATTGATGCGCTTTTTTCCCCTCTGTGACAGTATAAACAACCATAATTGGCCTGGTGACAAAAGATGACTGTTCCTGGAGTAGATTAGAATCAGAGTTTTAGCTGAGAGATAGATGCAAATAAGCTCCCAAAAAACTTCCCAAGAGGACGGGAATAATGTGTGGCTCATTAACATGACGAGCAGTTGAGGTGACCGATTTTTATTGCAGCCAAAATATTCAAGTAGGGGCTTGCATAATTCAGAGACATTTCCCTCCCCTCCAGGAGCAACAGGAGAGTATGTAGAAAGGTGTTTCTCCGACATGGCACCATCTGCAATTTCTGCAAAAGGTTATCTGCTCAAGGTTAGGGATTGCATGGTCACATCAGAATCCATCTGATCCATAATGGAGAACTGATGATTTGAAGCAAATGATTGGGATTTATTTAAGAAGAAGCTACATGAGGGAGAAGTGAATAGAAGGATAAGATAAAGTATTTAAGAAGGAACTGCAGATGCTGGAAAATCGAAGGTACACAAAGCTGGAGAAACTCACGCGGGTGCAGCAGCATCTATGGACCGAAGGAAATAGGCTTTAAGGCTTTAAATAGGCGATAAGATAAAGTAGACTGGAGTATGGACGGATGAACTGAATGGCTTATTTAAAAAATACCATTTAATTTCCCTCGCTGCCTATGTTCAAGACACCTCACACACTCTTCGTCTCCTCCATGACTTCCGTTTTCTAGGCCCCCATTCCCTCATCTTCAACATGGATGTCCAGTCACTCTACACCTCCATCCCACACCAGCAGGGTCTTAAAGCCCTCCGTTTCTTCTTCGACCGCAGAACCAACCAATCCCTGTCTACTGATACTCTCCTCCGTCTAGCGGAGCTGGCCCTTACCCTTAACAACTTTTCGTTTGACTCCCATTTCCTCAAAATCCAAGGCGTAGCTATGGGCACGCACATTGGGGGCCCAAGCTATGACTGCGTCTTTGTAGGGTGCGTTGAACAATCCTTGTTCGGAGCGTACCATGGCCATATCCCTGAACTCTACCTCCGCTATATCGACGACTGCATTGGTGCTACCTCATGCACCCATACAGATCTCACTGACTTCATCCATTTTACCACTAACTTCCATTCGGCACTCAAATACACCTGGACCATTTCCGACATCTCCCTACCATTTCTACACCTCACTATCTCCATCACAGGTAACAGACTACTGACCGACATCTACTATAATCCCACTGACTCCCATGGCTTTCTGGACTACACTTCGTCCCACCCTGCCTCCTGTAAGGACTCCACCCCCTACCCCCAATTCCTCCATCTATGCCGCATCTGCTCCCAGGATGAGGTGTTCCAAACCAGGGCATCGGAGATGTCCTCATTCTTTAGGGAGTGGGGTTTCCCCTCTTCTACTATAGATGAGGCTCTCACCAGGGTCTCTTCTATACCCCGTAACTCTGCTCTCACTTCCCATCCCCCCCCCCCCCCCCCCCCCCCCCCCTCGTAACAAGGGAGAGTCCCCCTTGCTCTCACCTTCCACCCTACCAGCCGGCACATACAACAAGTAATCCTCCAACGGGATCCCACCACTGGCCGCATTATCCCATCTCCTCCCCTTTTGGCTTTCCGCAGAGACAGCTCCCTCCGTAACTCCCTGGTCAATTTGTCCCTTCCCACCCAAACCATCTCCTCTCCTGGCACTTTCCCTTGCAATCGCAGGAAATGCCACACTTGTCGCTTTATCTCCCCCCTTGATCCATCCAAGGAACCAAGCAGTCTTTCCAGGTGAGGCAGAGGTTCACCTGCACCTCCTCCAATCTCATCTATTGCATCCGCTACTCTAGGTGTCAGCTGCTCTACATCGGTGAGACCAAGTGTAGGCTTGGCGATCGCTTCGCCCAACACCTCTGCTCGGTTCGCAATAACCAACCTGATCTCCCGGTGGCTCAGCACTTCAACTCCCCCTCCCATTCCGAATCCGACCTTTCTGTCCTGGGTCTCCTCCATGGCCAGTGCGAGACCCACCATAAATTGGTGGAGCAGCACCTCGTATTTCGCTTGGGTAGTTTACAACTCAGCGGTATTAACATTTGACTTCTCCAATTTCAGCTAGTCCCTGCTTTCTCCTTCTTTCCCCGCCCCTTCCCAACTCTCCCACAGCCCACTGTCTCCGCATCTTCCTTTCTTCTTCCCGCCCACCCCCACATCAGTCCGAAGAAGGGTCTCGACCCGAAACGTCGCCTGTTTCCTTCGCTCCATAGATGATGCCTCACCTGCTGAGTTTCCCCAGCATTTTTGTCTACCTTCGATTTTCCAGCATCTGCAGTTCCTTCTTAAACATTTTATTTCTCACATTGATTTAATGTAAGCGCAAAGATGTAATCAGTTTAAATATGATGACTTTTGGTATTAATACTCCTCAAAGAAATGCAGCCAGGGGACATTTCCTGCAGTGCTCACCTCCGTCAGAACTTTTATCCATGTTCTAGGTAAATTTCCTTTGTATAATACAATGAAACCTTTCCACATCCACTTGAACAGGTAGGTGAGATCTTGGTTCGCTATCCAAACTAAAATGTCCTTTGGAAGACCAAGCAAATATAACTAAATATCTACCTCTCAGACTTTTGTCAATGTTCAAAGTGATTTCAGTCTCAATTCCAGCTTCAGTACAAGTTTATTTATCACTTCACTGCCCCATCCAGTTGTGTTGCCGTTTTCAAGGAGCTATGTTTGAACCTCAAAGTCCCTCTGTACGTCCACACTCTGGAGATCCATGCATTTCTTTTGACATCACAAAATGCATCAGCTCACACTCACCTGAATTTAATTTCTTTGCCACTGCTCCTGACTTTCTAACAGATGCATGTCGGTTTAAACCAGCATCTACAGTTCCTTCCAACCCATTTCCCTTTATATGCTTTCACAACTTTCTTTACCATCTACTGCTTCAATTTTTGTGTTGTCAGAACACATACTAATCAGTCCACCTACAATCATATCCAAGTCATTTGGGTCCAGCACCAATCTCTTGTGGTGCACCACTTGTTACAGACTTTCACTCAGTAAAACAACTGTCCATCCCTACCTTCTGCCTCCTATCACCAAGCCAATTTTGGATCCAGTTTGTCGACATGGCTTAACCTTTTGGACCATGCTACCATGTGGCACCCTTTCAAAAGCCTTATTGATGTCCATGTAAATCATATCTACCATTTAATCAATTTTCTTAGTTACCACCTAAAAAAAACTTAATTGGATCTCCCCTGCACAAAATCATGTGAATTTTTCTTTAAATTGTCTTTGTCTTCATTGTGTGGTATGAACTTTACATTGTAAATTGGATGTTTGATCTGGAGCCAATAAAATATTTAAATCAATTACATCAATCACTACTCAACAATTGAATGTCTTTCACATTTGGCTTGAGGTCAATTCATAATGTGGCGCAGAGTTTAATGTGCTAACAGTTACAGTTGTGAAATACTGCACTATGAAATTCTTCTGCGTGACTGCCCTCGTTTGTTTCTTTGGGATATTAAATGGCATTGCAAGATGAGGTGTCTGAAATGAATTTTGCTGATGACAAGCTTTCCTTTCCCCAATGCTGGGTTGTCTGTTAGCAAATGATGAGATGTGTCAGATTGGAGTTATAGTAGAGTTTAGAATGCCATGGATCATTTTCTGTAGTGCTGCATTGGGGGAAAAAATATATTATGGGCTTTTTATAACTGACAGTTGGTCTTGTCATGTTTACCCAACGTGTCCAATATGATGTTTTGTTTTAAGACAGGACTGGGCACGAACCTGCAAAAAATCCTGGGGTACTAGTTAGTAAGTGTTGATTGCACAGTGAAAACAATCCTAAATTCACAGATTTCTAAGTGAATGGGCCTGAAAATCCTACTTGAATTTTGATAAATTTGATACAATAAAAATCACTTATTAACAGTGAAAAGAATCCGAAGGCAGACAGATTTGCATTTTTTAATGCCTTTCACAAATTTGGATGTTCAAAAGAGATTTGCAGCCAGTGGAGTAATTTTAAATTGTAATTAGCATTGCTTCTGATGAAATTAAACTGCCAATTTGTGTAGAGCAAGCCCTCGCAAACAATGTGATCATTGAATAATCAATTAAGCTTGTGTTGAGTAAAGATTAAATATTGTCCCTTCATCAATCTGTAGAAGCGTCCCAACCCAAAATGTCACCTTCTCCAGGGATTCTGCCTGACCTGAGTTACTCCAGCACTTTATTTCCTTTGAAATATTGGCTGATATCGCTTATGTCTTTAAAGTAGTGCCCATGGCCTTCTGCATTCACCTGCAGGAACAGATGTGTGTAGATCAAATATTTATTAAGCTGGAAAGGCTTGGGTACAGATGCATGGACGTCACGGATGCAGAACGGAGCCATTTGGCCCCCCAATCTGCTTCGTCATTCTGTTGGATCATGGTTAATCTGTGCAACATATGCTTGTTCCAACCCTTCCTTCACATTTCTGATCCAGGGTTGGTTCAAGATTCCCATAGTGGTGAATGTGCCTTCAGCTAACTAGACCTTAAACTCTTGAATTCTCTCCAGAGCCTGGCTGCCCTGTATAAGCTGAATGAGAAATGTATATGGACTGAATATAAAAATGATTTAAAATCCTCTGATCCAGGCTGGGGTGGCTCAGTGCTTTGTAGCTCAACTCTGATTGTCCCACTAGTGCACGGGTGATGCAGTGGTTTCTCTTGAGGTGGAGCCTCGTGCTCAGCAGGTACATCCAACCAGATTCTGGAAAGGTTCACGCATAAGGGAGTAGAGAGAGTTCTGTGATGGCAAATTGGACTGGAAAAAATAACTGTGGCCAAGGTTGTACTCTGGTGACAGGTTTGTGACATATTCACTCCAATGTTCAGATGTGTATAAATAGTTGGGTTGAAGATTTTCATTAGTGTAGTTGGGTTGGATATTCATTTTGTGCCCCTAAGAACATATGGAATATAATCATATGAAGACAAACTGGTTCGTTGAGCCTGCTCCATCGTTCATGAGATCGTGGTTCATCTATCTCAGCAATGATTATATTACATGATTCTTCCTCCACAGCTCCCAGAAGACTGAAGGTTAATGGCTGCCTGAAAATAAATTCCTCCTTAAATGGCTGATTCCCTTATCCTGAAACTCTGCTCCCCTAATCCCCACATGAGGAATCATCCTCTCATCGTCCACCCTGAATCTTAAAATGTTTCTCCTTCCTTTCTTCTAAAGTATTGTCCCAATGTGAATTTTTCCTCATTTGACAACACCTTAATCTCTGTAGTTAACTTCACAAACCTTCTCTGAACTGCCTCCAATGCCAGAATATCCCTCCTCTTAAGGAGACTGAAAGTGTAAGCAATGTGTCAGGTGCAGTCGAGCCAACACCCTGCATAGCTGAAGTAAATCTTGCTTATTTTGTATATCATGGCATTTCAAATAAAGGCCAGCATTCTATTTGCCTACCTAATTACATGCTATACCTGCATGCAAATGCTAACCATCAGCATTTGACGTAAAAGGCCACCTAGATCCTCTGAGGCATTGTGTTTTGTTGTCTCTTTAGTGCTTAATTTAAGGTATATGCTGCTTGTCTGTTCTATTCATCCCTCATTTGACCATGTCAGTGGTTACCTGAACAATCGGGAGGCTTAGTGTCTGTTTTTGTTCAGTCACACTCCTGTGAAGTACCTTGGGATAATTTACTTGAAAATGTAGGATTATCTTTGAGGAAAAAAATGAATGTCTGAATTGAAATGTAACACTCTTCAACGTTTAGTTTGGAGATACAGTGGGGAAACGGGCCCTTTGGCGCACTGTCTGCGCCGAGCAGCAATAACCCATACATTGGACCTATCGTAAACACACCGAAAACAATTTACAGTAGCTAATTAACCTGCAGCCCACACATCTTTGAAGTATGGGAGGAAACCAGAGGAAACCCATGCAGTTACAGGGAGAATGTACAAATTCCATACAGACAGCTCCATGAGACAGCATTGAACCCAGGTCTCTGGTGCTGTAAGACAGCAGCTCTACCGCTGCACCACTGTGCCACCGCCAGTAACTATTATAATCAGATCTTGTGATCTCTTCGAGATACACTTACGTTGTCATCTTTTTCTGTCACCCTTTGCTAAATTAACACCAGCTTATTCAACAGCCAGATATAGATTGGAGTTACAGATATTCTGCACCAATCAATGTTTTTAATTTATGCTTCTCCTAATATCTGCAGAAGTCAGCAATTGAAAATACAGTTGCTTTAACATTTTAAGTTGCTGCTTTTTTCTTTTCAGGGTTAGCTGAAGTATTATTTGGTGCTGTTTACTGGCTGTTCAACTTTAGGGCTAGTAGTTTGGCTGCTCATTTATTCTTCAACCAGTAGTTCCAAAACCCTCACACGCGCATTAACAATGGACTATTCACTTTCAGTATTGTTGATGGAGGATTCATTGCTGATGATGGCACTCCTGCTTTTCAAATGGTGCACCAGAGTCTGAGAGGGAGATGAAGTATTTACCTGTTTAGCATGGAAGAAAGTAAAGAGAGCAGCAGGAATAGCCAATTGACCACTCAAGTATGCTCAAAGGTAGACAAAAATGCTGAAGAAACTCAGCGGGTGAGGCAGCATCTATGGAGCGAAGGAATAGGTGATGTTTTGGGTCAAGACCCTTCTTGATCTAAAGAAGGGTCTCGACCCGAAACGTCACCTTTTCCTTCGCACCATAGATGCTGCCTCACCAGCTGAGTTTCTCCAGCATTTTTGTCTACCTTTGATTTCTTCAGCATCTGTAGTTATTTCTTAAACACTCAAGTATGCTCCGTCATTTACGTTGTCTTTTACATTGTTGAACTTCTGAATCGGAAATGGATCAGCTGGAAGGCCTCAAATGTTCTTTGTGCAAATGACAACCAGTTAGGTTCTAACATAGTGACATGGGTTTTTGCTCCAGGAACCGACAACGATGATGAAGATGAGGCGGACATATAACGCCTCTCTTCTGTCCACTGCTTGTGGATGGGCCATACACAGATTAACTGAGCAAGATCAAGAGATTAACTCATCTTTGGAGAGATTTTCTGTGGCCGGATCTAAGGTAGATGAGAACTGGAAAAGGTTGAAAGTGGTTTCAGCTGAAGCAAATACATTTCTGAGTCAGTTCTAATGAGTCATTGCTGACTTGAAGCGTAAACTTACTTATGTGTTGCCTCATCTCAGGAGTGCATCCCTGGCGTTTCCTGCTTTAATTTCAAGGATGAGGGTTTGGTAGATGTGGTAGGAGGGCAGGGAAAAGTAAGCTCTGAAAGGCTAGAAGGTGGGAGAAATTGAAAGACAATAGTGTTAATGACAAAACAAAAGATTGTGGTAATTGGGTGGTTGGGAAACAAAAAGGCTTTTTCCAGATGAACTAGTCCTGAAAAGGATTTTAACAGCTATATTTTTATTCCAACTGCCCTCTCCTCCCAGGCTTTCTTTCTTGTTCAATATTCTTTATAAGTAAGCATTTAAAAATAAGTCAATACTGTACTTAATACTTTTTAAAACCACTGATTTTCCTTATGGTATTTTTCAAGTTTTCCATAAGTTGATCTGAAATCCCCGAGGACTTGGACATTGTCCTGGTTTGTGACAGTTAATGATCTTTGCGTTCCTTAATGAGTGTCTACCGATGGGAAGGGACAGGCATCTTGGCTCAGTGCTGTCATACGTCAGTTATATTGAAGTACAATTGAGTAACTGTGATGAACAATGAAAGGAACCGTGCAACTGTAAAGTTTAATCCATTTTATTTTAAATGGAAATCATGATGGAGGATGCACAACCAGAGTAGCCACCGCTTCTTTGAAGGTTCTGATTATCTTGTTAATTGGCATCAGCCAACTTTTACGGTATGTGGGCATGAACTTTGTTATGGAACTGCACAGCTGCACTATTTGGGTCAGTTTCTGTTTGTGTTAATCCAATTATATTTTCTCTGATTGTGCTTGTGCATTTTCTGCCTTCAAGGACAATTACACAACAAATTTTTATTTGTCTATTGAATTATTTTGAAAATCTGCAGATGGATTAGGATAAAAATCGCGGTGGAATGGCAGTCAGTGTCGATGGATACAGCAGGATGTAGATCAGTTACAGATATAGGTGGAGAAATGACATATCTGAGCAAGTGCGAGCTGTTGCACTTTGGGAGGTTGAATGTAATGGGGAAATGTAGAGCTAATAAAGGCAGGACACAACATTGATGTACGGGGGGATTTTGGGGTCTAATTCCATACCTCCCTGAAAATGGCAGCACAGGTAGATAGTGGTTAAAAAAAGGCATACAGTGTGCTTGCTTCATCGGTTGGGGTTTTGAGTATAAGAGTCGGGAAGTTGTGTTGCAGCTGTATAGGACCAGATGAGCTAGTTCCTGTGCTGTACTGTTCTTTGTTTGGTGCTGCTTTTTGAATGAAAAGCTGCATCTAGGCTCTTTCTGTTTTCTCAAAATTAGAAATGATACCATTTGAAAGCCTTGCTGCTGCTGGAAATCTGAAATAAAAACTGAAATAGCTTAAACAGCAGTTTGGGAAAGGAAAGGAGTTAAGTTTTTCAGTTGAAGATCATTCAAAGGTATCAAAGGTATTTTATTGGTCACATTCGCATACACCGAGGTGTAGTGAAGTGAAATGCTTCTTGCTATTTTGCAGCACATGAAGAAGGAATACAGACATAACATTAATAAGAGTTTTAAACATAAAGAACATCCCCCCACAATGGTTCCCATTATGAGGGAAGGCACAAAGTCCAGTCCCCAACCCCAGTTCACCCATAGTCGGGCCTATTGAGGCCTCCACAGTTGCCTCTACGGAGGCCCGATGTTCCAGGCCGTTCTTGCCGGGTGATGTTGCTCCGGCGTTGCGAGAGTCCTCTCAGCGGCTTGGGAACCCTGGAACGGCCGCCTCCGTACTGGAGGCCGCGGCTTCCGAAGCCAACAAGGCCGCGCCGGTTGGAGCTCCACAACTGGCGATCTCATCTAGAGATCCCAGGCTCCCGGTGTAAAGTTCAGCATCGCCGCCCGCAGCTGGTCGCTCCACAGTCCCGCAGCTCCGCGATGTTTTCCTCGGCGATCTTCAGCTCACCAGAGCTCCAGCGCGGCGACCCGGGCAAGGCATCACCCGCTCCGCGATAGCGCTCCAGTGCTGTGCCGCCGCCGAAACCGAGGTTCTGGGCGGTCCCCGACAGGAAACGCCGCCCCAGGGCCACTGGTAGGCCGCGAGGACGGGTCGAAGCTGCAGCCCAGAGAAAAGCTGCCTCTCCGACCAGGTAGGGACCCTGAAAGGTAGTTTCCCCCTTCCCCTCAGAACTGAACAGTGAGTAAACAAGGTAGAAGTTGCAGAGAGGATGGGCAGAGGTGGATAGAATAAAGGTAATATATCCTTGGGTGGTATCAGCTTTGCTGAGATGACTTGACATTTTTACAGGCCATTTTGTTGGATTGATGGGGGAGGTTGCAGCAAAAACAAAAGAAATGAGATGTAGTTCAGAAACCTGAAACCAAAGGAGAAAATTTCACCCCTGCAGGTCAGGCAGTGTTTGTGGAGTGAGAAAAAGCTAGAGTTAACTACAATGAGAACTATCCAGTTCTGATGCATATAGGAAAAATAGTATCTGAAATTATTCCCGTCCCTAAGAGCATGTCTGAGCTGATGAGGGTGCAAGTCAGGTTTGAAGGATGGCACAGACTTGGTGGGCAGATGGGCCTGTGTGACTCTGACATGGAACTCAAGAGTCAAGAGAGAGTCAAGAAAGAGTATATTTAATTGTTCATTCTGTAACCATTCTGTAACCACATTATAAGAGCATCTTCAGCAGAGGAGCACAGCGATTCAAGAAACTGCCCTCCACCTTCTCAAAGGTTATTTGAAATGGGTGACAAAAAACAACTATTGTGATGCCCAGATAGTGGAAAAATAAATGCAATATTAACCTTGCAGTTTGCACTGAGTAGATTTCACAGGATGAACGAGTTCCTTAAGTACAGACTGACCTCTTGGGATTTGTTCTCTGGCAACAGAGGCCTGCATTGTATTTGCCTTCAGTGTCTTGCATTGTGTTGTCATGGAGATTGAGAGTTAGGCAGTAATGTTACATTAATATAACATTCGAGCAATTTAGACTACGTTATTTGTGATGCTGGTGCATGAACTAAATCATTTGTTTTTCTTACTGCTTTTGTATAATACATAAAAGGAAATAAAACCAGAACATTGCTGTCTGTGATCCTTTCCTCTTGGAATTTAGTTCCATTGAATTTCATGGAATTCTGATTCAATGGAACTGAATTCCAGGAGGGTAGGGTAATAGACAGCAATGTTCCGGATTGATAGATTTCCATCCCTGAATTTACCCCACAAATCAAGCTTTTAACATATTTCTCTCCCACCTTTTCTCCTTGTGAAATCCAAGTTGTACATCTTTTTCCCATTCTGACCAAAGTAAATCCAAAATGTTGACAGCTTCTCTTTCCACAAACACTGTAAACTGCTGAGGTGCTTCCATCATTTTGCATGTACTTCAGATATCCAGCGTTTGCAGTTTAAAAAAAGATATATTATTATGGTCTTGTTGTTTTAACTTCTTATTAGTTTGAAATTCTCTAGTGCCTAACCCCCATTTAACCCATTGACACAATTGTTGTAATATGTGATTTTTCTATCACATTATGTTTCTTATGAATTATCTGTAAACATGGCTGCATGATCAAGTGTGTTCATTGCCATCTGCATTTTAACTCTCCCAGATTTGTCTTCTTGCTGAGTTGAACATTCACATCACTGACTGAATTGAAGTTCATCAATAGTCTAAGCATCTGCAGTTGAAAGGCCACATTTTTAAAATAATTACATGGTTGATGTAATAAATTGTCATTACGTTTATTTTGTATAAATAAAAATGAAACATTTCCAATCGGATATTCAGGGGTGTTTATTCAGTTGTTTAGTAAAACTCAAAATAATCAAGTGCTGTCTATATTTGATTCAAAGACATTAGTTTGAAGTAGTTCAAGTATATTTAGAAAACTAGACCATGTGGGACCCGTTGGGTCCCATCCCCTCAAGGCGCGGTTGCGTGGGGGGGAGGGGGGAGAGGGGAGAGAGAGCCTGCGGACACACACACAGACCGACCGACCGACAGAACCAACCCCCTTGGTATTATATTAATATTATTCATTGTCTCCTTTTACCCCAGCCCCGCCCTGTCCACTCATGCATAGCCCCCAACTCGTAGGCGCGTCTAGAGGGGGGGGGCGGATAAATAGGGTAGGGGGCAGAGACAGAGAGAGGGGCAGAGACAGACAGTGATTATTACTTATCTATTAGTGTCTCCAAACTGAATGGCTTGTTAATTAATTTCAGCAGGCAATTGGGAATTGTTCACATGACTGGGACTAAAATCTCTCACAGGATAGACTGGGCAAGGACGATAGATTTTCCTCCCCTGAACCATATTAGTGAACCAGATGGTGGGTTTTAGTGAGGGCCTTGGATGTTTATGATCACTAATAACCAGCTTTTTTAATTACCTTGTGGAAAGTAATATTCATGGTGTGATGTGTATTTGCTGTGCAATGAGTAGGGATCTAATGTGTAATTTTGTGGTTTACAACCACCATACTATTTTTGGAATTGGAGTTTGGGCTGGAGTTGGCGATTAGTTCAGCTATAATTAGGATGTAAAAACCTATAATTGTGGAACTTTCTGAGAAAATAGTGTTTCTAAAACAAGCCCAGTAATTGTGACTTGGGTGACCAAATTGAATGTTTGCAAATAAGGCAGTAGCTGATATTACTGTAAAGACAGACATTTCCATACTCCTGTCGTATCTCTGAGGGAAAATATGATGGCGAGAGAGAAGCTTGAGGTACTTATTAAGAACACATGTTGTTGCTACATAGATTTGCAAGCCTTTTGTCCATATGTAATGGACTGCGCTTGGTTTGAACTCTTGGTTCGTAACACGCAAGTTAAAGTGCTAAGTTTGGAGACGCAAGACACTGGATGCCGGAATCTTGAGCAAAACAAAAGTGCTGCTATAACGTGGCAGGTCAGGCAGCATCTGTGGAGAGAGTGGTGGACACATGTCATTTTGGGTTAGAAGCCTTGCTCAGACTGATGGAGTCGGAGGGAGATAGCTGGAAAAGACAGGTAGTGGTAGGGAAAAGCCTGATATAAGTGAGGGGGTAGACACAAAATGGAGTAACTATGTAGGATATGTAGCATCTCTGGAGAGTGAGTGGGTGACTTTCCAAATCGAGATCCTTCTTCAGACTGAAGAAGGGTCTCAACCAGAAAGTTCACCCATTCCTTCTCTCCAGAGATGCTGTTTGTCCTGCTGAGTTACTCCGGCATTTTATGTCCATCTTCGGTTTAAACCAGCATCTGCAGTTCCTTCCCAGACACAAGTGAGGGGGTAGCAGGAGATTTGCAGGTGGGTGAAGATAATGACTAAGACGAAAGGTGAAAAGGAGACAAAAGGTGGAGGGACAAGGGAAAATTGTGAATGAAATGTAAGGGAAAAATAAGAGTGAAATGTAAAACTGGAGGGAGAGATATGGGTGGAAGAATGGGAACCCTAAAAGGAAATGCGGACTGAAATGGTAGAGATGGGAATTGAGGCGTGAAGAGGAGGGGAAAAGAATAGTGACGGGGTGGTGGGCTGTGGTGGGAGAAGTGTGTGCATATTTGTTGTAAGTGGTAACTTTCTCTGAAGGCAAGGCTTGAATAACATAGCTGTTGAATCCGATTATTAAAACATTTCTCACAATTTTATGGCGTTCAAATGAAATGTGTTTTAAGACCAAAAAACTCTGCTCAATTCGTCCTGCAGTTTATTTTTTGCTCAAGCTTCCAGTATCTGCCGGCTCTTGTGTCTCTAATTAAAGACCATTAAATTTGATTGAGTTGACTCTTGTTTTTACAAAGACCCGTAATAGTGCGGTAAATAATCGGTCCTATGTTTCTCCTCCTCTCCAAACTCTGCAGGATATTTTTCTGTGTTTTCTATTTTTTTTCACTGCCATGTTTGCCGTACTTGGTTCCAGTCACTGTTGAACCCAACAGCAGAAACATGAGCCTTTGGAGTGGTGCAAGTCCTGTTTGCATTGACGTTAAGTCTGGTCCTCAAACCCCAGTGTTTTTAGGTGCAGAGCTGAGATAACGAACAAGTGAGCTAATTTACTATTTCTGTACAAATGCTAGAATTCCTCAGTGCAGTAAGCTTCTTTCTGCAGATTTACAGGAATATTTTGGCCACAGGAGCAGACGATAGCATGACATCTTGTATTTCTCCTGAAATTATTTGAGCACGTGGATTGGCTCCATCGCCACTGTGCCCCTGCCCACTGGTGCCCTGGCTGGTTGTTATATCCTTGTTAGGGCCTGTCCCATCCCATGCCTGATGTCACCATAAATTCCCTGAAATTCCAGCAAGCTAATTATAACATTTATTTTCATTGTGGTGCTGTATCACTTTCATACAGTTACTACAAAAAAATGGAGGTAATGCAGGGGGTATTTCTAAGTTGCAGTAGTAGTAGCTAAGCCCAGTAGAATTCTGTTGCTGTAATAGGGTACACGAGTTACTGTAAGCCTATGATCTAATCCCAGCAATGGTTTGAAAAGGGTCAAGTGGTTTACATTACGTACATCTTGTTTTTGCCTATTGACATGTTTACTGAACAGACACATCTCATCAGCAGAACTACATGCTAGAGTTTACAACCATTGTTTATTGCATCTGTGCTCTAATATACATGATCACATTTAATAACCAATTTAAAGTATTGTGACTTTTGACAAGACGAGTTTGTGCTTTCATCAAGTTTGCAAGCTATTTATGATCAGCAATGACGAGTTGAAAAAACAAAATCTAGATTGTTTCATAATGATTGAGTCAGGGCACAAGCTAAATATTTCTGTCGGACCTTTCAGAACCTCATGATTACGGCCATGTTACAGCCAATAAATATGGGAACCAATTTTCAGGTAGAATGATGTCAAACAACAGCAATGTTGTAAAGTCTGGTTTATTTTTTATCGTGTTTCGGGGATAAATATCCTCCTCTTTGAAACAGTAATCATTGGGCTTGCACCCTCGTGAGAGGCACTGTTAAACATCTCACTAGGAGCATGAAACCTTTAAAAGTGCAATTTCCACATAGGCATTTTTTCAAAACGGAATGTCTTAATTATGTGTTTTCTTTCATCCCTGCTGAGGCATAGGTTTCGTTATTAAACTATTGATATTCGTAAAGACACATTAACCAAATGTGCATAAAATTGATAGGTGGAACATAATGAGGTTTCCTTCCTCACCTCAAAGGACGGGTTGATTGGTTGATTGCTGTTGGTGCATTGGTGAGCGATGAAGATGTGGTGGGAGTTGTCCAGAACAAGACTTGAAACTTGAACAAGTTTTTAATTATGCATGATGTGGCACAGATTCAATAATGCAGGGGCTCCCTGGGTTATGAATGACCTGACTAGTGGAAAGTTTGACTTCCTGCAAATAGTTCCATACATTTTTAAAGCATTTTTCAAGATAGCGATAGTGTTTCATGGTATTCATTAATGATTGGATATTGATATAAGCCATTAGTTTAATTATGGGTAGTTTTCGAATATATTTAATGAGATTAAAGAATTACAGCAAGTGCATGTTGAGAGACATGATATGGGTGGTTGTATAAATAGAATTTACTGATTTACGGACAGTTCTTGGGAATGGAACCTTTGTGTAATCCTAGGACTGCCTTGTCATGAGGAATGAGGTTACCCGATTTAGTAGGAATCCTAGAAAAACAATATTGTTTAAATGGAGATGACAACAGAGGGATCTGTTCCCGGAACAAAAAGTTAGCATGCCAGAAAAGCAAATAGTTGGAAAGGCAAATTAAAGTTTAGCCTTTATTTCAAACAGGACAGAGTGTAAAAGTATTGAAGAACGATGTGATAGTATTGAAACATAAGATTCTGAGGTGTCTCAGCAATATTTAGAAAGTTAACTTTTTGGGGGAATCTTAAACTGGTGGCATGGTCACAGAATAAGGAGTTGCCTATTCAGGATGCAGGTGGGCAGATAGCATTTCTTGTAAGTTTGTTCTTTCTGAATCTTTTTCTTGCGTGGTGTATATAATAATATGCATGCTTGTACTGGGCATCTTTCACTCACATGCAATGCGATTACACCCTAATGTCTATCTGACTCGTGCGTTAAAATCCTTCCTGATTCTTACTTTGGTTTTTAATCAACTGACATTTGGACACGTGCTCGTTTCAATCACCAGATTTCAGTTCATTGGGAGTGGCCATGATTTAAGGCTGGCATGTTTTGTGTCTTGGTGCATTAAATGAATTATCATACACTGAAAGTCTGTTTTTGGTTGAAATTCTGTTCAGCAAACAAAGTCCTCCAGTCTTGGAATTCTCTTCATTGACTTCCCAATGCATTTTGAAATGTTGATTTGTAGCTTCCCAAGGGATCTCTTGTTAATGTAATTGTTTGTACAAATACCTGTTTTGAAAGGTTTTTTTTTAATATTCACTCCTTGTATAATTGGGCTGAAAAGACTCCTGAAATTTATCAGTTAAGTCTCCCACTTATTGGATTTTCAGGAACGCAGCCTGTCGCCTCCTGAACTGAGTTTGGAGACAGCTCATGAGATGAAAAGAAGTATTCTGGTACCCTGTGTTTTTAATAGTTTTAAATTCCAATTGAAAATATAAATTACCATAGCTCAAAATATATTTAAACCACGTGGTTTAAAATACATGCACTGGCCAGTAGCACGCGATGTTTCTCTGTGATTGACTGCAGCTCCCCTGTGGCGTTGTGATTGCATCTCATTGTCGATGCATCTGCAGAGTGAAGCACTTTGACGGGGTGGTGGGGCGGGGAGGGGCTGGATACCCTTTCACTGATGATGGAGAACGGTAAATTGTCCATAAGAGCGGGTGATGCAATCTAAGGGTTGAGTGGTGCAGAGGGGCTGTATTGCCAGTGAGTCGGTCTTGTGGTGAGGCAAGTCTGTTCGAAGGTCATCCAGAGGCTTTCTGAACCCGACACTTGCATTTCTCTGCTGGAGGTGACTATTTCTAGAATCTGCAAAACATGCCTTGATGGTTCTTTGACTTCAATGATGATAGCTTGATACCCCATTACTCACAGGCTATGCATGCACAGAATTATTATTAGCTATACCTTGCAGACATCTCTCAGAGGGTTGCGAGGTCAGAAATGTAGAAGTTGGCTGATATCATGGCCTGTTTACTGCAATCTGGCTGTGATATTTTAGTGCCAAGTTAAAGGCTTTACTTAAAGCTTGGCACAAGTTGCTGTGGTGTGCACTGCTCCGCAGCAGGAGCCTGGAGATCTCCAGCTGAACTTGCTCCTATTGAAGAGAGCAGGAATCGTGCACGCAGGCAGGCACCCAAAGACTCTGCGTAGGGGTGAAGTGCTTTTAGTTTTAACCTCCGGTTTGTAGTCTGTAATTTCTGAAACAAAGCTCAAAATACTACAAGTGAGAATCCTCCTGAGGAGTAATGAAGTCTGAAGACGACTTGGAAGATGAAGATAATTTAGTACGATGCTTGAGTGGGGTTATAAACTGGGGCCATGCGATTCTTCTGAAGTTATAGAACAGTGTTCAGAGCCTGCAGTGATAGCGCCGTTGTTCTTTCCAGCCCTGATCTGCACTGTGCCAGTTGTGGAGTTCATTTACAGCAAACTGCATTTGAAATTACAAATCTGTCTGAATCCTGGAAGCATCCTTGACCAGTATGAAGCACTGGTTTTCCTGTGCCTCTGTGCCCTCTGTAGGTATCTTGCATCAAAGCTCTCTTTAGTTTAAATTAGTATTTAGGAGTTTGCATGCGAACGTGCAGCGTGGTTTTAGTCTGATCACGTCCAGTGTTACTAAGTTGTGATTAGTAATGTTGTATTGTGGTTTTTCCTGCCAAGTGCTTTTTCAAGGAGAGATGACGGAGTATCTGATGGCTGCGGAATATAGATATCCGTATTGATCCAAAGTGGTTCTGCAACCTTTAATAATAGATGCGTGGGAGTGAATGAATAGGCTGTAATCCAGTTGAGTAAGTGATGTCATTAGTTGCAAGGCCAACGCGTCGAGTGATTTCTAATCACTGGCTCCTCTCCAAACACAAATTATTTATTTATTTTAGCCTTGTCTGTGGCTTTTGGGTTTTTATCTTTAGGTTTTGCAACTGTTCCTCCCCCTGGTCTGTTTGCAGCCTGGTGAATTATTTTCCAACATTGAGCAATTTAACATTCTGCGAGTACTCTAGTACATTATAGACGACAAAGCAAGCACTGAAAATGTTTGGCGCCCCTGCAATAATCCAAAGGAATTTTATTAATTTTGATACTTCCAAAAAATGCATTCTAACATTATATATTGAAATCAATGTAAGCATCTGTAAGAAGCAATCGGACAATTGTACTGTATCTTCCTGCTCTTGCCTCAAATTTCATTTCACATATAGGGACTGTACATAACAGGATTCAAACCAGCAAGTTGGGCTAATTTTAAACATGTCCTTTCCCTAACCCCTCTCTCACCTTCTTTAAAACTTGTTACTATGACCAAGCTCTCCAGCACTTATCTCCTTATGTGATTTGGCATCATTTTAACTTGTGCCCCTGTTTCATTTTACAATCAATTAGAATACTCTAAATGTAGATAGTAAGTTTTGTCTGAGTTTGTGTAATGATTTATATTTGCTTGGTCATTGGGTGTTTTATTAAAGTTCCTCTGCCTTTTTCCAATATTTGACCTCATTTGACATGGATGACTAGAAGTTGGGGAAATTCTCATGGGCATTAGTTGCTGGTGATCATTTGTATCTTGTAGTAACGCAGGATGGAAAAAAGCTCTTCAGTCCACCAGGTCTGCAACACCATCAAACCCCCATTTACACAATCCCAATGTTATTTTCCCCACATTCCCATTAACAGATTTCAGATTTTATCACCCATCGACATCTGACGGGCAATTAGTAACCATTTAACCAATCATCTTTGGGATGTGGAAAAATATCCAGAGGTACTTCGCATGAGTGAACTTGGAACAAAATAAAGAGATGGGGAAGGAATAAATTGGCCAGATCGCTTCAGTGTTTACAGGTTCTGTGGAAAGCTTCCAATGGACTGGTCTGTGGGTTGTGTGCTTGGAGGTTTACCTTCAGTGATGACATCAGGAGAAACTGTTGTCACACTAGTGGAAATATTGAAGTGTTGTATCTTGCACCCTTTCTTTCTTCCCCTCCCCCCCCCCCCCTCACCGCCCACATAAAAAAATAATGATGTTGGGATTTTATTGGAAAATTCAACGTTGAGGTTTGTTGATTTTTGTTAGTCAAAGGGTTTGGGAGCCAAGGCAGTGGTTGGAATTAGAATGTGGGCAAGTCATACTCTGGTTACATTCAGTATGACACTGCAGCATAGCTTGTGGAGCTAATGCCCCAGTTCCACTGACCCTTCTTCATTCCTAACCCCATTTTGTACACTGCACATTTCCCCTATGTGTGGGCTTTCTCCAGGTGCTCTGGTTTCCTTGACTACTGTAAACCGCTCATGGTGGTAGAAATGAAACTTCACCATGTAGAAATTACAGCAGTGTTTATGCATAGTAACCCCATTTCAGGGCACCATAATGTTTGGGACACAGCAGTGTCCTGTAAATGAAAGTAGCCATGTTTAGGATTTTGTTACATATCCTTTGCACGCAATGACTGCTTGAAGTCCGCGATTCATGGACATCACCAGTTGCTGGGTGTCTTCACCGGTGATGCTCTGCCAGGCCATCCTTTTTAGCTTATGCTTGTTTTGGGGGCTAGTCCCCTTCAGTTTACTCGAGCATGCTCAATTGGGTTCCGATAGGGTGATTGATTTGGCCACTCAAGAATTTACCATTTTTTAGCTTTGAAAAACTCCTTTGTTGCTTTAGCAGTATGTTTGGGACCATTGTCTTGCTGTAGAATGAACCGCCGGCCATGAGTTTTGAGGCATTTGTTTGAACTTGAGCAGATAGGATATGTCAATACACTTCAGAATTCATTATGCTACTACCATCAGCAGTTGTATCATCAATGGAGATAAATGAGCCAGTACCTTCAGCAGCCATACATGCCCAGGCCATAAACCCCCCACCACAGATGAGGTGGTGTGCTTTGGATCTTGGGCAGTTCCTTCTCTCCTCCATACTTTGCTTTAGCCATCACTCAGATTATAAATTAATCTTCATCTCATCTGTCCTCAAGACATTTTTCCAGAACTGTGGTTGCTCTTTTAAGTACTTCTTGGCAAACTGTAACCTGGCCATCTTATTTTTGCAGCTAACCAGTGGTTTGCATCTTGCAGTGTATCCTCTGTATTTCTGTTCATGAAGTCTTCTGCAGACAGTGGTCATTGACAAATCCACACCTGACTCCTGAAGAGTGTTTCTGATCTGTCGGACGGGTGTTTGGGGATTTTTCTTTATTATAGAGATAATTCTTCTGTCATCAGCTGTGGAGGTCTTCCTTGGCATGCCAGTCCCTTTGCGATTAGCAAGCTAACCAAGTGCTCTCTTACTTCTTAATGATGTTCCAAACAGTTGATTTAGGTAAGCCTAAGGTTTGGTCCTCGTGTTGATATTCATAAACCGCAATAAAAGTTTCCAAAGGTGATGGAAAGACTGGAGGAAAGACTAGGTGCTGAGAGCTCTCTTATACCTGCATTAAGGAGGCAATTAAACACACCTGAGCAATTACAAACACTTGTGAAGCCATGTGTCCCAAACAGTAGGGTGCCCCGAAATGGGGGACTATGTATAAAAACAGCTGTAATTTCTACATGGTGAAACCAAAATGTATAAAAATGGCCTTTAATAAAATCTGCAAATTGACCATGTGATTTTTTTTCTATTACAAAACTCAATTGTGGAGTACAGAGGCAAATAAATAAATGATGGGCTTTTGTCCCAAACATTATGGAGGGCACTGTAGTTTTAACTTGAATCCGGCAGGACGGCAGTTTGAAACTAGAGACTCTGACGAGAGGGTTACTGAGTACAAAACCGAGGCAGCACTTGATAATTATGGGTCTCCCTTTGGGATTGAGCTGCAGGTTTTGCACGTTAGTAAAACCAGCAACAGGAGAACTATCATTACAAACTGCAACAGCTGTCAGAGGCTTGAAGTTTTGCCAAGCTGAAAGTTTACTCTTGAATTGGAATTTGTATTTGTCTTGTTGGAAAATTAAGGAGTGGAAGGAGGGGCAATGGTGTTAGCGGGGTCAGAGTTGCTAATAGAAAATAAATTAAGAGTAGATTTTTGGAGTGGAGTCTCTTAAACCTACTGCTCCCTTATTGAAGCCCTTGGTAATTGTTGCCATTTTCCATGCTGGTGTCCCACACATCCTGGGTTCCCTTGACCTGGAATTCCCTTCCTAAATCCCACCATTCCACTCTCTTTTAATATGCTCCTTCACAGGTTAGTCTTTGTGCACTGATTAGTGCAGATTGGCATCAGTTTGTAGCTGACAGTTGCACCTGTGAGGTGTATCGAATGCTTCACTGGATTAGCAAGGCTGCATAAATGGAAATTGTTGCTGAATTCCATTTGCCAAGGAAGGCTGGGCATTGACTAGCTTCTTGGCAGTTTTGTGAGATGCTTCATGGGCCAATGTTTGCTTCCTTCCCAACATTTTGCTGACCCATACTCGTTCTCTGAGTAGAAATTACAGGAGCCCTTACTGAGATATATGAATCATCGTTAAACATGGGCAAAGTGCCGGAAGACGAAAGGAGGCTAATGTTGTGCCAAACAAGGCATTGGTATAAGGCGAAAGGGGAAAGATTTAATAGGGACATGAGGGGCAACTTTTTCACATGGAGGCTGGTGGGTTTATGGATCAAACAGCCAGAGGAAGTAGTTGAAGCAAGTGCAATCCCAACATTTAAAAGACATTTGGACAGGTACATAAATAAGAAAGGTTTCAGGAATATGGGCCAAATGTAGGCAAATGGGACTAACTTAGATAGGCCATTTTGGGCATAGATGAGTTGGGCAGATGGGCCTGTTTCCATGCTGACTCTGTCTATGAGTTAGGAGTTTCAAGGCTTCCTGCTCATGTACAGATTGCTGCGTCATTGGAGAGACCAGGATCTACTTCACCTTCCAATTGCCCTGAAGAAGGTGGTAGTGAGTTGGTGCCTTTACCCACTGCAGTCTGTTTAGCATGAGTGCTTCCACATTGCTCCTTGAAGGGAATTCCCAATAATAGACTCATTGCCAATGATGGGCAGTGCAGGCAATGTATGGTTAAATCCAGCATGCTGCATGTGATCATGCAGGGTCACAACAGGTTCCTGGACTTTACATTACTGCAAAGATAGATGGAATGAAGTGACATAATCTTCTACTGCCATAGTAGAAACCTTTGTTTTCTCATTTCCAAGGGTCTTATGAAGCTAAAATCAAAGTGTTGGGGGAATGTAATGGGTTAAGCAGCATCTGTGGAGGGAAATTGTCAGGTGATGTTTGGGGTTATGACCCTTCTGCATACTGACCCGTTGAGTTCCTCGAGCAGTTTGTTTTACTGCTCCAGACTCCAACATCTGCAGTCTCTTGTGCAGCAAAGTCTGATTGGAGGATGCAGCAAATTCAAAAAGGCAACTTTACAAAGTGATAAGCAAGTGTACTCATGGTGTTCCTGAGGTGAATGATGCAAGTTGAGAGAAATTGGACGAAACCTGAGAGAGAGAGAGGAAAAGAAGGATAGTAGATGGCAGAAAGGTTGGAAGTTGCCTTTAGGAATAATAAACGTCAGATGTAAATTTAATTCATTCCTAAGGATCTGTCATTCCTACACTTTGTGATGTGTTCACCCCTGAGATGCAGGGTTTGTCACTTAACCACTCAATGCTGGGATATTTTTGGTCCCCGAGTCATGGCCAAGTATCAGTACTCTCGCATCTGTTCGAGGAGATTGTTGGTTTGAGTCCCATCTCAGGGATGCGAGTGCAAAAATCCAACCTGAAGCTTTATTGAGGCACCGAGGGAATGCTACACGGTCAGAGAACAGTGTTTTAAGTGAGTGTTTAAACTGAGACTCTGTGCCCACTCGAGTTGATGCGAAAGATCCACCTGAGGGAAGCTGGGCAGGACATGGGTTGGGAGTAATGCTGGGAGGTTGCGATGTGGGGGAAATTAAAATGGGATGTACGATTGTGAAGGCGAGCTGCTGTATATTTCTGGTGTTCTGGGGCCAAATTTCTCTTTCAGCCAGTGTTACAAAAACCTTTATCTCTGTGATATTTGTGGGATCTTGTCCCCCCAGATCCTGACCAACTTTTACCGCTGTACCATAGAGAGTATCCTGACCACCTGCTTCATGGTATGGTACAGCAGCTGCACTGCTGCGGACAGGAAGGCATTACAACGGGTGGTGAAAACCGCGCAGCACATGATCGGTGCCCCGCTCCCTGCCATGGATGCCCTCCACCGAAAACGGTGTCTGAGACGGGCTGGGAAGATCATCAAAGACCTCTCACACCCCAACCATGGACTGTTTGCCCTCCTCCCATCAGGGAGGTGGTACAGGAGCCTCAGGCCCCGAACTAGTAGGATGAGGAACAGCTTCTACAATAATACAATCACATTGCTGAACTCGGAGTCCCGTCGATAGATTTCTCTGGTCCCTCCGTCCCCATTGTTTAATTATTCTGTATTTTTTGATTATTCTGTATCTTCTTTCTTTCTATTTTTTTTATTTCTTTATGCACAACTACTACGGGCTGACGCAAAACTGCATTTCGTTGTACTCATACTTGCATTTGTGCGATGACATTAAAATTGAATTGAATTGAATCTTGCAGTGTGTAAATTGGCTGTGAACAACAAGGACTACATCTCGAACATCATTGAATTGTAATGTGTTTTAAGATGTTGATAATAATAATATAATAATAATATTTATTTATATAGCACTTTTCAACAAAACCAGTATTTGAACCAAAGTGCTTTACAGAGATTGATTAAATTAATTGAACAGATCAATGCAATAAATCCATACAAATCAAAAAAAGAGAAAAAAGAGAAAAAAGAGAATAAGAAAAAAGACACAGAAACAGTACACTATAGAAATCAACATGAAACGTCCCCCCACAGCAGAATTCACTGTGAGGGAAGGCACCAAAAATATCCAGTTCTCCCCCTCATAGTCCACCCGAGGTCGGGGCCTATATCTGGCCTCCTCAGCCATCCCGGTGTCTTCAGGCCCTCCTGCCGTGAAGCTGGATCATCGGCGTCGGTGAACATCCATCAGCGGCCTGGACTGAAGCGGCCGCTTCCCCCCCGAAGACTGCAACGACCAAAGTTCACAGGCCGCGCCGGCCGAACCCCCGACACTGGCGATCTCGGATCCCAGGCTCCGCGGTGCTGTCGACGGTCACAGTGCCCCGGAGCTTACCGCAAGGCGACCCGGTAAGGCATCGCCCGCTCCTTGTAGATGTCCCAGCATCTACACCGCCGTCGAAGCTGCAGTCCCCGCAGGAAACGCCGCTCAGCGCTGCTCCAGTTCGACTAGGCCCCACAGAGAGGACGAAGATGCGGTTCGGAGAAAAACCGCATCTCCGACCAGGTAGGACTGGGGTTAAAAATAATTTCCCCCTTCCCCTCCCCCACCCACCACATAAAAGAAGACCTCCAAGAAACACCTCATATTAACAGGACTAAAAATAAAAATAAATAAGGGTGAAAGGACGGACTGCAGGAGGAGCGGCCATACACAACGGCGCATCACCCCCGCAGTCCGCCACCATATATGAAACTATGAGGCATAGATAGGGAAGAGAGTCATAACCTTCTTTCTGCACTTGGCTTCAACAAATTGCCCCTAGTGTGTAGGACACAACAATATGATAACAAAGCAGTAGTAGACGTTTGATCGATGATCAGCATGGACATTATGGGCTGTAACCAAGATGGCGCCCAAGCTAGGTGACTCTCCGCGTGTTAGTCCCAGTGAGCAGTCACTCATTGCAATCACTCCACTCTTTCAAACCTCCACGCATTTCTTACCATTCCCTTTACACTGCGTTTCACTGTACCTCAGTACACGAGACAATAAACTAAACCGAACTGCAGGGCATGTTTCCACACTGTATCTCTAAACTCTTAACAAACTAGAACTTTTAAGCATTTTTTGTGTCTATCTTTGGTTTAAACCAGCATCTGCATTGCCTTCAAACACTTCGAGCATTAAACTGCTTTGCTTGTGTACGGGCCAACAACAGTTTCAAGATGCGTACGATTTGGAGCCAAGCACATGGCAAATGTTTCTAAAGGAACTGCAGATGCTGGTTTAAACCGAAGATAGATACCAAAAGCTGGCGTAACTCAGTTGGACAGGCAGCAACTACTGGAGAGAAGAAATGGGTGACATTTCGGGTCGAGACCCTTCTTCAGACTGGGTGACATTTTGGGTCAAGACCCTTTAGAAAACATATAATATATATGAAACGTCACCTATCCACATTCTCCAGAGATGCTGCCTGACCCGTTGAGTCACTCCAGCTTTTTGTGTCTGCATGGCAAATGTTACTTGGTTTACATGGGCGAGACGAGGGAGATGGTAGAGTTTTTAAATAACAAAAGGCTCAAGACATTTCCTCAACCCTACTCCCACAGCTCATGGCTATAAGCTTCAAGGTAGTGTTCACCACTATCCTCCCCTCTGCCCACAACATTAGCAGAAGCCCCCGTTACCATGCCCGGAGTGCAGGGGTAGGTTGGACGGTGCTCAGCAGCTGCTCGGCAGTTGAATAAGGCCATCCCAAGCTTGGAAAGGTGCTCTTCCGAAAGATCACTGCAGGACAGCGTCAACTCGCCCAACACCTGCAGCAAGGAAACCCAAAACCCAATCAGACATACATAAAATACTGGGGTACCTCAGCAGGTCAATCAGCACCTCTGGAGAATGAGGATAGATTACATTTCATATATATCATATACATACATATATTATAGAAACATACAAAATTGTTGCCGATTCAATGGCTGGACATCCAACATGGAGCCAGGCCTTTTGGCCCATTGAGCCAATGCTAAGGGGAAAAGAGCAACATAGTCTGTGTAGGAAGGAACTTCAGATGCTGGTTTACACCGAAGATAGACACCAAGTGCTGGAGTAACTCAACGGGATAGGCAGCATCTCTGGAGAGAAGGAATATAGTCTGGCTTGATTTAGTGATTCATGCTGAATCAAACAATGTGGTGATGTGGCAAAGTTTGGGCAAGACACCTTTCCTTTCTGGTAGCTTCTGAGGAGTGAGCTTTACTCCTCTCGAATGGGCTGATGGTCAGGTTAACAATGGATGTGTCGATCAGTTAACATGTACCCTCGCTTTGCAGAGAGTCTGTGTTGCCAAACATGCCTGTGTCAGATTCTTGCACTGATTGGACGGGACAGATGTTGCTGTACAACATGCCAGAGTTGAAAAAGAAGGCTTTCCTTACATTATTAAATTAAGATATTAATATGCTGTGTGGGCAACACTTCATAAATTCACTGGTGATAAATTTGCTTCTTTTTAACTGCAGACATCAGATTGGAGCAAATATGATGACCGTTTGCTGAAGGCAGTGGAAAAGGGAGATGTGGATAAAGTAACATCAGTGCTGGCCAAGAGAGGGGTCATGCCGACCAAGCTGGATGTGGAGGGCAGATCAGCGTAAGTGTCCTGCAACCACTGCTACTCCTGGGCCCACCTTCAATCAGCCTTTCAACTTCCATGCTGAAGATTGACACGGAGAGTGGAGGTTCGACCCAACAAGTGGCGGGTGGAGAGGGGTGTCCCAGCAAGTGTGGGGGGGATGCTTTCAATATACGGGATGTTGTACAATATCTATTTGGCCTCCACTCGTTCACACTGTGTCGAGATTACCCTTCCTGTACACTGCTGGCATCCTCTCACTTTCTCTCTGGCTCTAGCTCCAAGTATCTCTCTTCTTTCATGTGCCCCCACCCCACCTCTCCCCACTCTCCTCAGGTTTCTCTCTTGTCTTCTCCCATGTTAAGACTCAGACTTTGATTTGTGTTTCTTCTGCTAATAACAGCACTGTAAAAAGTCTGGGGTATTATGACCTGGTTAAGGTCAAGTAATTGATCGCATAGAAAATTGTAGTGTTCTTGCTCAGTAAATCTGTGGTGAATGTTCTACTAAATCTGCTGCATTGCCAGACTCCTGTTTGTTTTGTCTACTTTTTATGCCACATAATATCATGAAAGATTACTTTGCCTTATCGACTTAGAATTTGTTTAATTATGGTTAGAACTTGTTAGCTCAGGGATAAACTGCGCTGATCACTTGCAAAGCTGCGCATTCTGTTTAGTGGAACACAAGTCACGATTCACCTACGGCTGGAGGAGATCAAACGCAGTTATTTGAAACAGAACAGTGGAGTTCTCAACGGAAAGCCATTAAGTCTGACAATAGAAATTGATTTTTATTAAAATTAATTTGTTCAGTAACTTCAGCCTTTGTGATAAGAGGGACGTTGAACAATGCCTCGGGCAGTGTTCTTTGGATAAAGTTCCAGTTGGTAAAATACCACTTTGCATTTAATAACATCTTTGATGTAGTAAACCTTGAAGCCTTATCGGGAGTTCTGTCAAACAAAGCCTAGTTTTGAGCCACACAGGAAGATATTCAAATAGATGACCAGACATACAGGTTTAAGGAGCACTTGCATACAGTACCCTCCTTAATGTTTGGGACAAAGACCCATCATTTATTTATTTGCCTGTTATGCTCCACAGTTTGAGATTTGTAATATAAAAAAATCACATGTGGTTAAAGTGCACATTGTCAGATTTTATTAAAGACCGCTTTTATTTTGGTTTCACCACGTAGAAATTACAGCTGTGTTTATACATAGTCCCCCCCCATTTCAGGGCACCATAATGTTTGGGATATATGGCTTCACAGGTGTTTGTAATTGCTCAGGTGTGTTTAATTCCTCCTTAATGCAGGTATAAGAGAGCTCTCAGCACCTAGTCTTTCCTCCAGTCTCTCTATCACCTTTGGAAACTTTTATTGCTGTTTATCAACATGAGGACCAAAGTTGTCCAATGAAAGTCAAATTAGCCATTCTGAGACTGAGGAACAAGAATAAAACTGTTGGAGACATCAGTTAATCCTTAGGCTTACCTAAATCAACTGTTTGGAACACAATTAAGAAGAAAGAGAACACTGGCGAGCTTACTAATCGGAAAGGGACTGGCAGGCCAAGGAAGACCTCCACAGCTGATGACAGAAGAATTCTCTCTGTTATCCCCAATTATCCCCGATTATAAAATCCCCAAACACCTGTCCGACAGATCAGAAACACTCTTCAGGAGTCGGGTGTGGATTTGTCAATGACCACTGTCTGCAGAAGACTTCATGAACAGAAATACAGAGGCTACACTGCAAGATGCATACCACTGGTTAGCCGCAAAAATAGGATGGCCGTGTTAGTTTGCCAAGAAGTACTTAAAAGAGCAACCACAGTTCTGGAAAAGGTCTTGTGGACAGAGACAACGATTAAGTTATATGAGACTAATGGCAAGAGCAAAATATGGAGGAGAGAAGGAACTACCCAAGAACCAAAGCATACCTCCTCATCTGTGAAACACGGTGGTGGGGGTGTTATGGCCTGGGCATGTATGGCTGCTGAAGGTACTGGCTCACTATTCTTCATTGATGATACAACTGCTGATGGTAGTAGCATAATGAATTCTGAAGTGTATCGACACATCCCATCTGCTCAAGTTCAAACAAATGCCTCAAAACTCATTGGCCGGCAGTTCATTCTACAGCAAGACAATGATCCTAAACATACTGCTAAAGCAACAAAGGAGTTTTTCAAAGCTAAAAAATTGTCAATTCTTGAGTGGCCAAGTCAATCACCTGATCTGAACCCAATTGAGCATGCCTTTTATATGCTGAAGAGAAAACTGAAGGGGACTAGCCCCCAAAACAAGTATAAGCTAAAGATGGCTGCAATATAGGCCTGGCAGAGCATCACCAGAGAAGACACCCAGCTACTGGTGATGTCCATGAATCGCAGACTTCAAGCAGTCATCGCATGCAAAGGATATGCAACAAAATACTAAATATGACTATTTTCATTTACATGACACTGCTGTGCCCCAAACATTATGGTGCCCTGAAATGGGGGGACTATGTATAAACACAGCTGTAGTTTCTACATGGTGAAACCAAAATGTATTAAAAATTGCCTTTATTAAAATCTGACAATGTGCATTTTAACCACACGTGATTATTTTTAATTTTACAAATCTCAAATTGTGGAGTACCGAGGCAAATAAATAAATGATGGGTCTTTGTCCCAAACATTATGGAGGGCACTGTATCTTTGTTTAATACCCTGTGTTTTTCTAACATCAGAATATTTTATGTCTCTGAGAGAGCTCATCATGCCTGTAACGTCTTTTTCCTCTGCAGCTGTTTCTCCAAGAATTTATCAAATTCTGGTTAGAATTGTTGCGTTGGTTTATGTGAGTCTTTGTGGCAACACTGCCGATCAGGCAGAAAAATTCCTTTCTGGCAATTTTACTTGGATCCGCATTCCTCTTATTGCACTTTTCCCATCCTCATTCCCTTCCACCTGCATTGCTTCATTTAGCTTCACAATTTGCAACTTCAATCTTTTTGTTTCACACCAGTTTTTTCATCTCTAGCCTTTGTCCAACAATCTGCCGATCAAATCCATTTACCCGTGTCAACCTATTACCCTGCCCCTCTTTTCACTTTATTTTCCCCCTGCCGTCCCCCCAAATCAGTTTGAATCATGACCTATCCATGTTCTCCAGAGATGCTGCATGACCTGCTGAGTTACTCCAGCACTTTATGTTGCGAATTCTGTCTCTGATTCATTCTTAACATATGAAAATATTGATTTTGTATGAATTCCAACTGATGTCCTACAATAAAGATAGGGCTTGTACGTCAAGATCTTTAGGCAGTTTCTTAGAACAACACATTTTCCTGACAATAGATTTACCTGATTGGTATTTTTTTTGTCTCATTTTAACGTAGCAAATCTTCTCACTATTTGTGAATAGAGATTTAGACGAATACAATGCTGTTTTGCTCTGGGCATTCATGGATTGTTGGTGAATTTAACTATCCAGAGGAAACTATGAATGCACAATTTTCTGTTCAGTTAATTAAAAACGGGTGATTTAAAGGAGCATATATTTTGAAAGAATTACTTGTTCCAAAGTCTTGTTCCAAAACTTAATTATGCTGCAAATGACAGCGTGTTTCTTTTAGATGGTTGGATCAGTACTTGCCTTGTGCAAGTATGATGCAGCTGAAAGCTAATTAGTTGACCTTCACTTAGTAATGCTGAGATAATTCAACATAGCGGCTTCAGTTTGAATTCTAGAGTTTATTTATAGCTATGTCAACAACAAATTTTGTTGAACTACCATAAAATCCAACAGGAACTTAATAAAAGGGAATGTAATAAATTTATTTTTTTGATTATGCAAATGATGCCACAGATATTTTACTTTTGCAAATGGAAATATCAGTAAGTGCTCTGAACATTTGAAAGTATAAAGCAATCCATTTTGGCAGAAAGAATGAGGAGAGACAATATGATCCAAATAGCACAGTCTTAAAATGTGTGCACGGACAGAGGGACCAGGGTATATAGGTACATATCTCTGTCAGGCAACATGTCAGGCAATATGACAGAAACAGTTTGTGAAGCATTCGTGCCAGAGTTTGGTTGAGGCACTTAAGCACTTAAGAAATTACAGTTGTATTTTAGATTTGATTGAATTTAATATTTAGCTGTTATGGTGGGATTTGAACCTGTGCTTTTTGATTGTTAGTGCAAGTCTTCAGTGATGTGATGTGCCTGTCACCACTGTTATTGTTGCACCCATTTGTGTGTTGCTCTTCAAAA
This sequence comes from Leucoraja erinaceus, assembly GCF_028641065.1. Taxonomy (NCBI): domain Eukaryota; kingdom Metazoa; phylum Chordata; class Chondrichthyes; order Rajiformes; family Rajidae; genus Leucoraja; species Leucoraja erinaceus. Next base: position 13,421,012 of record NC_073409.1, read on the forward strand.
AGCGCAAGTATAAAATAGGGTGTCTATGCGGGAGGGGAGTTTGATTCTCAAGCAGATTATTCTGGAGCACATGAGTTTAATTTTCATTTTGATTTCCTTGTCTTCCAGTTTCCATCTTGCAGCTGCGAAAGGTGATGTCCCCTGCGTCAATGCAATGCTCTCACATGGTGTTGACGTGACGGCAATTGATGCTGCAGGTAACTCTTCACACTGGCACCGGGGTCAGAGTATCAGGTTGCGTCTCAAATTGCCACTTTTAAGATAATAGTTATTTTTCTCCTGCCTTTCTCCAATTGGAACTAGTTGAACAATTTATTTCTTTGGTCTGTTTTGCCTTCGAATAGGATCGACTGATAAATGTTCCCTCTAGGTCTATCTCAAAATGGTGATTCTCTTGGCATCTAAGAATCTGTTGGTCTCAAGGTGGAATATACTCAGTGACTGAAATCCCTCTGCAATTGTGAATTCCACAGAGCTAATCTCTGTCTCAAATGTCCAAACATTTGTCCTGAGTCCATAACTATTAGTTCAAATGCTCCCAGGCACAGGAGCAAGAGAGCTATAACAAACATGCCTGTTAATTCTGCCATTGAAGGTTTCTGTATATTTCAGAGGTGTCTCTCTAACTTACTCCATAAAATGTAGGACAATAGGAACAACTTTCTCAACTCTATCCAGCAAACCATACTTTTATCCCTGTAAGATGTGTGTAACCTTCCATGGGGAAGCAGTCCAGAAGTATATATGCTGGACTGCTCTTTATAGCTACCTTTGGAATTTTTTCTTATGTTCCAACTTTGTTCAGTCTGAAGATAGTTACAACCACTCTATTGTAGAATTATTCTTGTGAATCTTTAGCAGTTCTGCCTGCATCTAAACTTAAGTGAAAAGTAAATGCCATGATGATATTTATTTGCTCTTGGTATGTGGTGTAGCATTTCTTTCATCCTCCCACTTGACCTGAGTTCATAGTACAGTGCTTTGGTGGGCCAAGAATCGTGTATTGACCAGACCAGATAAGGAAGACTTATTTTCTTGAAGATTAGTGAACCAGATTTTTAAAATATTTCAATACAATGATTTTCATGGTCTTTTTTACTAACTTTTTTTTTTTTTTTTTTTTAATAAACTTTTTTTTTAACTATACAGCTGCCATAGTGAGTTTTCAAACCAGCCTCGGGATATTTGTCCAATAGCCAAAATATTCTTACTTTGCCACTATTGCTTTTTCTCTTTCACACATCTAAGCTCCAGATGTCGATCCTTCCATCAAGCCTCTTCATTGCCATTTTATTTAGATCTCAGAACAAATTAAATAACCTAATAACATCTTCACTATGACCATCAACAGTACAGAGAACTTGCATCTGATTTTTCTGAGTTCATATGTAGTTATACAGGTGCACAACCTTTTATCCGACGATCCAAATAACGAAAAGCTCCGAATAGCGACATTTTTTCGGTCCTTGAAGAAAGGTCCTTGAAGACGTTCACCGAGGGCGGCCCGCAGAGGTGACAGCGGAACCTCTGTTCGGTCCTCGAAGAAAGGGGAACTAAATCCCCATTCATAAAAGAGAAGGTGATGGTATATTGCGCGGGAGGGTTAATAATTTACAATCTGCTGCTGCCTGCCCGCTGAGTTAAAAATTATCGCTCCCTTCAGTTTCACCCCACCTACACCCCTCTGCTTCCCGGCCATATGTGTGACCCCTTCCCTCCCCTCTCCAGCTCCCCGCACATTGCACCGGCGCGGGGGCTTTGCACTGCCTTCACGTCGGAGCCAGTGCCAGTCACCGGAGACGTCAGGACCAACGGGACACCGGCCCCCAGGCCCACTGCAAGCATGGAGATCCCAGAGACCCACAGCCAGCAGCAGCCCAGCCACGTTCCAACTACAGAGGAACACGCTCCCCGTAGGGACCGAAGCTGATGGTGCGTCTTGGTCTTGAGGTTGCGGATGAGGGGGCACAGCTCGGGCTGTGGCGTCTCCAGCCACCCCCCTGTACAGGAGCTGAGACTTGGAACTGTGGGGTTGTTTGCAGTTGCAGAGGGAGGGGGCAAGGGCGGTAAAGTTCCCAGTCTCAGCTCCATTCCAGGGGGGTGGCCGGAGACGTCAGGACCAACGGGACACCGACTGCAAGCACGGAGATCCCAGAGACTCACAGCCAGCAGCAACTCTAGCCCAGCCCCGCTCCAACTCCAGAGGAACCTGGGTTGCGGATGAGGGGGCGCAGCTCGGGCTGTGGGCGAACTGCCACTTGTCGCTGTAGCGGCGCATCGGGGAGCGGGTTCTTGTTGGTCCTGACGTCTCCGGCCGTCCCCCTGGACAGGAGCTGAGAGACGTCAGGACCACCAGAAGCCGCTCCCCGATGGGCCGCTACAGCGACAAGTGGCAGTTCGCCCACAGCCCGAGCTGCGCCCCCTCATCGGGACACCGACCCCCAGGCCCACTGCAAGCACGGAGATCCCAGATACTCACAGCCAGCAACAACTCTAGCCCAGCCCCGCTCCAACTCCAGAGGAACCCGGGTTGCGGATGAGGGGGCGCAGCTCGGGCTGTGGGCGAACTGCCACTTGTCGCCGTAGCGGCCCATCGGGGAGCGGCTTCCTCTGGAGTTGGAGGGACAGGGAGACACAGCGGCTTTTGAGAATGGTGGGCAATCACTTCCAAAGTTCTGCCCACACAGTCAGTACACCTCTCCTACACTTGTCTCCCGCACTAAGATCATCTCGCAGAGAATGATCCCAGCCTAACCCTCCCTATTCTCTCCTATTCTGCAAGAAAAAACTACATTGAAGACTCAAACTCGCGATCGAGTAACTGCCGGAATCGAGGCGCAAACTCGCGACCTTGCGAATATGAGCCGAGCACTCTACCACTGCGTCAGCCGTTAAAATCTACGCTAAAAATCTTCCATTCCGAAAGCCGAAAAATTCTGAATTACGAAAAGTGTCCGGTCCCAAGGCTTTCGGATAAAAGGTTGTGCACCTGTACTTGGAGCCCTGAATCCCAGAGTTAGCTTCTCGGTGATTGATGGGAAGAAAGCGTACGAACATGTTGAATATTGGTCCAGGATTGATGAGAGGTTTGCTAGTCCATGAGGGAGATGCTAATGTGGGAAAGAGTGGTAGAGAATCACATCAATGTGACTTTTGTTACAGTACTATGAAGAGCCAAGCAACTGGAGGAACCGTCAGAACTTGAGTTACACCACTTTTGGGTGATCTGGATGCAACAGACTGACTGGGGGCTTCTTTTTCTGTAACTTTCAACGATTCTATTTTGGGTTATCAACTGGTGCCCACTTGTCCCGCAGTGGATGTCCGAAGGAACCGTCAAGACCAGTTTAAGAAAAACTCTATTGCTATTCTTAAGGGCTGTGCAGTTGCTTATAGAACTCACTGAGAAAGAACCCACCCCGAGTCCAAGGTTCATTAATTACTGATTTTATTTTTTCGTTATCTTGCAGGACAAAGTGTGTTACATCTCGCTGCTAGAAATGGGCAGTCTCTGTGTTTGCAGCGGCTGCTTCAGGTAACTGCAATTGCATCTTGGAATTATTGATGCATTAACATGAAGATCAAGTGTATCTGTCCATGAAGAAATTGTTCTTTTTAACTTTGCAATAGAGAATGCCCAAGGGTAAAGCTGTAGCTTCTGCAGCTTCTGAATTCAGTGTGCTGGTGCCAAGTATGTGCCTGTAATACACACACTCAAGTACTTCATTTCCTGCTGTCCTATTTTTAAAACTGAGCAAACACTAGTAACACAGAGAGAGATGTTTTTTAATTCCCATTCTATTTCTTCCAGGCGATTCCATGATGGGTAGAAGGCGGGTAGATGGTTACATGGGGCGGGCTTGCTGCACCAATGGGTTGCTTTCTGTCTTGTATGTTTGTGTTCAATATTTACAATGCAGGAACAAGTTAGACACAAAAAGTTGGAGTAGCTCAGCGGGTCAGAGGCATCTCTGGAGAAAAGGAATAGGTGATGCTTTGGGTTAAGACCCTTCTTCAGACTGCGAGTCAGAGGAAAGAGAAACGAGGGATATAGGCGGTGATGTAGAGAAACATAGAACAAATGAATGAAAGATTTGCAAAAAAGTAATGATGATAAAAAGTAACAGGCCATTGTTGGCTGTGGCCTAGTACCTTCTGTCCTTTGAGATCAAGTACAGACATACCTTCCTACAGGAACAGGTAATTGCCCGACCAGTTTGCGCCAATCTCTATTCCACACAATTTTATCACTGTTTCCTCTTTCATTTTGTTGATGAATCATTCTGTTCCTATCTCCTTGGTGTGTTTATCCAGCTCATCCGTTCTCTCCTCCCCAACCTCTCCTTGTGCCACAGTTCTCTGTTCCCACCACCAAGATATTTCCTCTTGAATAGCTTGATGTATGGTTAGGAAGGAAAGCTGGTGAGATTAGATGTGGACAGAGGGGAAGAGGCTGTAGTGGAGCACAAACACCACCTCGTAGTGTCAAGATGTTTGTACTGTGTATATTTTGGGCATGTTTTCATTCATTCTAAAGGAATACTAATTGTGTTGGTCAATGCATGTGCAAAAAATATTGCATTGGGACCAATGGAAGGTAAATTTATTTGATCGTATAATCTGCAGATTTTTAAATTACGCGACATGAGTCTTGTTTGATTGGGGAAAGGAAGTGGTGGGGGGGGGGGCAAATGGGAGGATAGTTGTTGCCCTTTAGCACACAACTAAAAGCTTTTCACTGTACCTTGGTGCAGGTGACACTAAACTGAACTGCACTGCAGGAATTCGGGCAATTCTGTCTCAAGGCGGGGGTGAGGTAGGAGGTGGGGGATTACCTTTGTTGTGCAGATATAACAAGCATGTGGAGATTTTAAATAGTGGAATTTGTAATAAAATACGTTGCACTGCCGATATTAATGTTTAAAACTCACTTCCATAGAAGACGAGAGGAGACCACTCAGCCTATCAGATTCATACCATCTTCTAGCAGAGCAATCTCATCAGTCCCATTTCTGTCTCCTTACTTCCTGTAGCCTTGCATCTTGTTCTCGCTCTCATGCTATTTGATTATTTTGCCATCTAACTACAATAAGGGGTAATTAATTAATCAACATGTGTTTGAAATGTGGCACACCCAAGCTATCACATGGAGAGCATGCAAAGGCCACACTGACCGATCCAGAGGTCAGGATAGAACCTGGGTCCCTGGAGCATAAGGATGTTATGCTAACTGCCGCTAATGTCTGTGTGGAGTCCGTGTGATAGTCCATGTGATAGGTCCTCTGGGTGCATCAATTTCCTCTTGAGTCCCAAGGACACGCTGTGGATTTTATTTGTACGGTAGTTCAGAATTTGTGATAAGCAAGGACATGAGATTCCCTTAAAGCTTGTCTATACTCGCAGTAACTATCCCATGTTGAAAAGACTGAGTAGCCGTCTAGCTGTTGCAAAGAAATTTGCGAAAGCCTATTTCTGCTGCAAGGAGTGATCTTCATTTTATAGGAAACCAAATTTTTCTGCAATTTTTAATGATTTCAGTATGGCGGGATGATGTTTTGTTCGCCTGTATTAAATCGGTGTGTTTTGTTTTACAGCAAGATTGTCCTGTAGACACTATAGACCATCAAGGCAGATCTGCCCTTCATGATGCAGGTCTGTATGCATTGCTTAAATCAGCTGGGGTTTTTTTTGCGGGCACAGAATACATTTTAATGGGGTTCTGGTGCTTTACGTGTTTAGAGAGCAAGTTTCTTTTCGCTGGAAATGTTGGTGTACAGTTGAGAACTGTCAAAATCTTCAGTTGCTTGTACATAATTAAAAATTCAAAAGAATCTGCAGATACCAGAAATGAAAACAAAATACTGGAAGCACTTGGCCAACTCTGTATAAATAGAAATACCTTTTGTGCCACAACCCTTTATTCAAGCCGGGGAAGTGATAAAACAATTGACTTTTAAGTTTCAAGAAGGGGTACAAATAGGAAGGACAAAATAAATATCTCTTGGTGAGAATGATTAGCTGTGAGGAAATGTTATTCACAAAGTCATCTGCTTGACAGACTTGTGAGGACTGTTGGAGTGAACAAAGGGGTGTGTGAAAGATTTGAAATGCAGATCAGAACTCTCACAAAGATCTGAAAGCATAACGAGAAGTCTGGAAATACTCAGCGTGTTGGACAATGAGTATGGAGAAAGTTTTTAAAAACTGAGTTAATATTACAGACTGATAGTCTTGCAACAGAACTCTCCAATGAAAGGAGATGGAGAATTAAAAGTGAAGTTGCAAATCCCACTCTTACCCAGCCTTATCTACCAGTTATCTTCTGCACTGTGCCACTGTGAGCTTCATTGTAGAATCGATATCAAATGTTGCAATTTCAGGTGAGTTGCTCTCTGTTTGTTAGACCGGTTCTGCAGAAAAGTTATCCCCTTGTGGCACGTTTCCTCCCTAGACAGTGTCTGATCTGCTCGGCATGTAAGTATCCTCATAATGAAGAAAGGTTTAATATAAACCACCCCTTGCATAAAAATTTAATTTGTAATTATGTTCAGCATTTCAGTGCCCTCCATAAGGTTTAGGACACGATACAAGATACATTTATTCGTCACATGTACCAATTGGTACAGTGAAATGTGTGGTCAAAGACCCATCATTTATTTATTTGCCTCTGTACTCCACAATTTGAGATTTGTAATAGAAAAAATCACGTGTGGTTAAAGTGAACATTGTTAGATTTTAATAAAGGCCATTTTTATACATTTTGGTTTCACCGTGTAGAAATTACATTTTAGTTCCCCAAATGCATAGTGCTTTAAAACTGATCAAGATCCAATTAATTAAGCAAACTTTATTCATGAAAATGAGATGGGTTAGCTCCAACTGAAATCCAAAATTTTGTTTAACATATTATTTTTTTTATAGCTGCAGATCGTTATCAAAACATCTTGTAAGGCAAATTGAAAAATAATTTTAATAGCGTCGTTCACAGTTACAGAACAGTTTTTCATCCAATAGAGTACATTTAAGTGTTGCAGTGAAGGAAGTATAACAGCCATATTTTTGTGCATCAAACTGCCAGAGAAAGCACAACTGCAAGGAAAATATTTGAGCCGAGGGTAAAATAATCAAAATGAAATTGATATTTTAAAATGATAAATGATACCAGGTTGGCCTGGGATGAATTAATGTTGAAATTGGTTCCTTTCACGCTCTTGTTCCTTGTTCAGAATGTAAGATCCTCAGACCGACTTCAAGTCTATCACACTTCCACACTGTCATGTATGAGTTATTTCAGTCTGGGATAAGATAAGCTTGCAGCTGCTTATCTTGTCCTGGAAAGTTACTGTAGCATTTCAGGCAAAGCCATCTGTCTGCCATTCAACCACCACTCATTTGGAACCGTTAACACTCTCTCCTGCTCAAATCTCCTCTCATAACTTTTCTCTCGTCCAAGAGCAAAGTCGTGATTTAATTATGTTATTAATTGGGAAGTTTGAGGGAAGTGTTAGTGCATCACGTTGCAAACCCTGCAGATTCCAGAATACCGTGTGACCCAGCCTGTCCATGTCCCATACAAAGCTCCGAACCAGAAGTTTGCTGGGGTGTACAGTCTGAGCCTGAGGCTTTATTATTTTCATCCCAACCTAAACTAAGTTGGAGGCATCCATAGAAAAGGAGAAGAAAATCTTGTTTGGTAAGGTGTGCATTGCTGTTAATTAAGAAAAGCTGGTGCATATGTTGATACTAAGCAAATAATTGATACGCAGGGAGCTGGTTGCACACCCCAACTTGAACCCGAGTGTTCAACTGACGTGACTCCAAGATGACATGCTTTATTGGATCGCATTGGACTAGCATCAACTGGCTATGCTGCACCTTTCTGCTCCTTTACCCGCCTTCCTCAGCACTATATCTTTCCCTGTGTATTTATTTAGCTTCAAGAGTCAGAGATTCATAGTCCTGCAGTATGAAAAGCCATGCCGACCAAGGAATGGTCTGAACTAATCTCATTTGGATCTTTTCCTCAATCTATCCTATCATTTAACCCATTAATCCAATTTGCCTCATCAGTCCTTATGGGAGTGAGTTACATGTTCTCTCTGCACTGGAGATAGAATGTTTCTCAATATCTTATTGAATTTTTTTTTTTAGCAACTGAAATTTGTAATCCCTTGTAAATCACATCATCTTCTTAAAGGCATCTATCAGGTAATTTAAATACATCCCAGGCAGTTAAGTTGTTATGAAAAAGCCTAGAAGGATATAAATCTGTGACCAACTGAAATTGTTACGGTGGTTTTACTATCATGTAGGTAGGTAATTCCAAATTATCTTTGTTAATGAGCTAGAGAACTCGTATTATTGATTAATGAGGGAAAGTTGTAGGACAGCTTGTTTGTGCTGTCACGGTATTTTCCACTGATGTTTGCAATTAGAATTAGTTTGTTTTCTGTCACACTGAAGTGAAGGACTTGACCCTCAGGGTACAAGTTTTAATGCTTTGTACGAGAATGTGTTTATTTTAGAAGGTTATGTTTTATAGATTTAAACTAGTGTGTCATGGACATTGTAAACAAGGCCAAATATTCTTATTTGCTTGCTTGAATGAGGAGCTTGCTTGGTCTTGTCTTGGACAATGGTGAGGGTGGAGGGGCAGATCTTGCCGCTCCTATGGTCTGTATTTTTCTCCAGATTCCAACGTCTGGAATATTTTGTGTCTCGTGCTTATTATTGTTATCTTTGTGACCTGGATGTTGGTTGACTTGGGTGCGAGTTGTTTGTGATCTAGAGAGCATTATGTAAGGAGTGCTTCCCCTCTTCCTTAAAGTTGAAATAACGACAGCTGGCCAATTTTAAAGTTTTTCTTAGTTCAAGCATTCTCCTCATCCATAGTGCAGACAACCAACTCTGCTTTTTGACCTCCCTCCTCTCTTGCTTTTTGATATCGACCATTATCTAAGATTTCTCAGTTGATAAAATGTTATACCTTTTTGCTTTTACTAAAGATTATTTATCACTAGACTTGAAAGTAGCATGCAACTAAAAAAATGCCTTGGATGCTACAAAACGTATGAGACATTTCTTATCCCACAGTGCATCTTGGCAATCTGCTCATCATCTTTCTCCTCAAAACGTTAGGAAGTGACTGCTGCAAGATAAAGTCATAACCTGCTAAATCATTGCTGGTTAGCTTAGGGAATATTTGATTAGAAAAGGATGAACTGATTGAGTCAAGAATGTAAAAAATCCGGAGAGCAGGAGGGGGCTCTTTGGCCTCTTGAGCCTGCTCTGCTGTTTCATGAGATCATGGCAAATCTACCTTGACTTTCATTTCCACCTTACTATCATGTTTCTTGATTCCCTTGTGAAAGGATTGAAATGAAAATTAGAGTGGATGTCCAATCTTAAATTGGTATTTGTAGAGGGGTCAGTACCAAACTTCTGCACAAAGCAGTGCAGCAAATGTATGGCACAGAAATAGACCTCCATTGCAAATCAGCCATGCACTCTTCATCTTGCCTGCTATCTTCATTCCATTGTACTTTTGTAGTTCTCCCATACATCTGTGCTTTCGGCATGAAATTGCTCATCAGTAGGTCATGGGAGCAGAAACCATTCTAGAGTGCAAATGTCATGGCAGAATTCCAGCATATTGCTGACTGAGTGCTACTTTGTCTCGCTCCATCTTTTGAATGAGACGTGAAGTTATTGTCTGGCCCGCCCTCTTTACATCAAAAAAAAAAAAAAATCCTAGGTCATTATTCTGAGTAAGGGAACGCAGGTTTGAGATCATCTCCCCGGTGATCATGCTAATAATTATTCAACAAGGCACCGGCAAGTAATTAGTGTACAAAATGTCGATCGCACTTCCATAGTACTTAATTGGCTTTTAGATGTTTCACGAGATTTGACTTCTTGAGAGGAATATATATCAATGCATTTCTTTCTCTCTCTCCACCCGTCTCATTGCCGAGCCAGTTAAATACTGAAACAATGCATATACATTCTTGGTGGTATATCGTGGCAGTTTGTGGTCTGATTCAGTTCACCAGATGAAACGAGTCATGTTTATGCTGTCAGACCTCTAACAAATTAACCAGTCTGTTGTTCAGCGCTGTGATTTCAATTGTACTTATTCCCTATGTTTCAGCGGTTGCTGGTTGTGCATCATGTGTGAAACTACTTTTGGACCACGGAGCCATTGTGAATGTCAAGGATAAAGTAAGTGCGATGAATGTCTGAGATGCAATATTCCTGAATGCAAGATATATGGCAGGGAAATGTACCATGACTATAGACTGCGTGACCGTGTTACTGGGCTCATAATCAAAAGCTTTGGTTCAGTCATCCAGCGATACCACTTCAAATCTCACTCCAATAGCCAGGGAATTTAAATTCAAGGAATTAAATTACAAACCTTTATTTCAAAAAGGTAATTTTATCTCAGTGTTGGTAATCATTGACCAGCTGGATATGGAGAGGATGTTTCATCGTGGGAACAATCTCCTTTCCTTGAGGGCCATAGATGCAGCATCTTTGAATATTTTTAAGGCAGAGGTAGGGGGGAAGGAAATGGGAGCACAGATTTGAGGTTACAATTCGATTAGCCATCCTTTTATTAAATAGTGAAGCAGGCTAGAGGAGAGTTTAGTTTAGGGATACAGCACGGAAACAGGCCCTTCGGCCCATCGGGTCTGCGCCGACCAGCGATCCCTGCACATTAACACCATCCTACACACACTAGGGCCAATTTACATTTATACCAAGCCAATTAACCCACAACCTGCACATCTTTGGAGTGTGGGAGGAAACTGAAGATCTCGGAGAAAACCCAGGCTGGTCACGGGGAAAAGGTACAAACTCCGTACAGAGAGCATCCGTAGTCAGGATCGGACCTGTTTCTCCAGCGCTGCAAGCTCCGTAAGGCAGCAACTCTACCACTGCTCGGCCATGTCGCAAACATCTAACTCGTATTTGTGTATATGTATGAAGCTACTGAGATTATTGTTAAAATCCATCTGAATCATGGATATCCTTTAGGGAATGAAACAGTCATATACCCTCGGCCCAACTTGCCCATGCCGGCTGAGATGCCCCATCTACGCTAGTCCCACCAGCCCGTGTCTGGCCCATATCCCTCTAAACCTTTCTTATCCATGTAACTGTCCAAATGTTTTTTAAATGTTGTTAAAGTACTTGCCTCAACTACCTCCTCTGGCAACACATTCCATATACCCACAACCATCTGTGTGAATAAAATTGCCCCTTAGGTTCCAGCCCTTAAGTCAGAAATCTTTTTTTTTTAATTAAGCCACCTATCCAAATTTAAAACCCATTGTGCAGCCTTTTCGATTTGGCATTGTTCAATAACTTCAGATGACTCGGAAATAATATTGAGCCTCTAGGCAGTAGTGGAACCACTATCCAGTTTTACACATTATGAAATAGCATCAATGGACAGGCCTTTTAAAGAATACAGAAAAGGCATCAAATTTTTTTAATTAATTCAAGGGATGTGGGCGTTGTAGGCTGAGCAAGCATTTAATTGCAAAGCCCTTGAAGGTGGTGGTGAGCTGCCTTCTTAAAGCATTAGTTCTTGATGTGGGTGCACCCACAATGCTGTTAGGGAGAGTGTTCCACGGTTTTGACCCCCGCCGATGAAGGAACAAAGCTGCGTTTCCAAGTGATAATAGTGTGTGTACTATAATTTGGACGGCACCTTACAGGTGGTCGTGTTCCTATGCTTTTAGCGCTCTTGTGCTTCCAGCTGGTCGAGATCATGGATTTGGAAGGTGTTGTCTCAGGATATTGAACAGTGCAGCAGAGGAGTGGGCCCTTCGGCCCACAATGTTTGTGCCAAGCAAGATGCCAAATTAAACTGATATCATATGCCTGTACATGATATATATCCCTCTATTCTCTGCACTTCCATGTGCCTATCTAAAAGACACTTAAATGCTGCTATTGTATTTGCCTCCACCACCCCGTCTCAATGCGATGGCATTCTGTAATGGTACAGATTGTTGCTACTGTACATCGGTGATGGAGTGAGTGAATGGTTGTGGAATGGGAATGGCTGCCTGTCAAACAGGCTGCTATATCAAATACCCTTGACAAGTAGAATGGTAATTATGTGGACAGAGTGGAGAAAGTCTCACTGCCTTTGCTTGCTGTGTTGTGTTCAGGATGGAGGAACCCCCCTTCTGTTGGCCGCCCAGTCATGCCATCCAGTGGCCTGTCGACTTTTACTGGATCGGGGAGCAGACATCAACTCCAGAGATAAAGAAAACAGGTAATTTGGACAAAAAAAAAATTTAAAGTTTGAACAAAGTCTGTCCATGTTGATTGAGGAAATGGCAATTCATCTTGGTGTTATGAGCAATCCAGTAATTCCAGTAATTCATTGGTAGACGGTGTGAATTTATGTTAATAAGGCAAGCTTTATTTCCAAGCAGAAGAAAGACACAAAATGCTGGAGTAATTCAGCGGTAGGATCTCTGAAGAAAAGGAACAGGTGATTTTTTGGATCGGAGGCCTTCAGACTGGGAGACATTTCTAAGCAACCTACTTCCCATTATTAGTGAGGTTGTGTGCTATTCGCAGAACAGAATCCAGCCAATCTGCCTTTAATTGCTCTTCGAGCTGCATAAGACCATTCTCCCACCCTTTTCATTACTTCTGACTGTAATTATTCGCTTATTCTTTGATTCCATCTTTGCTAGTTCCCTTGCCTCTCCCTGTGGGGTGAGTTTCTCTCTCTCTCAAATCTCCCAGTAAAGGAATTATTCTCATTTTTGTTTTATTTTGTTTGACGACTGTATCTGAGATAGATGGTACTGGTTATGGTTCTCAAGCAAGTTTTTACATTTAACCTTATACTCCTAACAACTCAGAAGGCCATACTGGCTCTTTGTATCTGGCTCTTGGGAGCAATTGCCTCACCTTATACACCTGTAATACATCTCTCTCTCTCATTCTCTCTATAATGTGCATCAACTGCCCTATCATTCTGTTTTGCCATTTATTACAACTATGTCAATGAAGTGATTTATTATTGTCAGCTTAATTACCAGCATGATTTTGGGATGTGGGAGGAAACCAAATGGTGTACCTGGTAACAAAGTGTCAAGATATATGGGGGAATATGATACTAAAGGGGACTATGACTACTGGTCATCTTGTTGGCAGAGCAGGTATGAAGGGCTGATTGGTCTACTCTTGAATTTCTGTGGAAGTGCCACATCCACTTTGTCCACCACTAATTTGGAGCCCCTGTACTTTGTGAGACACTGTACTTTGCTTCCAACGTCTAACATGGGACTTTTATTTTAGGACTGCATTGATGCTGGGATGCAGGTCTGGTTGCAAGGATGCAGTAGATGTTCTGTTAAAACACAGAGCTGATGTTACCTTGGTGGATCAGCATGGTCACCAGTGCTTGCATTATGCACAGCTCTCCAAAAACCCAGACCTGTTGACTTTGATCAGAACTGCAGTGGAGAAGGCGGTTAAAGGTAAGATGATTGATGCATACAAAAATATCTGACCATTTAATTTATTTTGCTTCCCATTGTCCTCATTTCTAGGTTGCACTCTGTCTGAATCAGAGGATTATAGATTCAGGGATTAGGCATCTTTAGTGCAGTATTGGTGAATGCTATGCCGTTAGAGAGGCTGCCCTTCAGTTGAGACGCACAGTTAGGAATTTAAGATTCCAAGTGTCCTGGAGCCAACTTTTACTGCTTGCTTCTGAACATTTTTCAGTCTGCTCTATCACGTAGCTGAATTGGGATCTTTCCATGCACAGTTTGCTGGCTACATGGTAGTGCTGTCTCAGTGCCTGAGTTTGCTGCGGACCTCAGGTGTTCTCTGTGTAGAATTTGCACATTCTTCTTGTGACTGAGTGGATTTACTCCAGGTGTTCCAGTTTCCTCCCGCATCCCAGGGGTTTATCGGTTAATTGGCCTTTGTAAATTTCTCCCAGTATGTAGGAAATGGATGGGAAAGTGGGATAACTGAAGAGCCAGTGATTGAGTGAGAAGGAAACTCCAGTGTAGCCAGTGGATTGGGGCTGGGTTGCAGTGTTAATATGGGGAGCTGAGTGCCTAGGAGAATAGGGGTGGTGATAAGCTCTGGTATTTGTGGTGCACAGTCTGACATTGGTGCTGTATTGAGGCTTCTTCAAAGTTGACCATGAAATATTTAAAGAGACTGCTCGACAGTAAAGAGTTGAAAGGCATAAGAAGTATGTGTGGATGGGAGTGAAAGAAAGTGGGAGTAGGCTAGAGTGGAGTATTAACATCGTCACAGCCCTCTTGGATTGAATAACGTGCTTCTCTCTGCTCGTTTCAAAAATAGACCGTTACTCCATTGGCCTTGTCTGGCTTGCATCACCCAGATCCATGCTGGGCCAAACATCTGACACAATCAACCATTTACACGCTAGGCTGGGAAACTATGTCTGGGAGGGGGTGGGCTACTGATTTGCACATACACTTTGACTTTGATCTAATTTGTATTCCATGCATTATCATTGTTGTCTTGATTTTGCCATTTGAGTGTCTGGGGCGCAGTGTGTGAAATGGCTTGATAAATACAGGTTTGAAACGTTAGTATTTATTCTGGCCAATTTGAAGAGATTCTTGCAATTACTGTGCTTTAGATATACTGAATCACAATTTCCACCCACCTAATATATCTATGCAAGAATGAAATGCCACAAAGGGTGTTTGAATGAGCGTGTGTTTGCGCATGAATAACGTAGCCTTGTTGTAATTCTGAAGCATGTTGGACATGGATGAGGCACAAGATTGCTGCAGCAAAGATGAATTGCCTGCGAATCATGTTAAGCTTAAAACTATTACTCACATGCTTCAAAGGGCGCAAGTGTAATCTGCTGCCTGAAAGGCCAGGGTCATAGATCCAGATACTTGTTGATAAGGAATTGGATGTGTACTTGAAAAAGATTGCAACGCTATGGCGAAAGAATAGTGGAATGTTGTTAATGCAATCGCTCCTTCAAAGTAGCAGCAGAAACATGATGTGTAAATGACCAGCTGCTAATGTTTCTTTGTCAACCGTTCAGTATTTTTTCATGAAGCTGAGTTACAACCACACGCACAACATTGTGGTGCTTTGCCACTTAAATGTTCATTATAAATGCAAATTGAGGTACAAAGCCATCATAGGATGCCACTAAGTACATAAGTTTGATAAATAATCTGTTTATTCATTGTTAATAGATTGCAAATGTGGGGACACTTTTGTGTGTAATTAAAATGGTTTTATCCAGTGAAGTATATTGTAATTGTCCACAAAAAACAGTTAATTGCGATGAGGTAGCTAATGTCTTGAACCAATCCACTACGCATTTTTCTGCATCAGTTGAAAGGGCCACACCTGTGAATATGAGGAAGATAGACGCAAAGTGCTGGAGTAACTCAGCGGGTCAGGCAGCATCTCTGGAGAAAAAGGGAGAGTGATGTTTCGGGTCGGGACTCTTCTTCAGACTAAAAGTATAGGGGAAGGAACTGGAAGTACGAAAAGGCCAGAACAAAGCAGGTCTGTTAACAGATGATCGTGGAAGGGTGGAGCCCATAAAGGTCCATTGTTGGCTGGTGAACAGGTGATAAAGAAGGGATGCAAGATTGCGAACAGTAGAACTAGTAGGCGCTTGGTCTCGCCGATATATAGGAGCCCACACCGAGAACAGCGGATACAGTAGATTAAGTTGGAGGAAGTGCAGGTGAACCTCTGCCTCACCTGAAAGGACTATTGGGGACCCTGGTTGGAGTTGAGGGAGGAGGTACAAGTACAGGTGTTGTGTATACCCCTGTAGCTGGGGAAAGTTCCTGTGAATATAAGGATGGTGTGAACCATTGCAGTTTGGGTAACCTGTGCTTGAATTTCGAAATCTTAATTGTGGTAAATGAGAATGGAAGAAGGGTCTCGACCTGGAATGTTGTCTGGCAGTTTCTCTCCTTGATGCTGCTTGACCCGCTGAGTTCCTCCACCAATTAGTTTTTTCTGCTCAACTTGTAATGGATGTTTGATGGCAAGGAATTGAATGAAATACTCAAACTAACTCTGTTAAATCAGTGTCCGGAGTTTAACATATAACTCTACAGTGCCATCTCCTGATTGCAGAGTGGATTACCCCGGCAGTGTTGCAGACTTAAACTGTATGCACAGCTGTGGTGTGCAAAGATCGCTCTAATATCTTTGGTGGTGTGTGTGGGGGATTTCAACGTCAGACCTCAGATTTACGAGCAATTAGTTCAAAATCTGAGTTAATTATGCTGTCGTTAATGTGAAAGATTATTGGATTATTAATTGGCGCTGATTGCAAGCGTTTGCGTATTATTGGCTGCCACCATAAATCGTGACGTAGTGCAGACACTGATTTTCAAAATGTATTTGTATAGCATCCATACCTCAGTGCATTCTGCACCTTCTCAACTAATTAAGAACATTATGCACTCATATTTCTTCACAGCATGAAAGGATGCCATTCAGCCCATTCCTCTACTTATATCCCTGTGATCTATTGTCACTCTCATAGAGAAATAGGTGCAGGAGTAGGCCATTTGGCCCTTCGAGCCAGCACTCTCATGCCCATTAACGTGTGATTCTCCAACCACCCATCTGCACTTTGGGGTAATTTACAGTAACCAATTAACCTACTGCCCGGCCTGTCTTTTAGTCTCTTCAGCCTCTGTTGTACTTACAATATATAATATTGGTACAATATCTATGCTGAACCTAATACCAAGGTAAACTAATCTAATTTGCCTATTGATCCATACCCCTCTATTCAATTTGCCTACCTTAAAGCCTCTTAAATGCAGCTATTGTATCTGCCTCCACCACCACCCCTGGTAGTGCGTTCCAGGCACCCTCCACACTGTGTAAACAAAACATTTCCTTGACATTTCCACCCAAGGAAAAGGTTCTAACTCTTATCAATGGCTCTCATAAGTTCAATTACTTCTATCAGGTTTCTTTAACCTCTGGCATTCTAGAGAAAACAATCCAAGTTTGTCCAACTCCTCCTTGTAATCCAGACAAGATTCTCCAAATGCAGCCTAACCAAAGTCTTATAGAGCTACATCATAACTTCCTGACTCTTGTACTCAATGTTCTGACCAATTAAGGTGTGCATACCATATGCCTTCTTTACCACTCTGTCTATTTGTGTTGCCACTATCAGAGAGCTAAGGTCCTGGACAACAAGATCCCTCTGTACATTAATGTTATTAAGGGACTTCCCATCAACCGTATGCCTTCCCCTTACATTCAACCTCCTGAAGTGCTGCACCTCACACTTGTTTGAATTTAATTCTCCCATTTCTCCATTCGTTACTGTGGTTGATCTGTATCCCGCTGTATGCTTGGCGTCTTGGTGTCATTTGCAAATGTACTAACTAACCCATCTACATTCACATCCAAATCACTTGTATACATCTCAAACAACAGCAGTCCCAGCATAGATCTCTGCAAACTCCAGGGATTTTGGGTAACAGACTTTCAGCCCATAATAATGTTCTTCCACCACAACCCTTCTGTGAGTAAGCAAGTTCTGAATCCATACGACAAGTCACTGTGAATCCCGTGAATCTTAATCTTCTGGATCCACCTATCATGTGGGTCTTTTATCAAATACCTTACTAAAATTTGTGTAGGAAACAACCATCGCCTTGCCCTCATTGATCACTTTCGTCAACTTTTCAAAGCATAGAATTCCCGGGATTATCTGTGCTTCCTTTCTTAAACAAAGGAAGAACATTTGCTACTCAATTTTTCTGGCTAGAGAAGTTGAAAGGAACTCCACCAAGACCTCTATAATCTCCTCTCTGGCTGCTCTTAATAACCCTTTTTAAATTATATTACTTATTTCCTTCAGTACCCCATTGTACTAGACTTTTGGTTTTCTGGTATTTCTGGCAGGATTATTTTGTCTTCCATGAACACAGACAAAGTGTTTGTTTAACGTTTCTGCTATTTCTTAATTGCTTATTATATTCTCTCTTTTCTACCTGGAAGAGATCAACATTTTCTCCTTGCTTCTCTTTTTCCGTCGGCCTTCCTTTTGAAGCTCGTTTTTATGATTCTCATTCATTTGCTCTTAATTTTTATCGTCTTTTTTTTTTAAATGCCTTGGTTCTGAAATCTTCCATTCATTGAGTCATCAGCATTTGTGGAAACTTTTAAGTCTTTTCCTTGACTTTTATATTGTCATAAACTTCTCAAATTGGGCACTTTCCCATTTACTGGAAAATTAATGCTTTTCATTCATCCTTCACTTCCAGGATGGATTCCAGCTGTTTGCTGCCTTTCACCCCTATAAGATTTTAAATTGATTTATTATTGTTGTTATTCCAATAATTGTTATTGCTTTAAATCGCGTAAAATGTTTCATTTTTATTTAATTACAAAAGTGGCTGAGTTCCTCTCCCTCTCCTGTGTGCTTTGTGCCTCACTTAATCACAATTCTTCAATTCAAAATACAATCGAAAGTGCAAGATGTGGGGATCCTAAAATGGGGAGTAGCATTTCTAAAGTATTAATTATCATCTCAGGATATGCCAAAATTGTATACAACCACTTTGAAGTGCATTTAGGAAATTGTTGTGTAGCTGGCACTAGCAATTTGATCACAATAGGCTCCCACAGCCAGTGTGTGATAATAGCCTGCTTTAAGGACATTGACTCAGATATAAATGTTAACTAGAATTCTGGGTATTCCTACAAACTATTCTTCAAATATGAAATGAAATCAATGCGGAAAATCAATAGGTCAAGGGAAGTGGTAGAGGTGGGAACAAATGCTACATATGAATGAAATTTGGACAAGTACACAACAGGATAGAGTTTAGCGATACAGCTTGGAAACAGGCCCTTCGGATCAGAGTCCACACTGACCATCGGTCACCTGTTCACACTCGTTCTATTTTATCCCACTTTCACATCCGCTCCCTACACACTAGGGGCAATTTGCAGAGGCCAATTAATCTACAAAGCTGCACGCCTTTGGGATGGGAGAGGAAACTGGAGCGCCCGGAGGAAACCCATGCGGTCACAGGGAGAATGTGCAAACTCCACCCAAACAGTAGCGTTCTGGATCGAGCCTAGGTCTCTGGCGCTGTGAGGAAGCCTCTCCACCAGCTGTGCCACTGTGCCGCCTTTAAAGATTTGGACAATGTGGTCCAGGCAAAGGCAAGTGGGACTGGCTCAGTTTATCAGACAAAATCTGTCGGGCTTTTCTTTTATTTGTTCCCTGCTATTGGCTTTTCACTTTGTGAACGTTTGTCAATGTGAAAGGTTAGTTTCTAGTTTCAACACGTGTGCGTGTGTGTGTGTGTGTGTGTATATATGTATAGAGCATTGTGATTATTAACACACAATTTTGTTCTAGCTCGTAGAATTTGCACATTAGGAACAATTTTCACATTATGAACAGGACTTTGAATTATTGGTTTTTCAGACAGAAATGCAGCTCCCATGAATATTACATGTAGAAGTTGGCTTTCTACACGTTGAATTGTTCCCATTTGTGACATCCAAACATAGGGCAACTTTTGTCTATTCCGTCGTGAATTGTGGGTGTCATGATAGACCAACATTTATTCCCCATTCCTAATAGCTCAGAATGTGATGAGCTGCCTTCTTGAACTGTTGCAGTCTTTTTGTTGAAGGCGGCACCCTCAGTGCTGTTGGAGAAGGAATTCCAGGACTTAGACCCAGCAATAGAAAGACTGGTGCTTACATCCATGTCAGCCTAGTGTGTCTTGTGTTGGGTGCATTCTTGTCTGCTGCCTAGGTCTTCCGCAGTGTCAGAGGTGCCTTAAGAGATGCCTTCAATGATGTTGGTCTATGAATTGTATGTAAGTGGAACTAACTGTTACAAAGGTGTTCTTGCACAATTACTTTGCTACCCATGTACTGTCTCTCTCTCTGTGTAATCTATTTCCTTGCTACCCTTTGTTCACGAATTATACAATCTGGATTGCAGAGGAAGGTTAAATTTGTGTTCATAATTCACGCTGTTAATATTTTGCCTTTTTACCCCCACAGTGAGAGACTCCAGTGTGAAACCACACCAAGTTTCTCAGGTAAGTCTTGAAAAATACTGCACGTATACATCAGTAAATGACCTGCAGATATCGGAAATCTGAAATAAAGCAAGAAATGGTGGAAACACTCAGCAGGTCATGCCGAATCTGTGGAGAGAGAAAAGGTCAATGTTTTGGATTCAAGATCCTTCAACAGGACCCTTCAACAGGAAATTGGAGGAACAGCACCTCGTATTCCGCCTGGGTTGCTTGCGTCCGGATGGCATGACAATTGAATTCTCCCAATTTTAGCTAGCCCTTGCTGTCTCCTCCCCTTCCTTAACCCTCGAGCTGTCTCCTTCCAACCCCCCCGCCCTCGGGCTCCTCCTCCTCCCTTTTTTCTTCCTTCTCCCCACCCCCCATCAGTCTGAAGAAGGGTTTCGGCCTGAAACGTCACCTATTTCCTTCGCTCCATAGTTGCTGCTGCACCCGCTGAGTTTCTCCAGCATTTTTGTGTACCTTCGATCTTCCAGCATCTGCAGTTCCTTCTTGAACCCTTCAACAGCACTGAATTAACTCCGCTTCTCTTTCCAGAGGTTCTGCCGTGCCAGCTGAATGTTTCCAACAATTCCTGTCCTTATTATGATTCTTTTCATGGCTGAATTAATTCCCGACATACCTTTGGAGTTGAGAATGGTTTGAGTGAATACTGGTGCTTTTATTTATTTTTTAATGTAGGGTGCCTTGTTGGTCCGATGGGAATAAATGGCAATTGGAGACTTGGCTCTATGGTCGAACTTTAAAGTTCAACTCATAGTACAAAGACGGACTGAATCATACCAAGCTTTTGCCCAATCTCAATATATAATCCTCAACAGTTCTGCATCTTGCTGACTCCTACCCCTCTCATCCCCTCACTGGGTTCTTTTGTTGTCCCCTCACTGACCTCTCCATTTTGACCCCTCCTCTGCTCCCCTTATCTTTTGTCCAACCCAACTTCCTGCAGAGAATCTTGATGGGTGGTGGGGAAGAACTCCTTGGCCACATTCTTGGATGTTGTCTGATGTCTAATGGTTTAGTTAGTTTAATAACTAAAGCTGGTGACCTGGACTGTTGATCCCGAGATGCAAGTTCAAATCCCACCAGAGCAAAATGGGAATTTAATTCAAGTAATTAAATAAACCTGGAGTAAAAGGCTAATCTCAGTAGAGGTGACTATGACACTTCTGAAAACCTACCATTTGGCCCAACAAAGGCTTTCGAAGGCCTATATGGATCTCCTTACGCACCAAAAAAACATAGTAATAGAATTAGGCCATTCACCTCATCCAGTCTACTCCATCATTCAATTATGGCTGGTCTATTTTTCCCTCTCAGTCCCATTCTGCTGTCTTCTCCCTGATAAGACTCATATCTGCTATCTGAAATAACCCAGAAAATTCAACAGAAATGGGCAATATATACCAGTCTTTCCAGTGAGTTGGACTACACTGTATTTTTCATGCATTGAAAGAGTCCATTTTGTCCAGTGACTCCAGATTGCCTTGGAGAATCCCATTTCCCCACTAATTTCTATGGAACCTATTCTGTCACATGCCCAAGCACTTCCCTCTGATTCATCTGCACCAGGGATGTGGGCAGCCATTTAGCCCACCGACCCACTCATCCTTAGCATGGGGGAGGAAACGGGAGGAGCATCAGAAGGAAGCCCACTTGATCACGGAGAGAATGTACAAACTCTGCACAACCATCAGCAGATGCAGGAATAGATACAGGTCACTCGTACTGTGAAGCAGCATCACTACCTACCACCATCCCCAGATACCTAGTGATTTTCTAAAGATTATTTTTGACAATTGTAAATGTTTTTATCTTGGTAATTCTTGCAGTAAGCCATTGCACTTCGAAATTGGTTCTTGACAGCTTTTGTTGTGATCAGCCATCTGTTGGCAATTACAGCGGTTCCCTTTGTTTCACGATTCTCCACTCCTGCACTCATGCTGTTTTCAAAGCTTACATGGTGAAATTTGAGAACGATGGAGAGGAAGATGATTACATTTCAATCTGTGTTTTAGAATAAGGATGACTGTATAAATGGGTATCTTGGATCGGGGCGTTTGTGATTATTGCGCAAGGTCATTACCTGGTTTTTGGAAAGAAGGAAATTGAATTACATTAAAATGTCTACTTAAACCTCCAGGCTGTAGAGCACAGTGGATAATTCCAGGAGATTTTGAAAGATCTTAAGCAGTGAAGACATCAGCAGTGAAGTCTGCTGGCGCTGTTAAATGCACTTTGAATGGATTACTTTTTTATGAGATGCTGACTTTTCTGAAATAATAAATTCAATTACGGGGACCAGTTTATCTCTTCCTGTTTTGTTGGTATTTGAGTAGTTGCTGTGGCAGTTCCAAAAAGATGGCCATTAGGATCTTTTGTGGAGCTTTCCTCCAAAATGTGGGCACTGCCTGCTGATCCCTGGGCACATCCCTTTGGCCATTATCAATGAAGAATTTTATTTGGAGTGGAGATAGGCTGCAATACAGAATACTGAATTTTGAGTATCGAAGTCCAATATAATATTAATGGAAGGAGATTTATTCTGGATCCCAAACCTCCCATCTCATTGGAGACCTCAATTTGTTCTGCATCACTAACCCCACAATTCACTGTGGACCACCATGCCAATAATCTCCCATCTCATTATGTTCTGCACCTCTGACCCCACAACTCGTTGTAGTCCACCATTTATTCTATACCTCTAACTCACATCTCATTGTAGACCACCGTTAATTTGGTGTCCACTATCGTTAGTTTACAAAGAAGCATCTTAACTCAGAAGCTGACACTCGCAAAGTGTTTATTCATTGAGACAGTAACGTGTATAGAAGAAATGAGGATTGGGCAACACATCATCTGCATAGCACCTGTACCTTTTGCTGTTTGTTTGCAACCAAAACTAATTATTACTATCTAATCTCTTGCTGCAGCACTGATTCAAAGTTTAGATGGATCAGAGGAAAGGTCATGTTAAATGTCATCTGATTGCTGTGAATGAACTGAGCCACACAGATATTCAATCACAGATAATTCAGTGCACACAAGCTTGAGACTTTGTTTCATCATTGAAAAAATCCAGTATTTAAAGTGATTGCATTATTTTCCTTAAAAATTACAGGCTGCTGAAATGCCACAGAAGCCAGATCAAAGACATCTTCCAGTCGAAACCAATTTGGCACCGAATCAGAAGGAGCAGCGCACTATAAAGGTATTATTGTAGCATGTTCTTTAACCAGCTGAAGGAAAAAAACAAACTGCTGGAGGTCTTGACCTGAAATGTTGACAACTAGTTTCCTTTCACAGACACTGCTCGACTTTCTGAATTCCTCCAAACAGTATTCTTTGTTGCTCTGGAGTCCAGCCTCTGCAGTCTCTTGTGTCCCTAACATCTTTGAAGGTCCATTGTCAATAGTCCCCTCATTGAATAAAGTATTTACTCTGATGCAATACAGTTCATGGGATGACCCTGGCTTGGCAGATATTACTGTTTAAGAAGGAACTGCAGATGCTGGAAAATCGAAAATGCTGGAGAAACTCAGCGGGTTTGAAGTCTGAAGAAGGGTTTCGACCCGAAACGTTGCCCATTTCCTTCGCTCCATAGATGCTGCCTCACCCGCTGAGTTTCTCCAGCATTATTGTCTACCTGGCAGATATTACTGTTGTCTCTGAATTCAACAGATTGAGGGTTCAATTCCCATCACTGAGATTGTAGCACCAGTACTACAGGCCTGCTGGATCTCCCAGTTGCTAACAATTTTAACTCCCCTTCCCATTCCCACACCAACCTTCCTGTAAGGTTTAAAAACTCATCACCTTGCTCCTGTCTGAAGGTTATGGAAAACACCAATTATCCATCGAGCTATGTTGGGGTTGGGCAGTCAAGACCATGCTGGATGTCAGAAACCTTTGCAAGTATCTGCAAATGAGCTAAATAACTCTTCTCCTCTCACTCTTTTACTTTATGCTACCATTCATTTGATAGGCAACGTTAAGCAAGCGCTTTTTCCAATCAACATTTCAACGCTCATTATGTTTTTAACTAGTAGCACTTCCATTTTTATTTTTTTAATTTACAAACAACTTTTACTCAACTGTATCCGAATGAATCTGAAATTCAGACAGCAAAAGTTGTAGAGAGTATCAGGCACCCATGAGTAGAACTGCACTTTAACAGCCGATTGTGCTGCAGACAAGGGTTAGCAGCAGCTGAAGGGCCATATGTCGTAAAATGTCAATGCAGACGGCCATGACGAGGCACCATCATTAGCCTGAGGAAGGGTGCCAACCCAAAATGTCACCTACCCACTCCCTCCACACGTACTGCCCGGCCCGCCGAGTTACTCCAGCACTTTGTGTTTGCTCACCATCATTAAACTGTTTCCCCTTCCACGGATGATGCCTGACATGCTGCACCCTGCACATTGTTATTTCAGGCCTCCAGTATCTCCAGAGAATGGTGCTTCAACCCTTTAGGGTCAGAGTTATACATTAAGGTTTTGGACACGCTAGAGGCAAGAAGCATGTTCCCGATGTTGGGGGAGTCCAGAACCAGGGGCCACAGTTTAAGAATAAGGGGTGAGCCATTTAGAACGGAGATGAGGAAACACTTTTTCACACAGTTGTGAGTGTGGAATTCTCTGCCTCAGCGGGCAGTGGAGGCTGATTCTCTGGATGCTTTCAAGAGAGAGCTAGATAGGGATCGTAAAGATAGTGGGGTCAGGGGATGTGGGAAGAAGGCAGGAACAGGGTACTGATTGTGGATGGTCAGCCATGATCACATTGAATGGCCGTGCTGTCTCGAAGGGCCGAATGGCCTATTCCTGCACCTATTGTCCATTGTCTATTGCATAGAAGCAAGCCCTTTTGTCCAATCATCTCAGTCCTATGAGCCCACAGTTGACCCATTTCCCTCCAAATACTTCTTTATCCCATACCTATACAGATGCCTTTTCAATGTAATTGCCGAAAGCACACATCGAATCAATCAGGAAAAACTCACAAGCACCTCTTCAGACATTAAAAGATCTAATAAATGTTCAGTGTTTCAAATTTCCTTCAATCTATTATTTTAATTTCCTGCACTTGAATTTGTTTCCAATCTCTGTCATAGTAATTGCAGATCTGAGTAACAAATGTGTTAGTTAAGCACGATTGGACAGACTGCTTCAACCCTGCTGCTCTATTAATGAAATGTGCTATTAAGCACAATTGATCTTCGTTGCGAAGTCTAACAACATCAACAGTGATAGAACTAAGCCTGTATAATGTTTCTCCACACAGTAACGTGAAAGGTAGTAATTCTGATATTGAAAGATCCTTGCACTCTCTCAACCTCGGGATGGTCCAAAGTGCTTTGCAGCCAATGAAGTGTAGTTACTTCACTGTAAATTTGGTAACCAAATGATGGTGGTCCAGGGTCTAATAACGTCAAGAATGTCAGAGAGAACTCCGGCTAGGCTTCAGTCTTAGATGAAAAGAGATGGCAGCTCCAACTGAGCAGTACTTCCTCAGCATGAAACCAGGAGTGCCCACCTAGATCATATCCTCAAGGCTCTGTGAACAGGACATGTACACAAAACTTACATCTTACTGCCTTGCTATAAACACACAAGGTCCATGATAAAATGGAACTGTTAGATTTTCACCAGCTTCTAAATAGCTATATTTATGTTGGCTTAAGAGATGGCATCTTCTAAACCAGGTGTTCAACAGAAATGATCTCTCAGATCAACATTCTACAACATAGGAGGATCCCATCAGACCCATAGCATATCCGAGTAGAGCAATCCCCCCTCTCCTTACTTCTTTGCAGCTTATCCTCTCATGTCCAGCAGCTTCCCATTGACTCCTGTTATTTACCGATACCACTTTGGTTTAGGAGTTCTAAGGTGACTGATGTGGCCAAGGAGGGAACCTCAGATACTTCCAAAGATGGGGCAGATTGCTGGGTAATTTGTGAGATGGTCCACTCATCCCACCACTTAACATGTGCCTCAGATGTACAACCTAGAGGCTCACATGCCATTCCAAATTCTCCTTCACCACCTTTTTATTGTCATGGACAGAGGCCACCAGAACTTAATGGAAATATTATCCTTTATCAAGGAAACTTTGAGCACATCCTTGAATCTGGGATGTGTAGGAAGGAACTGCAGATGCTGATTTAAAACAAAGATAGATTCAAAATGCTGGAGTATTTCAGCAGGATAAGCAGCATCCTCCTACTCGCATACTGTTGATTGAGTCCCAGATCTGAACACCCAGCACCCATTTTCTGATTCGAAACAAGTGCAGCCAGGTTTGTTTTCTCTGCAAATCCCACTCGCCCACCCACAACTCCTCCGT
Organism: Leucoraja erinaceus; assembly: GCF_028641065.1. Lineage (NCBI taxonomy): Eukaryota > Metazoa > Chordata > Chondrichthyes > Rajiformes > Rajidae > Leucoraja > Leucoraja erinaceus. Next base: position 13,447,468 of record NC_073409.1, read on the forward strand.
TTGGATAAATTTAATTTATTTCTCTTTAGGAACTTCAGATTGAAAATGAGGATCTCAAAGGAAAGTTGAAAAAGCTCAGTCACGAAAAGAAGGCCTTCCTGGAGAGAGCGAATGGACTTCAAAAACAACTGAGCCAGGTACGTCAGTAATAATCTGCATATAACTGGACCGTCAACAAGGAAAAAAATCCATGGTTGTTTCATTGCTAAACAACATTTGACATCAAATCACGGCGAAATTAGGGCAATTTGTTAAAAAGCTTGGTCAAAGAGGCAGTTTCTCAAGAGCATCTTGAAGAAGAATTGGTAATGGCAAAGAAGTTGGGAGAGGGAATTCTGGAACGAAGAGCATTGGCAGCTGAAGGCACAGACACCCGCGGAGGAGCAAACAGGTTAAGAGGATCGAGATTTGAGGAGTGAGGAAATTACGAGTTAGGGAGACGATAAAACGTGCATAGATTTTAAAATTGGAGACTTGTTCTTTCAGGAGCCAGCGGATCAGTGAGCATGGTGTGGTGGTGTGTATTAGGACGTGGGCAAAAGTTTTGGCTGATTTTAGGTTGATGGAGAGAAGTGTATTAGGATGGCACGTGGAAGTAAAAACCAGTGCAAAATGAATAGTGCTTTAGGATAAATGTCCTCGTGATAAAGTCAGCTTTCAGCCATAGGTGAGCAGAGGCAAGGCAGTCAGTGATGAGGAGAAACAGCTGTTTTAATGATGGAGATAACAGGCCCACTTCACATATCTGCTACTTGTTTGTGGAGTCCAGACTCCATGACTTCTCTTATGTCTGTGGCTCTGTGTTCAAAACCTACCAAAACTCCAAAGAATTCTTGAATATCTATAAAAGTTGATATATTGATGCAAGAAACTCTAGACGTTGGAATTTTGAGCATGAAACAAAATGCTGGAGGAACTCAATGGCTCAGGCAGCATATGCCAGTCTGAAGAAGGAACTTGACTCGAAATATCATTGGGCTGTTCCCCATACAGATGCTGCCTGACATGTTGATTACCGCCAGCACTTCGTGTTTGCTTAAAGGTTATATGTCCCTCAGGATGTTTGGATACGCAGAAAGTGGAATGTAATACTAATTACTGGGCGTTACACTTGCGTCTTTATTGATTTATTTCAGATGTATTTATGGCTGGCAAGGCCCCATTTATTTATTGCCCCTCCCTAACCATCCCTTGGGAGTGTGTATTTAGCTTAGCCCATTGCTCTCACTGCTGTTGTACTGGTAGTTCCTGGATATTGACGTATTTCAGAACCGTGTGTGAACTGGATGGAAACTTACATCTGTTGTCAGTCCTGTCCCCCTGCTGTTCTTGACCTGTTGCGTGAGTTCTAAGCTTGGCAAATACTGCGATAGAGACTAAGCAAATGAATATGCTGTATTTTGTAGATAGTCCACACTGCAATTGTGAAACTGCTGCTGAATATTTCGGGCTGTAGGTTAGTGGTATAACAATTGGGTACCTGTGTAAAAATGTAATCCTCATTTTATTCTGCAGCAGAATAATTGAAAATAAAATGACAGACTCATTGTTCGTGCCCATGAATGTTTATTTATATAAATTCTGGGGTGCCCTATTTAAAGTAATTAATCATCTAATTTCCACTTCAAACACATTGACTTGCGGTCATTGAAAATAAAAGTATTTTAATTCTATCCAAACCGATTGATGCTCTCTAATGCAAATATGGTAATTATTTTCTATTAACTCGTTTCTTCATCCACTCCCACATGCAAAGTGCCTTGTATCCAATCAGCCAAATGTCATTTGCAAGTACAATACATTGAAATAATATTAAAGTAATGAGAGTAATCTTCAGAACATTTTGCAATGTATGTAATTATATGCAAAGAGGTTTACTATAATTTACTGAAATGACCAAGCAAAGGTTAGCAATTTTCTGATCAGGCAGTGCTTTTTTGTGAAAATATAACTCAGCTACTGATATTGGAATGGCAAAGTGATTACATTGCAATCCAATGATGCAGATTTGTTTTATCAGCATGACATTTGTGTGCATTCCTATCTAGCTGTGTCTCTTGCTGTGTATTCATGCTCTTCTTTCTTTTACTTTCCTTCCCTGGTCATTGATTCTCTTATCTTCAAACAGAACATGCTTACCAGCTCATTCATTTCACGACCACCTCTTCTCATCTCTGAGCTATTTTCCAATGTTAACCTCTGACTTTCCACGGACTAGAGTGTGGATCCCTCTCCTTTCTGGAATCTGTGGGCTTTCAGAATTTAATCGTGGCATCGCCCACCTGCTACTTTAGTTCCACTAACACTTTTCATCTTTGGCAATCTTGGGCATTATGGTCCTTGGGTTTTCAGAGACTTAGTGAGGAATTGAACACTTAGTTATTTGGAAATTTTGTCGTTACTGTAAGTGCAGCCAGAAATGTCACGTGTGATCAAATAACTGAGATGATAGGGTGGTCTCCGTGAAATGCTTTGTGGCTTTTGGTAAATGCTGTTGTTCCCATTATACAGGAGTGCAAGTCAGTGGGAGAGCTTCAAAATGAGGTGAGTTTTTAACATTTAAACATGTGAATTTAGGCTTGCGTTGGTACGGGGTGAAGGATGCCAGGATGCATTTATTTCTCACAACTGTCATTCTTTTGAAATCTCGATACCCACTGCCTCTTCTTCCAATTCAACGTTTCCCAGGACTGAAGGCTGGTGAAACCTATGATTTCCTCTATGTCTAATCTTGTACAGCTTTTTAAAATTTGCCTTGTCAAATTATAATTCCTCAGTTTTACTGCTGTCAACCCCCTCAATCATATATAAAATGGTGCCACATGGTGTTAAATTATGGACAGCTATGCTGACAAGTACGATACTGATTGGAGCCATGCTGGTTTCTGTAAGCGTTTCTCCCATTCTTGTCCTAATTTCCCTGAATTGATGCAACTATTCTTCACACATGCCCATCTGTGCACCCATTTTAACTCCTCTTGGCGTTAACCCACATAATGGGGTTAATTCACAGGGGCCAAATAACTTTCTCGGTCCCAGTGATGCAGGGAGAAACTCACCTCGTCACAGAAATAATGTTAAACTGCACAGATATCACCCAAGATCAGGATTAAACTTGGGTCCCTGGAACTGAGGCAGTCATTTTTAATGCTGAGCATCATGCTGTTTTAAATTGCTAAAGATTATTTTTTTTGTGCGAAAGATTCTTTTACAGTCATTAGATGCAAAGAAGCAAGACTGACATTTCTATTGTTCCTTTCAAACACTCAATGTTTCAAAGGGGTTGATGTAAATTAAGTATATTTGAGGTGTAATTGTCACTGCAGTAAAGGAACCAGAGGGAGGCTGTTTAAAGCAACTATTTGACAAGCACTGCCCTACACTCTTCAATCACCTTCATCACCACCTCAAAAATAAAATCTCAATCAAGTTTATAAAACATGACCTGCCCCAGACAACGCCATGCTGACTGTCCCTAATTAGTCCATTCTCTCCCACATGCAAGTAAATCCTATTCAGAAGAATCCAATCCACCAGTTCCCTGCCATTGACATGAGGCTCATGTCTCATGTCATTAATTCCAGGTCTATAATTTCCTGGATTATTCCCATTTTCCTTCAACAAATGAATGATATTGGCTACTCTAGTCCTCTGAGACCTCGACTGTGGCTAGAGAGGATACAAAGATCTCCAAGGCTCCAGCAATCTCCCCTCTCAATAATATGGAATAGATTCCATCAAGCCCTGCGGTCTTATCCATCTTAAAGCTCTTCAAAGGACCCAGCACCACCTCCTCGATCTCAAAATGCCCGAGCATGTTCGTACACTCCAAAATAATCTGGCTATCTTCCATGTCCTTTGCCTTGGTGAATACTGATGCAAAAGTACTAATTTAACACCTTGCCTATGTCCTCTGATTTAAGGCTTAAATTCCTTCCTTTATCCTTGAGTGGTTCCTACCCTCTGCCTAGTTGCCCCCTCTTGCTTAATGTATAGAGTACCTTGGGATTGTCTCTATAATCTGATTTACCAATGATATTTCATGGTGTGTTCAGTGCTTCCTAATTCCCTACTTGAGTTATTTCCTGCTTTCTTTATATTCCTCAAAAGATGTTGCTTTGTTTCAACTTCCTCTCTGAAATGTCCAGTGTTTCAAATGCTTTCAACCTTAAAACCTCCATTCGGATAATTTCCCCTCTTTTTCAGGGAGTGGAGATCCAATCTTTTCTGGCATTCTTGACTGTTTTGTTTTAATTCTAATAAAATTATTTCTATGGTTTCAAAGGTTTCAAAGGTCTTTTATTGTCACGTGTACCAAATAAGGTACTGTGATGTATGAATTACCATACAGCCACACTAAAAAAGCAACAAGACACACAACTACCTAAAAGTTAACATAAGCTTCCAGACAGCAGATTCCCCACATTCCTCACTGTGATGGAAGGCAATAAAGTCTAATCTTCCCTCATGTTTCTCCCACCGTCGGGGCAGTCGATGCCCCCACGTCGGGGCGGTCGAAGTTCCCGCGGCTTGGAATTCCCGAAGTCGGTTGCTGACCAGAGACTGCGAGCTCTGCGATGTTAAAGTCTGCAGGCACCCGTGGTTGGAGCTCAGAGGTCGATCCCTGACAAAGGGATCGCAAGCTCCGCAATGTTAAAGTCCGCAGGCTCCCACGGAGGAGCTCTCGAAGTCAGTTTCCATCAAAGGCCGCCAACTCCTCGATGTTAGGCCGCAGTGCGGACGGAGATACGATACGGAAAAAAAAATTGCATCCCCGTTAAGGTAAGAGATTAGAAAAAGTTTCCCCTGACCCCCTTCCCCCACCCCCCACATAAAACAAGCTAAAGAACACAAAAAACATGCATTTAACACAAACTAAAAAAACAATGAAGGGGCAGACAGACTGTTGGTGAGGCAGCCATTGCTGGCGCCACCTGGTGGTTCCTAGTTCATATGAATACCTTTTTAAGTTAATGCATCATTACACTATTTTTATAATTTGTAATATCAAATTATGTATGGCATGCACTGAGGGTTTACCCTCGATTTGTCCAATTTCAAAATAGCATATATGTGTGTTCCAATGTGTGCTCCGTACGATTAATCCTCAGAGGTTCGTCTGCTTTTAAAAACCTTATTGGAGGTTGTTTTCTTCAGCTGGTGGCCTTTTACTCTTTGCACCAAATTGTTCCTACCAACCGATATTATTTGCCAATTAAACAGCCATTCTGCAGGATTATTTATTCCCCCTTTGAACTTAATCCATTCTCCTTATTGTGCCAATTTAGCGTGGTCTGCAATCTTTTCTATATTTATAATGATTAATTCTTGAATCACTCTGGCATTTACAGCCACTGCTCTACTGAAGTCTCTATTCTAGCGTGTGACTTAAACGTTCCTGACAACATTAAATTAAATGAACCGCCCCGCAGTTTAAACCGTTGCCCCCTTCTCATCTCATGTAATTTAAAGTTGTGCCCTGGATTTGTTTCCTAATATTTCTTCCTGGATTTCTAATTTTCAGGCTGAATTGCCCATCCTTTATGCTGCCTGATTCTCCAAGTTATATAGAATATTCATCAATCAGTGTAGTTTTGTGGTTGTCCAGCAATGCAGCAATTTAAATTGATCAATATATTGACTGGACACTTTATACATTACAAAGCACTTTCTGAAATGAGGAATCCTGTTCTATCACAGGATTTTTTTTAGCTTTTTTTTGATGGGGGGTTAATCGACATAATCTTGTTATGTTAGTCACAAGATTGTGTTTTAAATTGAGATTAAAAATTAAAAAAAGCTTTAAACCCATTTGAATAATCTTTGCTGAAATGTTAGATTGCCCCCAATGCTGCAACTGAACGTTTGTAACATCAGTGTGGTGTGTTAACATTTTGACATACACAACATCCTGAACTCTTTCTCCCCTGATCTGTCCCCTGCTGCCTCCCTTGCCAGGACTGCTATATCAAGATGGATATGAGCTTAATGTTAGGTGAGGAACATGCTTAAGAGACCTCCAGTCTTCTGCTCCCAAATCCCTAACTGGTTTTGCTCAGCAAAGGTATCAGGAAGAAGGAGTGGGTATGATACAGAGATGGACGACAGCCATGAAAATAGTGCAGCAGATTCAAAGGGCTGAATGGCCTCCTGCTCCTGTTTTCGATGTTTACAAGTCACAGCTTTGAGTGGGTCATCAGTTGATCCCCTCACCATTTTTCTTTTAACGCAAGAATGTTATACACCAATGCCGCTATTAAAATTGGGCACTGAATCGGAGTGCCTGTGGAATTGTTTAATTTAAAGTATTGTGCTCTGTTCAATCTAACAGAAACAGCAACTGAAAACCCTGTTGATGGCAAGAGAACGAGAGCAACAAGACAATTCGAAGATGCTGGAGAACCTGAAAGCGAAACTTAAAACATACGAGGTGCGTGGATGACATTTCAGGGCAAAGAATAAATCACTAATACTGTGATCCAAACAGACTGCTTCGTCCATCAATGCTAATATATTCTGTATCCCATTCAATCCAGCCACCAGCCACTTTTGGTCAGTATTTAGAGCACAGACAGGCCATTCATTTAACAAAATGGGTTTGTGCTAATATTGACACTCCACACAAACCTCTCAGTGCTCCTTGTCATATTCATATCAATGTATACTTTTTTTTCTTGGGTATTTATCCGATTTCCCCCTAATTCTCTTAAGCTGTGTCCTGTTCAGAAAATTCCACCTTCTCACTCCTCTGTAAAAAAATATTGAATGGTTTATTAGCGATTTTTATTATTTGTGCCTTTTGTTCTGTTCCCCTCTAAGTAGAAACATCTTCTTTCCTATCCTTGAAGCTCTCCGTTAGGCCACTCCTGTTGAGAATTGATCCTTTGTGTTTAATCTTTAACACACATTCGTGCCTTTTGTCATTCAAAAAGTGATGAGGAGAAAGAATGCATTGAGTAGCTGAAATACAAGTACTGGTGCTGTCTGTGGAGCTGATTCAACTGTATAGTTCAAAATGGAGTTAGATAGGTGTCTGAAAGGAAATAATCTTTGATGCCAAGGGATTGTGACTCGCTGGATTTTCCTCGCATTGAGTTGGTATGGTCTTGGAACAGAAGAACATAGGCCACTTGGCCCCTCAAGCCTACCCTGTCATTCAACATCCAGGCTGGTCAGTTCCAGACCTCGTTTTTTCTGCTGCGCTTATTCCTTGCGCTCAATACCTGATCTTTTAAAAAAATATCAACAACTTTGTTTTCAAACACACCTAATGATCATCCCTGCAAGGAAGAGAATTCCAGAGATTCATCATCTTCTGCAAGAGGTTCCTGTGCACCTTGGGTTTAAATGACTGCTCCCTCACCCAGTAACTATGTCCCCTCATTTGAAATTCTCTCCCTTCCATAAATAAGGGGACTAAACTGCACTGTTTGCCAGTTGTGGCCTGATCAGTACCCTGTACAATTACAACAATATTCCTTTTTTAAACAGCAATCCTCTTGCAAAAAAGGGCAGTAAGTAATTTGCCTTCTTAACCACTTGCTATATCTGTCTGCACAAGATTAGCAATTCGTGCACAAGAATGCCTGGATCCCTCTGCTCCCTGCAGTCATTCTAATTGAGACAGTTTGCTCTTAAGAGGAATCTGAAGGCAGACTATTATCTCGAATCTCAAAGTGCACAACCTCATTTTCCCAAACTGAATTCCATTTGCCAATAATTCACCGACAGCTCCAATATCCAAGTACTGTTGCAGAATTGTAAAATTCTCATTGCAACATGCCCTCCCACATACTTTAAATTACTTGCACTCTGTCCTACTTGCAGGTCAGTAATGACAATTTCAAAGAATTGTGGGCTAAGATCTGGTCTCAGGAACACTGACTGAAAATGGTGTATATATTCTGATGCTCGTATGTGATAACCCTATCTGGTGATAGGAGCTTTGATGTGGTATTTTGTGAAATTCCTTTTGAGATACCCATTGCACTAAAAACAGAGAAATAGAGGCCGGAGTAGGCCATCAAGCCTGCCCCATTGTTTAATATCATAGCTGATCTATGCTAGCCTCAGTTCATCTGTGCTATTTCTCTTTCTTACATTCCTTGCTCTTTCAAATATTAATCCAACTCCACTTTAAACCCTTCTAATGATCCGGCTTCTGCCACTCGGTGGGACAGAGAATTCCACAGGTTCACCAGCATCTGAGAGAAGAAATGTCCATAAGTCTCAGATTTAAATATCCTGCCCCTTATCTTGCAGTTGTGTCCCCTTGTTTGAGTCTTTCCATTGGTGTAAACATCCCAGCATCTAACCTGAGAAGCACCTTTAAGGTCATGGGTCTTTGAATAAGGCCATCCCTCATTCTTCGAGACTGCAAGTAATACGAAACCAACTATTTAGTTTATCTGGTTGGGACAAGCCTCTCATCCCAAAGATTGCCCTGGTCCAATCTTTGCACTCCTTTGCACTGCCATGTCTTTTTTTGTTTTGGTAAGAGGATCAAAACTATGCACCGTGTTCTAGGTCAGGTCTCACCAATCCTGTACAATTACAACAAACCCTCTTTTTAAACACCAGCCCCTGTGCAATGGAAGTAAAATTGCCATTTGCTGTCCTAACTACTTATTGTATTTGTGATTCATGCACTAGAATGCCTAGATCCCTCCATACCACGACGAACTGTACACTGCAAGGGCCAGGAAGAGAGTGGGTAAGATCATCTCTGACCCCCTCTCATCCTGGCCACAAACGATTTGAAGCACTTCCCTCTGGAAGGTGACTCCGGACTGTCAAAGCCGCCACAGCCAGACATTTTTTCCATGAGCAGTAGCTCTACTCAACAACCAAAACTCCTTTTGCTCTGGTATTTTACTTCATTCTTCACATGTTTAAATTATAATATTTTATTTTTAATTTTCTATGATTATCGTGTTGTTACTTGCGAGCAAAGCACCAAGGCAAATTCCTTGTATGTGTACATATTTGGCTAATAACATTTATTCAATTCAATTTGCGCTCTCCATTTAGATTACAATCTGCCTTTTGATTTCTCTTCCAAAGTTCATGACCTGGCACTTCCACAGATTAATCTCCCATTGCCTGTATTTCACCCAGACGCTTGATCCATGTACATCCCATTGCAGAATTTCAGTTTCCTGACCCCAACCTGCCCTTACTCATATTTTCAAATTATCAGTAGGTTTTCTTCTATCATCTCCACTTGTTACATCCTTCTGTGCTCTTAACTATCTGTGACTTACGCAACCTATTTTATGAATAGGCCTTTAATTTAGACCACCCCACTTTAATGAGTGCATATTCAAACAAAATTTGAGTACAAAGCTCTTGGGTTACATCAGTAGAGTGGTAGCAGAGAACAAAATTATACTCTTATTCTAATGTGATTGAAATCCCACCAGGGCAATTTCAATTCTGTTATGATCTCAATAAATTTCTGAGAAAAAGAGTTAATATCAGGAACGATATCTTTCAAATGGAATTCCATTAAAAGCTCATCTCTAAACTTCTCTGGGGAAGAAAATCTTCAATTTTTGGCTTATCTGTAATATAGGCGATCATAAATCCAGAGCAAGGTGTGTGTGACCCTTAAGAGCCTGTCCCACTAACGCGACTTTTCAGCGACTGTCTTCAACCTTCAAGCTCGAGGGCAGTCGCCTGAAGAACTTCGAGCTGGATCGACCGTCAGCGATGAAACCGCCAGCCAGATTGACCGTCCACACACACACACGCCCCACACACACACACACACACACACACACACACACACACACACACACACACACACACACACACACACACACACAAACACACACACACACACACACACACACACACACACACACACCCACACACACGCCCCACACACACGCCCCACACACGCCCCACACACACACCCCACACACGCCCCACACACACGCCCCACACACACACACCCCCACACACACACGCCACACACACACACACGCCCCACACACACGCCCCACACACACACCCCCCACACACCCCCCCACACACGCCCCACACACACGCCACACACACACGCCACACACACACGCACACACACGCCCCACACATACCACACACACACACACACCACACACCGCAAAGGTGGGAACCAGGGAAAGCGGGGGAGCGCTGTCTGAAATTCACACCCGCGATGAACAGGAAGGTAAATGACGGCTGGCACAGTAACGGCAAATCCTATAGAGAGCGCGTAGAGGGGGGGAGAAGGGGGGAAGAAGGAGTGGAGGCACTTTTAAGAAGCCAATCTTTTAATAACGTTTAGCGGGCATTTAACATTACCGGTCAGTTTTTCTCAACGAGCTTTACCTACGACTACCTTTGATTAGCTTTGATTGCCTTTGATTACCTACGATAGCATTACGATCTACTATGACCTACCTCGATTAAATCTACGAGAAAAAAAATATTGATTTTTTTTTTCTTTCTTTTTTTTCCCCCATTGCGACCTTTTTTTTACTTGCGGGCATTTTTCAGCATGTTGAACAAAACGCAGCGACCTAGCTGAGGCTCGAGTATGCGAGTACTCTCAAGGGACTACTCTCAAGCATGAAGGAGAGTTACAAAGACCTCCTTGGACCTCGTGTCGACCATGCTGCCAGTACGAGTCGAGGGCAAACTCTTCTAAACTTGTGAATTAGGTCGCCGCAGTGGGACAGGCTCTTTACTTTTGAGGCATCCCTAATACTCTGGTTAAAAATTGGTAATGAACTGGTTCCCCTGGAGAAGCCTACATGGTCAACTCTTACTGTCTTCAGGACAACCATGGTTGAATCTATTCACACACCCTTTCCCCAGCAATCATAATGCAGTTCATTAACAAAAAATCCTAACTCTTAGGTGTTAAATCAACTATTCAACCAATATCAGTTGGCATCGGCAGAAATTACAAGCTTTTGTTACCCTGTGTGTAGAAATGCTTCTGAACTTCATCGCAGAATTTTCCAATCAATGACCCCCTTGTCTCAAATTCCAGTGAAATAATTGTTATTGCACCTATTATTTCCCCCTTCAAAATGCAGGAAGTAAACAATGGGACAGTCAATCTGATTGCCATAGGATGAAGGATATCATTCAGTTGTGGCTGTTTCTGTTTTTGTGTCCCTCTGAGCCATATTCCAGATGTCTACATTCTTCTGCAGTGCAATTACAGTACAGATACAGGAAAAAAATCAAAATTAATTTGTCTGGTTCTGTTGATGCCTCCAAGTTACGTATTTGAAATAGTCATGTTCTGAATCAGGTCTTCAATCTCTCTTTTGGTTGATAATATTGACTGAGTTACAGAGTGAGTGCAATCCACAATACATTCCAATCCCTCTGCACGCCATGCCCAAACTCTTTCTTGTTAACTTTCAACTCCTTCAAAGATTGTGTGGTATGTTTTGCTGGCTTGAATTTATTTTTCATTCATTTTGAGATTTGTTTTTGAAGCGGAGGATAAAACTGTTTTTTTTTTCCATTATTTGGGTGCTCTTTCTCTGACATTGTGGTCCTGTTAAAGAATACCATTATTTTCCCAATGATGTGGTTTAACATTTATTCTAAGGAAAAAAAGACTTGCATGTAAGCAGACACAAAACTGGATGGAGCTGTACCTCATTGATCCTTTAAGATCTACACCAGGGCAGCCTGGATCCTGGAGATAGACACAAAATGCTGGAGTAACTCAACGGGACAGGCGGCAAATCTGGAGCAAAGGGATGGGTGACGTTTCAGGTCGAGTCTCTTCTTCGTGTCCAAAGAACGTTCTCGACCCAAAACGTCACCCATTCCTTCTCTCCAGAGATGCTGCCTGTCTCTCTGAGCTACTCCAGCATTTTTTTCTATCTTTGGTTTAAACCGGCATGAGCAGTTTCTTCCTATACACTGGTTCCTGGAGATCTAGGTGCTCACAGCACTTTGCTTCTCCATTCTTGACCTCTGTACAATCACAAGTTTAGTCCTTCTGTAATTAGCAATGATGCCTTTAGCTTTCAAGACTTTACAGTCTGTGATTCCCTTTGTAAATCCCCCCCTTCTCTTTCAAGATGTTCCTTCAAACATTGCTTTGACCAAGCATTTGATCTGTCTGAATACCACCTCTTGTGACCACCTCTTTTTATTCATTGGATAAAAAGCTGTAATAACCAAACGTTGCACGTTGTAATTATGCTGAATTTGCTGTATCAATACTAGTTGCTGGTAGAGCTTCCCATTTACTCTCAATGAACCTTGTGTGTTGATGTTATGATTGCAGGCTGGGCATCTATATGAACAGATGACAGCTGGAATCCAGTCAGCAAAGGGTAAGTACAAATATTTTTTAATTCTGACTTTGATATTTTGCACTCATGAATTTACATTTTTGGAAAGGTCAGCAAAAAAATGCATTGGAGAATGGTGACGCCCTCATTATAGTGACATAGACAGATTTGCATGGATCAAAGTTTAATTTTTGTGTAATTTGATTTGTATTGCATTTATCAGATGTAAATTGATAAATGTGTGACAAAAAATTGAACGGTGATCTTACCTTGGGATGCAATGCTGTGAATATCTCTAAGAACTTTTGCAATTATTCATGTTGCTCTCGGGAGCTCCAATGAATGCAGTATTTTAAGTGATATTTTTTTAGTTCCTTGGCTGTGAATGGTTAATTCATTAGTAATTGTGGTATTTCAAGATCTTGCTGTTTTTATGGCTGCAAAGCCTGTGTATTTTACCCTTATTGCATCGAGCAAACAATCTTGGCTTTGATTAGGTTATTTTTTTTTTTAAGTGGACAGATTCCTGATTACTTCTTTGTTAACTGGCTGGTGTCTTGGGTAGATGTAATGCACTTCAATTGTTTGCATGTTGAGCTTGTGCTGTCCCATTGCAGCTGAACTGTGAAATAGGAAGCAATCTAAAATAATGAAAGCATTTCTCTCAAGGCAGCTGCTGGCACTCAAATCTATCCTTCAATCAGAAAGGGCATTCAGATTTGTCAAGGTTTCTGTGGTGAAAATCTTTTCACGAGCATGTGAAGTGTGTTAATTAGCAGGGTTTATATGTAAATTATTTATCCTTTGGCATACATTAATGAATCAGATGCTTTGTGTTGGAAGGTGCTTTCCCATTTTACGGAATGCTGAGTGTTCACAGATGTAAAGTCAATTTTGCTCTATCCTAACAGTCCACCTAAATTTTCATCTCCGATGCACTACCTGTATGCTTTCAGTCAGAAGGCCCGTGTGTTTCCTCCATGTGAAATTTGTGCTTTGTGCTGAATGCAATACAACATGTAGAATGTGGCCATTTGTCTCATTGAAGACATGCTGGGTTTTTTGAAGCATAATCTGGCTAATCCTACTTCCCAGCCTTATCGCAAATCCCTTGTTTTTTGTTTCCTTCGTGGATTGATCAGATTCCCTTTCTGAAAACTCATTAAAGCTGCTCTCATTGACAAACCCCACTGAGGAGAGAGGGTATTGCTGATATCACCTCATATCTCAAAGAAACCAGTTATATTTTGCTGCTGTAAATGGTGCTCTCTAAACACTAGTTAGATAGAGCAGAACTCTGATAACACCCAGAAATGGATTAAAATTTCCCCAAGCATGATCTCTAGATGACAAAGAGTCATGTCCCATCTTCAGGTCCCTATTCCAGAGATCAAGAGATCCATCTTCAGGTCCCTATTCCAGTTCCAAGCCAAGCTCTCAATTATCTTGTAGCGTATTTAATGATGCGCATAGATTTATTTTTTCATTCCTTTGAGGTGCGAAGAAAATCATATTGCAAATCCAATTATGGAATGAACTGAGTGTAAAATTGCCAAATATAATTAAAAATGTGTAAGCACACTTTGTAATAAATATTTGTTTTCTGCTTCATTTTTTTCTGAAACAAGTGAAAGAAGAACTAGCTCTTTCGGGCATGGAATCACAAGTAAGTTACTTTTTTTTAATCCTGCTTGACGTGGTGTATACAAATAATTGGATAGCTGGACCCATTTTTCTTCTAGTATAGTGTGGTACAACAGGTAAAAAGACCCTTTGGTGTATTGGTCATGCTGACCTCAAAAACATCCGTTATGCTCATCCTATCTATCTCGTGTATCCCTATCACCGCCTCTGGAAAATTGACAGATGAATGGGAAGAAGGGTCCCGACCTTAAATGTCACCTGTCTATTTCCTTCCATGGATGCTGCATGACCTGCTGAGTTCCTTCCTCATATTGCCTGGTTTTGATATGTTGAATAGAAGGAGGGGGGTTGTAGAACTAGAGAAATCAAAGGCACAGAAGTCAAAGGTTGGTACAGTGTCACAGCTGGTACAGTCGCTGCCTCACGGCACCAGAGACCCTAGTTCAATCCTGACTTTGGGTGGCTGTCTGTCTGGAGTTCAGCACATTCTCCCTGTAACTACATGAGTTTCCTCCGGGTGCTTTGGTTTCCCACACATTGCAATGACATCTGGGTTTGTCAGTTAATTGGCCTCTGTATATTGCCCCTAATGTGTAGTGAGTGGATTAAGTGGGATAACATTGAACTAGTGACAATGGGTGATCGATGGTCACGTGGACTCGGCAGGCCAAATGGCCTGTTCCCATGCTGTATCTTTAAACTAAGAAGCATTCCATTTTGGAGATGTTTCAATGGTTTTAATACAATTTCTTATGTAAGTGCCCTCCATAAGCAGGCAGCTTTATTTTATACATATAGATTAGGCCAACAACATTATTAGAAACAGGTAGATATTTTGCCAAAATGTTGGTTATTACCAACAATAGGATTACTAATTATTATAGTATTTATTATAGTGTACTGAAACACAGTGAAAACTTTTTTGTCAAATCATGCTATACCTGAGTACTATCAAGCCATGCACAAGTACGAAGCAAAGAGAGAAAATACCGAGTGCAGAATATAGTGTTACAGCATTATGGCGTTGCAGTTATAGAGAAACTGCAGCTAAAAAAGTGCAAGGTTTGCAATGAGGTAAGTTGGGAGATTGGGTCTACTTGGTTGAGGTCTATAGATCACGATAGTTTGCCTCAAATTGATGAAATAACATTTAGGATCACGGCACCATTTGTCAAATAATTTCACAAAATTACCACGCGTTTTGGATATTTCATTCAACTTGTTATGCTGTAGTAATGGCTTTCTAAATATTTTTATTACAGCATTCTTCCAAATCGGCTGTTGGGTCAAGTGATATGTTGCTGATTGATCACGGCATGCCTGGTACATATGAAAACGTGAAGGATCTGGAGATGATGAGGAGGTGGTTTGAGACGGCAAAGAAGGAGAAGGGCAGTCTCCAGCAGGAGCTAGTGAGCAGGAATAAGCAGTGTGATGTCCTGAGAGATGAGTGCAACCGTGTGAAGCAGGAATCGGATGAGCAGATTAGACAGCTGGAGGATGCGTTGAATGATGTGCAGAAGCGAATGTTTGAGTCGGAAGGTAAAGTGAAGATCCTACAAGCGCATGTTAATGCCCTGAAGGATCACCTTTCAAAGCAGGGCTCAGCAGGAAGCAACAGGATGGCGGAAGATCTTAAAAATCAGCTGAGAGAAGTGAAATCGAAATACGAGGAAGCTGTGGGTAATGTGGAGAGGTTGGAGCACCAAATTAAACTGGGTGCCTTATCGATCGAGGAACCGGTTGCGGCACTGGATGTGGAGCAGCACATGAAGGAGGTGAAAGAGCTGCAGAAGGCTTTGAGCGCGGCGGAGCAAAGGAAGCAAGAGGCAGAGAAAAGGGTCAGTGCAGTTGAAGGTGAACTGAAGAGCGTGAAGGCAAAGCTGTCGCAGTGCGTGCAGGCAGAGGAGTTCGAGAACATGAGGAACTCGTTCCTCAGTACGTTGGAAGAGAAGGAGAAGCAGGTGGCGTCGGCGGGGAATAAGTACGAGAGAGCGCAGGTGGAAGTTGTTCAATTGCAGAAGGACTTGGAGCGAGAGCGAGCCCAGATAACGGCATGTGTGAAGATTGAGCAGTATCAGTTGCTGAAGGGAAAGTTGGAGAACCAGAATGGTATCCTTACTGATGTTACGCAGAAGCATCAGAAGGTGCAGAAGGAAAATGAAGCTATTAAACTGGAGAACAGTACTATCAAAGCTGAGCTGGAAGACTTCAAACACAAACTTAAAACACATTACGTACCTTTGAAGATGCATGACGAAATGAAATCTTCATTGAACCAGGCAGTTCGAGATCTGAACAAGCAAATTTCTGAGGTTTCACAAAGGCACAAGGACGCTTTGAGAGAAGCAGAAGGGTTAAGACTTGAGAAGAACACAATAAGTGAAAACCTAAATCATGTGAAGTCTCTATACGTTCCTCCAGAGAAACACAAAGAGGAGATAATAGCGCTGAATTCCATCTTGGGCAGCTCGAAGAAGGAACTGGATGAACTCAACAAGAAGTATGGCCAGGCACAACAAGAGACTGAGAATGTACTCAAAGAAATCGTTACCGTGAAAGAATCATTGAAGAATCGATATGTGCCCTTGGAAAAGCACGAAGAACTAAGAACCCACCTGAGCACGACTTCAGAGAAAGCTGCGATCGAGCTGTCGACTGTGATGCAGAAATGCAATGTAGTACAAGACGAATTGGCAAAGTGTGAGCAGGAAAATAAGGAACTGAAAGACCAGCTGGCTGAACTGTGCAATGAAGTGCAGAGAGACTACGTAAGTCTTCAGCAGCATGAAGAAATGAAGGCTGCCTGGAACAGAAAAGAGGAGGGACTTCAAAAGCAGGTTGAACACACTCAATTGAATTACAAGGAGATTCAGGAGCAGGTTGTGGCACTAAACAAGGAACAGGAAAGCCAGGTGAACAGATTTCGAACACTGCAAGAATCCATCAAGTCACAGTTTATTCCCATTGAAAATTACAAGGAAAACCAGAATGCAGTTAATGCCATGGTGAATAACCTGAAGAATCAATTGTCAGAGAAAACTCAGCAATGTTCTGTGTTTCAAGGGAAAGCCGATCGATACAAGGGGGAGACGGAAGAGCTGATGAAAAAGGTTACACAGTTGGAGGGAAATCTGGAATGCCATTACATTTCCAAAGCCGTGTATGAAGAAATGGAAAGCAAGTTTGTCAGTGGTATGGAAGAAAAGGATGAGCAAGTGGAAGAAGTGAAGAAGAGGATTGTGGATTCTGAATTACAGAATGAAAGGTCACAGGCAGAGAATGCCAGGCTGCAGTTGGCTGCCCAAGTGTTGGAAGAGAAAATAAGGTTAGAATACATTCCCGTTGAGGAGCTTGAAAGCATGAAAACATCGCTGAGCAGCAGAGTTGCTGAGCTGCAGCAGGAAAAAGAACAAGTGAAGGACTCTTTGGAGCAGGAGGAAGAGAAAGTAGCCACTCTCCTCCTCCAGTTGGATGATCAGAGGAAAGATTGTCTACTACTTCAACAGCACAATGAGTTGAAAGAGAAGATGGAAGAAGATATTGTAGGGCTGAAGAACCAGATGAATGAGAGGGAGGAAGAAATGAAAGGGAAAGTTTTAGAGATTTCCAAGCTACACATGGATACGGAAGCAATGTCTAGAACAATAACAGAACTGGAGGCAAGGCAAGTATTGGACTTGTCAGAGCACAAAAGGGTGAAGACCTCTTTAGAAGCACAGATACACTCATTAAATGAAAACCTGGCCAAGTTGAAAGAGAAGCACGAGCAAATGTCTACTGAAGTGTTGCGTGCCAAAGAGAAAGAACTATCAGCTAAAGATGAAAAGGAGACCTTTCAATCGAAAACATTCAGCTTTGAACAGGAAATTAAAGAGCTGAAAAATAAATATGATGAATCCATGGCAACAATCTGTGATTTGCAGAAAAGTATTCAGGAATCTGCCAAGCAAATTGAGGCCAAGGATAACAAGGTAATATTGAAGGAAATTGCCTTATTATTGGCAATGACATCTGGGCACTGTGGGTATTTCTTTGTTTTCATTTCTCAGACTGTCAAAGATAAATGTAAAATTATTAGCTAACCCAGTAAGAAGTTTGGGGCAAACATCTATACACAAAGTTTGTTGAAAATCTGGTATTTGCTTGGTAGAGTGAGTTGGGGAAATAAGTGAGGGAAAGGGAAGTGAGGGTGCACTGAGAGTAATGGGCCAAATGGCCGCATCCTCTGTTATGAGGAAATCTGAAATGTGAGAGATGCTGAAACTCCACTCTTGAATGAAATGACTGGTAATTATTGAGAGGATGGGTTTCAAGGTATTTTATTGTGGGCTCCAGTAACTCTATAGAGCGGCATGGTGGCACAGTCACTTTCAGGGGCAGTCTGTACGGAGTTTGTATGTTCTCCCTGTGAAGGCATGGGTTTTCCCCGGGTGCTCTGGTTTCTTCCCACACTGCAAAGACATACAGGTTTGTTTGTTATTTGGTTTTGGTAAAAATTGTAAATTGTCCCTAGTGTGTAGGAGGGTGTTAGTGTACGGGGATTGCAGGTCGGTGCGGTCTCTGTGGGCAGAGATCCTGTTTCTGCACTCTATCTCAAAACTAAACTAAGCTGAGATATTTTAATTTACAGTTCTTTAAAAATATATAAAATGATGAAATGGATCATTTGCATTTTTTTTTTGTTTCTCCTGCAAGACCTAGCTACTCTGGAGTCAAAATCTAATATTAGAGAGTCAGTTCACAGGATGGAATATTGAACCATTACATTGCCTCTGGTTCAGTGGTGATATTCCCAAGAGCAGAGGTGTTTTCCTCAATGCTGCAACAAACAGAATCACTTGAAGAACAAAAACATCACTGACCAGTGGCACTTTCTTATAGAAACAAAGAGTAGAAACATAGAAACATAGAAATTAGGTGCAGGAGTAGGCCATTCGGCCCTTCGAGCCTGCACCGCCATTCAATATGATCATGGCTGATCATCCAACTCAGTATCCCGTACCTGCCTTCTCTCCATACCCCCTGATCCCCTTAGCCACAAGGGCCACATCTAACTCCCTCTTAAATATAGCAAATGTGGCAGGTGCTAGTTGATATCAAAGATAGAACACAGTGCTGGAGTATCCCAGTGGGTCAGGCAGCATCTCTGGAGAGAAAGGTGGCGTTTAGGGTTGGGACCCTTCTTCAGAATCCCGACCCAAAGCGTCACCTATCCTTTTTCTCCAGAGATGCTGCCTGACCCGCTGAGTCACTCCAGCACTCTGTCTATCATTGGCACTTTCTTGTTTGAAAAAACTTACTGGGGCAAATTGTCTGATGCGGTTACATTACAATTGCTGTGAACACCTTTAGAAAATACTAATTATCGAAAAGGTGGTGCAGAAATGAAATCTTATTTGCAGTAGATTGTTTCAGAAACCTTAGCTTACATTTGATCGTAAATCCATCATGCCTACAGTAAAGCTCCAATAATTCCCGCTCTGACGTTTTGGAAATCCTGATTGTCTGGTATCTCACCCAGTAATGTTTGCTGCACTCCCTTACGACTTGCATAGGTTCGAGACTCTGCATGGGTTCTCATGCATCCTTTAACCTTGCCATGTTCCCAGGGAAATTAATTTTTTTAAGATTGTGTAATGTACCAACATTTTCCAAAACAAATTCAAGTTGTGTTGGGGTGGTAATAAGAGACAATGGATTATGGATGTTGGAATCTGGAGCAAAAGATGAACTGCTGGAGGAATTCAGTGGGTTAGGCAACATCTGTAAACACTTTGGGTCGAGACTCTGCATGGGCCCTGATGGGGTGTCTTGACCCAAATCGTCGACTGTCCCTTTGCCTGATCTGCTGCGTTCCTCCAGCAGTGTGATTTTTGCCTGATGTTAATTCTGATCATTCAGTCGTCTGAAAAAGTTCCGCTGTCACCAGAAGTGCAGATTGTTGAAGTTTTACTGCATCATGTCTATCCTGCCTTGCGTTGTGACGACTTGCTGTGTGACTTGACCAACTGCGACTGTTGAAGGAAGTGGTGTGTGAATTGACCAAGTTGTACATTTTCTTCCCCCTCTCCTCTGGATAGATTACAGAGCTGTTAACTGACGTGGAGAGGCTGAAGCAAGCACTGAATGGCCTGTCACAGCTTTCCTACTCTGCCAATAACCCCAAGAGACCGAGCCAGCAAATGGAGGCACTCCAGAACCAGATCAAAAACCTGGAGCAACAGCTGGCTGTAAGTTGACCATAATTAATACGCATGATATATCCATATCTTAAACATGCACGTGATCTCGTCTTGTCATTGTCACTGTACCCCTGCTGTGCTCGCAGCAATTGTGTTTTTTCAACATGTTGGAAATAATTAGTTGTTTTTTTTCAAAGTGTGAGCAAGAAGGTTAATGGTGAGATGGAGGCGAGTGAGTTTCTGTTTAATCATAACTTGGCACATATTAATTCCATCCTACTTGGTAACCCTTCCTAGCTCGCTGATGAATTAATATTTTTCACGATGAATGTGACCTTTCACTGTAACAAAACATAGACGACTGCAACTGTTGACAGAGGTGCCTCGTCTCCTGTGGTGGGAATTAAGAATGGGCAGGGAATTTTGATCTTAGATAATGCTCACATCCATAAAATACATTCTTAGAAGTTAATCTACTTGGCTCTCCTGTCTGGTTCAGTTTTAACCAGTGTTAAAGAGTGTCAAGAGTTTGCAGTTTTGTGGGCAAGTGAGGCCTTAACATTGAGGCAATTTAAGTATAAAGATCTTGCACATAATATATTGTTTAAAAAAAAAAAGTACTTGATGTATTAACTGCATGGCTATGGAGTGAAAATCCTTAGGACAACCAAAACACTTCAATAGAAGTAAACAGAGAGGACATTGCGGTGAGTTGATGGTGTGGATACCTCTATTCAAAAAGGTTAACATGTCAGATTCTTATAACCGTTGGATTGCCTCCCATGGAGGGACCTTCTGGCTGATGGCAGGCAGAAAATAAACCCATAGTGGATTTGCAAGTGTGTTAGAACAGCTAATGGTTATCTGGTGCCCGTTGACCTCAAGTTGTTTTGGTACAGCAAACTGCAGTAGGGTTGGACAACAGTCTCACAGGGGGTTCTAAAGAAAGTACTTTGTACAGCGATTCTTTGAATACCACGGTTGTACATTTTGTCCAAAACTCAGCTAGGCTGTGTCATACTCGCAGCAACTCCCATTCACTCATCACCCCTAAGATTATAAACAGTCCTAGCTTCCAGCAAACAATGCCTTGATTTACCTACATTTTTAAATCCTTTCATGTTCTTGGTCTTCCCTACGTCTGTAGTCTCTGCTACCTCTACAACCCTTCCAGGGGATTGCTGTTCCCCCAATCTGAGCCTTTCAATTATCCCTGGTTTAATTGCTCCATCATTGCCAGTCCTTCCTTCTGTTGCCTGGATCCTGAACCCTCCCATCTTTGTCCCTCTTTCTGCCGCTTTGACCAAGCAATTCTTCATCCAATTTAATAACCATCTAAACAAGTTGGAAATTCATAGCTATGAACAACATGTTCACCAGTTTGCGAGACCTTTGATTAAGAGTAGCAATCTAAAAGGTTGAGCTAAATTGCTTACTTTATATGCTAACTGAAGCTTCAATTAATGACAACGAGCTGTTTCTGTTTTGTTCTGGTTATTTAAGATGCAAGAATACATTAGAAATACTAAACTTTAGTTTGTCTGATTCATAGTGTTACAGTTCAAATATCAAGTTAAATATGTGTACATGTCTAGAGCAGTCAGGAGCAATGAATCTTTAGTTTGCACGTTACTGTTCTTGCCGTGCCAAAGGAATGCTAAATGTTCATGCTGAATATTAGAACATCAGAACATAAAACAGTAGAGCACAGGAACAGGGCATTCGGCCCATAACATCTGTGCCGAATATGATGCCAAAACCAACAATTATCTGCTGCACATATTCCATATCTCTTCATTCCTTGAATATCCGTGTGCTGTTCAGAAGTCTCAAATGCCACTGTCATATCTGCCTCACCAATACCACTGGCAGCATATTCCAGGCTCACTTCACGCTCAGTGTGAAACAAAAAACTTGCCTCACACTTCATCCGTCTCACCTTAAAGCTATGCCCTCTAGTATTTTATTTTTTTCATCCTGGGGGAAAAGGTTCCGACTGTCTATTCTGCATGTCACCAAATACTCCAGCAAACTACCATGGATGCCCTGTGGAAAGTATCCTGTCTGGTTGCATCATGTCCTGGCTCAGCAATTCCAATGCACAGGAATGCAAGAAGCTGCAGAGAGAGGTGGACTCGGCCCCGTCATCTTGGCACAACTCTTCCCACCATCAAGAATGCCTACGTGAAATGCCTACCTCAAAAATGCTGCAAGTATCATCAATGATCCCACCATCGGGCCGGGCCATGCCCTCTTCTCTATCGGGCAGGAGGGACAGAAACCTGGCGTCCCACACCGCCAGGTTCAAGAGCAGATACTTTCCTACAACCATCAGGTTCTGCACAACCCTAATCCTAACTCGGCAACAGAACACTGCGGACCACATCTTGCCCCACCATGGACATGTTTTCTATTTTTTGCACTCGTGTCTTGTTTTTGCAATCTTTGTTTTTTCACTCTCTTATTTATCTTATTTTTTGTGTTGTCTGAGTCAATGTGCCTTTGATGCTGCTGCACGCTGGAAGATTTTCATTGCATTCGTACCACATAATAATAAACTTAAATTGTATGGGAACAGCTCCAGTGAAGTTCCATTCAAGCAGTGAAGGCAACTCAATGTGTATTTTAGCTTTACAAGGAAGCAGCTGCAACATAAAAGGGACTTGTGGGCCATGCAGGATTGTTGACTGATCTGACAACTCCAAGCCTTCATAACTGTCATTGTTCCTTCCTGTAGAATTTCCCCATTTTGGGTAATAGTTCTATAACGAGAAGGTTTAGTGCACCATAGTAAATCAGAGTTTGGGGCTGTTGGAATTATAGGATGCGATGCTACATGATGTCCAGTGTTGCCTGAATCAATGGAAACATGGCACCATTTGGAAAAATAAACACAAGAACTATGTCTGGACAGTTGTAACAATCTCACCCCTTGCAACAATATATAAAGTGCTTGTGTTTTGCTGGCAGCAGTCCCACTGCTTCCTCCATGACAGCGTTAGTACTGCTGACACAGTATGCATAGTACTGACCTTTGTGTTTGGCTTACTTGGCGCTTCTCTTTTAAACTGAGTCTTTGCAATCACCCCAGAAATCCACCAGTTTGGCCAGTGATCAAATCATATAACAGTGTGACCGAGGCCATTCAGCCCAAATCCAAGATGGTCAAAAATGGACATGAGACAATTCTCACTGCTGAGTAAAACAAAGCGCTGGGTAACTCAGCGAGTCAAGCAGCATCTCTGGAGAACATGGACAAATGATATTTAGGTCGGAGCCCTTCTTCAGACGGGTCGGAACCTTTCTTCAGACGCCACCTCCTGCCCTCCAACTGTAATACCTTGAAGAAGTTCTCCTCTTCTCTCCGGAGACAGTTCCACAACCTCCTCTCTAACTGTCCCCATCTGTGATCCTCCCCAGAGTTACCTTTTTTTTTGTCCACACCCACCCCCGAGTTACTTCAAACTGAAAAGGGTTTCCTAACCCGAAACGTCTATATTCATGTTCGCTCCAGGGATGTTGCGTGCACCTGCTGAGTTTCTCCAGCTTTTTTGTGTAACCGCCACTAATGTTCTTGTTATTCTGCAGCAAGAAAAACACAGTGAGTTTCAAACTGAAAAGGGTTCCTAACCCAAACGTCACCTATCCATGTTCTTTAGGGATGTTGCGTGACCTGCTGAGTTACTTTAGCACTGTGTCATTTGAGCAAGAAAATTATTTCATTTCAAGTTGGAGCGAGCTGTAGGAGTGGTGAGAACAAAGAATGTCTGTGTTAGGGTGGGGACTGCAGTCACCTGGATCTCCACCCTGTCATAGACATTCTCTTGTTCCCAATGGAATGTGTTTTTCTCACTTTCCTGATTCTGGTGAAGGAATATTCACTTGTATTGTTTACTGTTTCTCTCTTCACAGATGCTGCCTGACCTGTTGAGCATGTGTCGCATTCTCTGTTTATTTTTAAATCCTATTGAATTTTAATTTTCCGCAGTTTTGATCCCCCATCTTTTCTGATATACCCACAGGATGCTGACAGGCAACACCGTGAGGTCATTGCAATTTATCGGACACACCTCCTGAATGCTGCACAGGTATGTAGGACAATGTTGATAGAATCTGTACGGAGTTTGTAATTTCTTCATGTGTCCGCTTGGGTTTTCCCCGGGTGCTCAGTTTTCCCCCCATATTCCAAAGACATACAGGATTGTAGGTTAATTGGCTTTGGTAAAAATTGTAAATCGTTCCTAGTGTGTAGAATAGTACTAGTGTAAGGGGATTACAGGTTCGTGGGCTGATGGTCTGTTTCCACGCTGTATCTCTAAACTTACCTAAACCATTTGACAAGATGGGAACTAGGAGCTATGTAGGGCTATAACCTACTGACTGGTACTTATTGTGGTACCTTCTGCAGGTTGGATGTTAACTGGACTCGCCCATTGTCCACCTTCCAATTGACCGCTTAGTTATTTTCTGTTGCCGGGAGACTTTCTGATGGAGATGGTTCTTTTTTCCTGACTAAATCACTTCCTTCCAATAGACAATAGGTGCAGGAGTAGGCCCTTCGAGCCAGCACCGGCATTCAATGTGATCATGGCTGATCATCCCCAATCAGTACCCTGTTCCTGCCTTCTCCCCATATCCCCTGACTCTGCTATTTTTAAGAGCCCTATCTAGCTCTCTCATGAAAGCATCCAGAGAACCTGCCTCCACCGCCGTCTGAGGCAGAGAATTCCACAGAATTCAGTGTCTGGAATGCTTCCAATTTTATGAAACTTTAGTGAAGTTTTCAGCAAGGTTAATGAATGTTATTATGAACAGTAATCTATTCAATAAATACGTTTCATGGATTACTCATCCATTTAATATTTAACTGACATAAAAATTCATCAGATGCTCACACCATGTGCATTTAATTTTCACAAAAATATTAATGGAATGCAGACATCTCTGGCATTGCCAGCATTTGGTGTCAATCTCTAATTGAATCTCCCTGAGCTGAGGAGACAGGGAAGATTCAACAACAGTTGTCATCTGAAGTCACTTGTAGCCCAGACTGGGGAAGGACGGCTGGTTTCTCTCTCTGTATAATTTCATTGAGCCAGAAAGGGGTCTTTGCTGGAATGGTCTCGATCTGATATGTCACCCCCAGAGATGCTCTCTAGAGGTGCTGCCTGACCCGTTAAGTTAATCCAGCAATTATTTTTTTTTACAACAGTACGGTAGTTTCACTTCATTGTACTGAGCGGATCTTCATGGTGTTCTGTGTGAGGGGCAGATAGTTATTTTCTACATTTTATGACTGTTTTATGATGTTAAACCTTTACATTGTAAGCCCACAGCTGGAGGTTTGCAACAATTCCATGCTCCATGTTTTTGCAGTTGTATTAGATACTTGGAGAAGGTGCTGGAGAACCTGAGTTGAATGTGATGTGGGGTCTGTTTTGTCAGAAGAGTTGGGACTGTCTCTAAAGCAAAGTGAATGTTTGATTATTTAATTTGTTTATTTAATTGAAGGGTAGAGGGGTAGTCTTGATACATGGGTATGGAGTGTCAAGAAAGTCAGTCAACAGAGGATGTGGATCTAAGAAATTGTAAATTGGAGAAATAGGTTTTTTCTACTTGGCAGGCTGGAGCAGATTCAACAGGAAACGTGAATTGGAAAAACTCGAAGGGGAGAAAATGTTATGGGAAAAGAGCAGGAGAGTAGGATTGATCAAATAAAAGCCCTGTCCCACTGTACGAGTTCAGTCAAAGAGTTCTCCCGTTTTGCCCTGATTTGAACTCTGAGATTTACGGTAATGTCCGCTCGTCGGTACTCGGGGCTCTCGTTGACATTTTTAAACATGTTGAAAAATCTTCACAAATCTTCCCGAGCTTACCGCGTTTCCCGAGTACCTGCCTTTAGCGTTACGAGCCGATAAGAGACGTCCGCGAGCTCCGACGTACCCGCTACGTTCATTCTCCGTGCTTACCACGAGTTTGCTTTTTTTTAAACTCGGGAGAGCACTTGAATGAACTTGTACAGTGGGACAGGGCCATTAGTCT
The DNA here is from genome assembly GCF_028641065.1 of Leucoraja erinaceus. Taxonomy (NCBI): domain Eukaryota; kingdom Metazoa; phylum Chordata; class Chondrichthyes; order Rajiformes; family Rajidae; genus Leucoraja; species Leucoraja erinaceus. The sequence continues at coordinate 13,473,629 of NC_073409.1, forward strand.
TTCAAAGAGATGGTGTAGTTGCGATGGGCCAATTGTCCCCTACTTGTGCTGTTTTGCTCCCTGAATGTGCACCCCTTCTCTTACAAATTCAACTATTTGTTTCTTTTATTTCTAACCTTAATAAAATAATGTGTAGAAAAGCCTGATTCACTCACTTCTCTCTGCATTTCTTGTCAGGGTCACATGGATGAAGATGTGCAAGCTGCTTTGTTGCAGATCATTCGGATGCGGCAGGAGTTTGTCTGCTAGCAGAATCCTGGCACCCAAGTATTTACCGTTGCTGTGTTAAAGGTTGTAACAAGACTACTTGAAGCTGCTGTAGCATTTACCTGGTGGCCTAAACTCTTCACCTTTTAAAGAAAAATGCATTATATTGGAAGAGAAAGTAAAGCCATTTCCAGTTTGCACCCTCTCATGTTGGCTATTTTATGTACTAAAGTACAAAGCAGTTTAGTTTATTGGAACAAGACAAAGTAAATGCTAATATCTGATACATTTTCATTTGTTGCCATTGCCATTTGATTAATTTTTGTTTTAACTTAAGCCCTGCCTGACCTTGTGGGAAATTTGTTGCCACAAAGATATGCTTAACTTGCGTATTGGCTCCAGGGTTTCAATATCTTAGATTGTGCTACACTGTGACATTTACAGAACTGGAAGTGTGAAACGTTGCTATAAAACTCAACATCCTATGGACAGATTTCTTTTAGATGCAATCCTTCTCATGGGACTCCTGGGATTTGTTGGGTTTTGAATCCACAGGAAGATTTCCAGACAAAACAAACTTAAAGCATATTTTTAGTCTCCTTTGATGTCCAACATGAGCCGCAAACACATCATAAAAAGATGCATTTTGCTTTCTATGAACCATCGGCTGTGATGGCATTCCTGTGACTACCAACCTTTGGCATTTCAACACACACTTCCCACTTTTTTTAATATATATTAGCTGTCAGGAAATTTTTAGTTTGCTCCGCAAAGAATTAATTTATTTCCTTGGGGGAAGGATAGATCAGAACTCAAGTGTGTCAGAGGCTAAAAAGAGAAAAGCGAGCATAATGTTTGAGGTGTCCAGACATGGCCAGACCTTCTGCAGAGAGATGGCGTACTGAATAGTTAACATCTCGCCAGAATGAAAGGGTCACTATCTGCAGTACTTGTAGTTCTTTTTTAGGTAATTTTTAATCAACCTCTGATTCCTGTCCGCCTTGTAATACTGTTCTCTTCCACTCCCCAGCCTGTGTGATCAGAGATTGAGTAGCATGGCAACTCTGGTGTGTGCCCCCTGGCAAATGGTCAAGAAAGGAGGGACCATAGACATAGCTCTTGTTGCATTCACACCTAGCGTGTGCATGTCCAGAGCTGTGACCATTACGTTAAGGCCATTGCTATCATTGAAATTAAGCGAGATGGAGCCTCTTCACATTTTGTAACCAGAAGTTAATTTACTGAAGAATTATGATACTATTTTACCACTGATTTGTGGGGGCCCAATCTTTAATGTGGAGGCAGAGAAGGATGATATGGCTACAAACCATTTGGATGGCAAAAATCTTTATTTTTAAATCCCTGATGCACCCTTTAGTATATTCATGCAAGGTGCTGTACTATGCAATTACCTGTATATTCGTAGAGGGCTAACCCAGTTAAAAGTAAAGGGGTGATGTCAATATTATTTTAAAGTGAATGTGTTATATAAACCTCTACAGCAAAGTCCATGTGATCTAGTTTCAGTGCCTATCTGTAATTCCAGATTGAAGCCAACAGCAGCATAATGTTTCCTTTATAAAGTTACTTGGCTGGCCAAGTCTGATTTATAATTTAACTGTTAATCAAAGTGTTATCTTTTTGCAGCAAGCTGATGTAGTTTGTAGATTTGCATTAGGTTTCTGCTGTACTCTGTTACCTCTTAATGGAGTTAGAAGAACTGTCCATTCTAATAGATTCTTTATAGAACCGAGGTACTGATGTATTTCTCAGCTGGACTGGTTGTGGTATTTTTGTTACTGAATAATATTGGATACCTAGACATCTGTTTAATTTTGACAGTATTCATCACGTTATTCCTCAACCGCATCAAATGGTTACCTATTTGTAATGTGACTGGAACAAATGTTATGTCAATGAATATTATATATCTAGTTATAGATCTCTCTGTTCATGGTAATTGAGTCTTTTCTTTGATTCTTTGTTACACTGCACCACTGACTATCGCTTTCCTGTTCAACCCATCAGGACAGAGTGTCTAACCTGACTAATACTTACAGTGGTATCTTTCAGGTTTCAGGCTGCTTTTCAGTAGTTCTGGGAGCCTTTGAGATGAAGGTTGTCCTTTCTCTAGTGATCCAGGTTTGGACAAGATTTATCAGTGCTTTCGGACTGTTGAGTAGTCATGGTGTGATATAACACACAGAAACGCCCCCTTTGCGTCAGCTCATTCGTATTGACCAAGGTACCATCCTGAGCTTGTCCCACTGAACTGTGCTTGGCCCATATTGCTTCAAATCTTTCCTATCTGTGTACTTGTCCCAAAGTCTTTTGACAGTCATAGTTGTACCTGCTCTACCACTTCCTCTGGCAACTCGGCAGCACAGTAGTATAGTTGCCAGAGACCCGGGTTCGATCCTGGCTACGGGTGCTGTCTGTCGCTGAATTTATATGTTCTCCCTATAACCACATGGGTTTTCTCTGAGTTCTCCAGTTTCTTCCCATACTCCAAAAACGTGTAGCTTTGTAGGTGAATTGTCCCTTGTGTGTGGGATAGTGCTAGTGTACACGGCGATGTCTGCTTGGCGCGGAATCAGTCTGCCAGAGGACCCATTTCAGAATTGTCTAAAGTGAACATATACCCACCAGCCTGTGTGTGGAGAAAGGTGCTCCTCAGTTCTTCAATACATTTTTTGCCCTCTTGCCTTAAACCTATGCCCTCTAGTTTAGACTTCCTCACCATGGGGGAAAAAAATCTGTGACCTTATCTGTACCTTTCTGATTTTATAAGCCTTTGTGTAGTACGGCAAGAGTTGTACAGCAAAATTAGACTCCAGAAAGGGGCAGTGTCTGAGAGTTGGGCAATGGATGGGGGTGGTGGTGGTGAGAGAACATTGTTATTAAATGAAAATGTATTCAAAATTTAAAAAATAATTTAGTATGATGAACTATTGCCTTCATGTTAATTCCCTACCAACCAATTAATAATTTATTATAAAGATTTTTTTTTAAAATCCTAATGAAAGGGTGCGTTTTCTCCTTGTAACTAAAAGCTCTCTTTTCCGGTGCTGATCAGTTAAGGTCTTGCTGCAATATTTTAGTGTCCTTGAGATAGCTTTCTAAACCAAGCCATTACACATATTATTCAAGACCCACCTAAAAAATGTTTCCATCTGTTGTGATCAGAAAGAGAAAAATAACTTTAAAATGGAACATTCATTCCCAGAGTGCATAGGCAGTTAATAGTAGCCTGCTGCACTTTCTAAGCTGTCAGAAACCTAAATTAACATGTAATGGTACTATATCAATGGTACTATATCACTATTATGTTATGTTACAATAACACCAATTAATTTTAAAAGGCAATTTATCGTTTTTGGTTCTTTGTTGCCAATCATTGTGTCATCCAGCTTGTTGAATCGCTGACTTCCAGGTAAAATCACATTCTGTTTAAAACTATTAAAATATTAAATTTAATATATCTTGTGATACTGTGGTTAACTGCTTTCAGGGGAAGTGAGGAGAATTCTAGAGTGATCGAGTCTGAAGAAGGGTCCCCGACCCAAAACGTCACCTACCCATGTTCTCCTGACCCATTGAGCTACTCCAGCATTTTGTCACTTTCAAATATAGAGTGGTTGGCCTCTGCCAGACTGAATAATCCTGTTTCAAATCAACGTGACAGCAAAGTGGCACTGGGTTACTGAGAGTAGATCAATTTTCTTCAGTAAATGAAGATAACACGGCACCAGAAAACCAGGGAGGGCAAAGTAACATTGCAGGGCGTCAGATAAATGAGATCTAATATCAGAAAATGAGCTGATTCAACAGTGACCTGTGGGAAGAAACTGATTGAATAATTAAAAGCTTATCTTCACTTCTGGGTACACTATATCAATCCCAGTCTAATTTAATCATCTCTCTTTTATTTCACTTTGACCCAACGCAGACTAACAATTACAATTGGATTTGCTTAATGTGATAAATGGATCACTCTTCCCATGTCTGGAGAGCACTTACACTGGCACACAGCACCAAACCTTTTCCCCATTTTGTTCACTATACTGCGAAGACCAAAGGATTTTCCAACACAATGAGATGATTTTCATAGCCTGTGGTTTAACTGTTGTTAACATCAGTTCCAAATATCTTTCTCGTCCACTTTCACCTAGCTTCCTTCCCATTTAATTTTAGATACTTTTGGTTAAAATATTCTCAAAATATTTCCTGTCTGATGTCCATCCTGTATCGGGAAACCCTCCAGGTGGATGGGAATAGAATCCAATGGATAAGTGCTGCCAGAATCCCCAAAAGGTTCTTGACAACACTGCATACTCCCTCTGGTGGGTTTGGGGGTGAATTGATTAATTTATTCAGGCAACTTACCTAATTAGCTCCCCTGATTCTGTGCTAGCAATCTAGCTCATCCTGCCCCCACTCTCTCCCTGTAACCCTGCAGAATATTTCCTTTCATGTCCTTGTTCACCTCCTATTTGAATGTTGCAGGCGAACCTGCCTCCTTTCATCACCGGAGTTCATCCCTAATGCTAACCAATGACTGAAAAAGCACATTTTATTCCCTGGGTTACTTTTTGTTGTTGTACCAATAGTGATGACACTTTTTTTTAATTCAGCAGTGGGGGGTTTGCCTTTGGTTGGGTGCTGGGAGAAGGAGGGAATGGGGTGTGGCAGCGAGCCCACATGGAGTGTGGCAGCGTAAAACCAGGCTGAGCACTGGGATAAGCTGTAAACAAGGTTATCTGGTCAATGGGTAAATAGGAGCAGTTAGAGGTCAAGGACACAAACAAAGGACATTGACATCCAGCCGAAGGCATCTTTTGTCTGGGCACTTATCAAAAGTGTAGAGTCTCAATTGCAGCGCTGACATGCGCTTAATTAGATTGACCATATACATCTGTCGCTACAAGAGCAGGATGGATGGGTATTTTGTGGTGAAAGATTTACCGAAAGATTTACCAAAATATTTCTAGCACGGCACATGTCACTGCACCTCTTGGAACACTCACCACTTACCAGGAGAACCCCAAATGTACCAACACTCAATGAAGCCGGCTGTTGGGCACCCAGTCACCCGCTCCACTGGCAAGTGTAGCATGAACCGGCAGCAGCAGTGATTTGACAGCTAACCCACATGTAAACCTAACCTACAAGGGAAGCAGGTGATGGAGAGCAACACTGCATGCAGGATCCCATCATCAATCCTTTATCTGTGTGGAGCTGTTCCATTGGAAGAGCAGCATCGGTTCAAGAAGATGGATCACCATCCTCTTTGCAAGAGCAATCAGAGGTAAGGTATGAATACCGTCCTAAATTGCAGCCACATTCCTGCAATGAATTAACAAAAAATAATTCCTGTATCTGAAATTATTCATACTACATTGGCACAATGCTGTATCCAAAAGGAATTATTCAACTTGTATTGGAATAAATTTTAGACTGAATGCTTTTATCGTCTCCTCTGGGATTGTCTACCATAGATTGACTCCTTATTCACGGAAATATTTCCTTTGGTTAGACGTGGCTTTATCACCGATGATCCTCAGATTTCAGTTAATGAACTGCATAATCCCAGACAGTGACTCTGCATTAAAGTGGCAAATGCTTCAAAGATTCCAATGTTTCTTATTGCTTTGAGTAATGACATATCTTTTTAATGCCAGTCCTAATTATGCAAATAATAGTTATTAGACGCAATTCCCTTTGTCCTTTGAAGATAAATATGTTAATGCGACATGCACATAATCAATGTGCAGTTCTTCAATTATTGTACTGTGCCACATCTGAAGCTTTTAAATGTTTATTTGACTTGCCACGATGATGATTCAAGCACACACCTTTTTTCGGCCCCAAGTTAAAATCATTTCAGATTGCTCTGCAGGTCATTAATATGAAAATGTTAATCAATGAAGTGATGCCAAAGAACAAATTAGTTATTTCGACATCAGTGGAAAATACTGGAGGTTATCATGCTCGATGCAGTTGTGTTTTTAATTAAAAACGTTTGAGATCAGAATCTATCCTGACTGATCATTTAAAAATTCCAATGGATTCACTAGTCCATTGGCACCGTGGTGGGAGATTGGACATCATCTTACTGAAGGATGGAGTGGATACAAGGGGCTCCCATTTCCTCATGCACTGCAGTCTCTTCTCTCTATTTCTACTGCACACTAACCTCCACGTAACATTCTCCACATTGTTCCTGGCTTCAACTTTCCTTAAAATGAAACTGAACGGCAAGAAACAATGATAATTACAGGGCGAGTGACTTTTAGACTTTAGCGTTGGAGGCAATTCCTTGTTCTCCCAAAATAAAGTTTCTTCAGTGGAGCTAAGCTATTTTTGTGCATTGTTCTCGGCTGCAGGGCAGGGCTTATGCTGTTCAGCAGGTTCACCCACTGTTTGCTCCAAATTCAGGCAAAAAGTTCAGGCACGTTCTGTTCAACAGAATAATCCCGTTTTACTATTGCACCTACTGATGCCTGTGTGTGTGACTTACAGACTCCACAAATGGATTCCTGTCACCCTTCCTCTGCTCAGAATGATTCCTTCCATGCCCCCTGTTTAAATTAAAGTATTTTATAAAAAGGGCACATGTGTGCCACTCGTGTCGTAGTAGATTACTCTTTCTCATCTGGGTTAATTGCTTTAACCAGTCTTGAATGCAAACAGTTGGTCTGTCATTTTCAGTACCATTCTGAGAGCGTGCTTCACCAGCAGAGGCATTGTATATGGATGAGACAACAAGTCTGTCTACTCTTATGGGTAAATAAAAGTGATTTTAAATATGGTGTCGCTGGTACACTGGCCAATCTTTATATTTCAGCCAACATTTGAGACCAATGATAGACACAAAATGTTGGAGTAACTCAGCGGGACAGGCAGCATCACCAGAGAGAAGGAATGGGTGATGTTTCAACTCGAGACCCTTCAGACTTTGAGAACAATGGTTTTGCCTTCCAGAGCAGAGTTGGTTGTGAGAGTTTGCAGAGCAGAGCACTAACTCCAAATCCTACGTTATCTTGGAGACCGCACAGAATCTTAAACCACTATTAAATGGTGTTGGGAGTTCCAGGGCAGAGAAAGGTATACAAATGCAGGGCTTCCTAAGACTGCACTTAATGGAACAGCAAAAGGACACAAAGTACTGGAGTAATTCAGGCAGCATCTCTGGGGAACATGGATAAGTGATGTTTTAGGTCAAGACTTTTTTTCAGATCATTCACCCATAGTAGGTTCTCCAAGCCTCCCCTCCACCCGTCTGCCCCCTTGACGTCAGCCCTCACCTCTCACCCTTGCTGTGTTTTCACCATCCCCCCCTGACCTCGTTTTTTCAGATGCAGAATGATTGGTCCTCAATTGTATTTCCCCCCCCCCCCCCCCCCCCCCCCCACCACACCCCTACCTCAATGAGTCCCGGGCCCACCATGATGTGGAGCTCTTCTTCCGTCCGAAGAAGGGTCTCGACCTCCGGGAGTCCGAAGAAGGGTCTCGACCTGAAACGAACATCTATCCATGTTCTCCAGAGATGCTGCCTGACCTACTGAGTTACTCCTGAACTTTGTGTCCATTTATGTATTATCCAGCAACTAAAATTACATTTAGTTTACCAATTCTGTCTTCCTTATCTGGCTGGATCAGTGGGACTAGAACCAATGATGTGTTGACTTGTTACTGCTTCCTTAGGACACTAATTATTGCATTGACACTGATATCAACCTCCTGTGAATTATTTAAAAAAATATACTTCCAATCCAGAAAACGCCAGAAAAACACAGTGGGTCAGGCAGCATTTGTGGAAAGAAAGAGTTAATGTTTACTGAGTGCAAGCCTTCTGACCCTACGGGTCTGAATATTTGACGACTTTTCCCACGTGAGCTGAGTGATTAATTGGCATATGGACTAGAACATTCTTACTTGCTGCAGCTTTATGGGCATATTAAATGCAACCATACAGAAATTAATTATACATCAATTTCAGTCGTTTTAGGTAATCTTAATGTAAGCCAAAGTATACAGAGCAAACTAGTGCAAAATCTGTCATGGTTCAGTGCTGAGCTGGGGTTGTGGTTAGGGTTGTGCAGGTTGCGTCACTTCCAATCTAATTCATATTTCGTCCACTCCTTTTTGGTTGAATGACTTGCTATCGGGTTGCTATCATGCACTTGGTCTTTGCTTTGGATGCCATTTGTTGATGTGGGCAATTCCTGCCTCTGCAGTTCCCTTGAAACATATTCTGTTCCAAACCAGTGGTGTGGGAAAGAAGCAAAGGAGTTATTAGAGATTTGAAGAATAAAAACAAGAGATTGCTGTAAGATTCTGCACCTTTGGACCCATTGTGGAACACCAACATTCAATGTCCTTCCCCTCTCCTCTCCGTTACTTAATAAAGTGGAATTAAAATTGCATTTTCTGCTCCTCTTGCATAACACTTGCCATAGAGGGAGTACAGAGAAGGTTCACCAGACTGATTCCTGGGATGTCAGGACTTTCATATGAAGAAAGACTGGATAGACTCGGTTTGTACTCGCTAGAATTTAGAAGATTGAGGGGGGATCTTATAGAAACTTACAAAATTCTTAAGGGGTTGGACAGGCTAGATCCAGGAAGATTGTTCCCGATGTTGGGGAAGTCCAGAACAAGGGGTCACAGTTTAAGTATAAGGGGGAAATCTTTTAGGACCGAGATGAGGAAAACGTTTTTCATACAGAGAGTGGTGAATCTCTGGAATTCTCTCCCGCAGAAGGTAGTTGAGGCCAGTTCATTGGCTATATTTAAGAGGGAGTTAGATGTGGCCCTTGTGGCTAAAGGGATCAGGGGGTATGGAGAGAAGGCAGGTACAGGATACTGAGTTGGATGATCAGCCATGATTATATTGAATGGCGGTGCAGGCTCGAAGGGCCGAATGGCCTACTCCACCTATTTTCTATGTTTCTAACACCTCATTCAATTGCCATTGTAACTAGATGTCCTTGTTATACTGGAAGTTGACATTCAATCGAAAGTGAGCAATGTCTTTGCTCTCTAAATCTTGTGGAACTCCACCGATTCAATGGAAACACCTATCATTTGACAGTGATATGCTGAATATTTGAAGTGATTAATAATGCTGTTCATATTGCACCAGAATGGAACAAGACCATGGATATCTGCATGCCCATGCCTGTTCTCTGAATCCAGACTGACTTAAGATCATAAGAATTAGGCCATTCGGCCCATTGTGTCTGCTCTGCCGTTCGATCATTCAATCTGTTTCTTCTCAATTCCATTCTCCTGCTTTCTCCCCGTGACCTTTGACACCCTTACTAATCAAGAACCTATCAATCTCTGCTTTAAAAGCACCTAAAAACTTTGTCTCCACCACTGACATCCCACTGCTATGGTATTCGGGATTCTGCCTATTGGCCGAATGTTAAAGTGAGACCCTGTCTGTTCTCCATTGGATGATAGACACAACGTTATCTTCAGCAGCAGTACAGTTCTGAATCGGGGCAGCTGCCAACCTGATTAAAACATATGCGTAGGAAGGAACTGCAGATGCCGGTTTATACTGAAGATAGACACAAAATGCTGGAGTAACTCGGCAGACCTGACCTGAATGTCACCCATTCCTTCTTTCCAGAGATGCTGCCTGTCCCGCTGAGTTACTTCAGCATTTTGTGTCTATCTTCTGGTTAAAACGTATTCAGCTGTGTTGCCCCCTCACAAGCCACTGCAGGCTGTGTGGAAGGTATTCACACAGATGGGTGATCCAGGATTAGGTAAACAAACAAAGTGGTGTATTTCCAGTTCGGTGTTATAGAATCAGAGAAAATAGGTGCAGGCGTAGGCCATTCGGCCCTTCGATTCAGCACTGCCGTTCAATATATCATGGCTGATCATCTAAATTCAGTAGGTACACAAAAATGGTGGAGAAACTCAGCGGGTGCAGCAGCATCTATGGAGCGAAGGAAATAGGCAACGTTTCGGGCCGAAACGTTGCCTATTTCCTTCGCTCCATAGATGCTGCTGCACCCGCTGAGTTTCTCCAGCTTTTTTGTGTACCTTTGATTTTCCAGCATCTGCAGTTCCTTCTTAAACATCTAAATTCAGTAACCTGCTCCTGCTTTTCCCCCCACGCCCCTTGATTCCATTAGCCCTAAGAGCTAAATCTAACTCTCACTTGAAAACATCCAGTGTTTTGGCCTCCACTTTGGCAGAGAATTCCACAGACTCGCAACTCTCTGCATGAAAACATTTTTCCTCATCTCTTTCCTAAATGACCTACCCCTTATTCTTATTGTGAGTGAACTTCAGGTGATGGTTTTCCCTCGTCCCAGTGTGTCCGAACTCCCAGAGGCCACAGAGTTAGGAGGTGCCGTTGAAGAAATTGCTTTGTTTGGGAGCAGGCCAACTACAGTCTGGCTGCTGTGTTACGGACCTCACTGCAATGACAGCACTTGAAAAGTACTTGGCTGCCAAATGCTTTGGGAGATCCGGAACACTGCTTAAATCTTCAATAGAATATAACATTCATCCTTTGGTCTCGAGTGCTTCAGTTTGCAGGTGGTTTTGATGTGAACTGGTGTAACACGATCACACTCTGCTGGTGGAATCAAGGTAATTACCCCTTTGGTATTGGTGATGCAGATGTTAATTCATGACTGGAGGTCCCAGAGGTCCCAGTACAGGAATGGCCAGGGCTCGATAGGAATAATAAATCACCACAGACAGACTGATGCTGATGCAGAATTTTATCTTAATGATCAGCACGGCTGTTTAACCATTTTATTAATCCTATCACTTGAACGTTATATTTCCATAAATTAAATAATTAACTTATTTTTTCAGCGCCTTTATCACCCAGTGTGAACACTTGACAACTGATTGATTGCTTAGGAATGTAGCGATTCAAGTGGAACTCAATGGGATAGGCATTTTGCACACTGATCATCACACACCTACATGCACACTCATCTCTGCACACACCTCCCCACACACAAACATCTTTACACACCCCTACACCTACACACCCCTACACCTACACACCCCTACACCTGAAATGTAGGCTCACTTTCTCTCTCCACAGACCGTGCCTGACCTGGTGAGTGTTTCCAGCATTTTCTGCTTTTATTTCAGGTTTCCAGCATCTGCATGTTTTAAATTTGCCTGCAGTGTGAATGTGCCTGGATTGGGCAGTCGGCCATGTGGACACAGCGTTCCCTCAGACTTGTTCTCCAGGAATCCTGCCTAATTCAACCCGTGCAAAACATTACATGTTCTGACGGGCTTCTAATGTTATGTGTTAAATTGCTTCCAGCGCTGGGAAATATTTCAGGTTGTGTAAAACAGGCAGGTTGTTTTTCTTTCTCAGGTTCTGCCAAGTATGAATAAATCCTGCTGATTTAATGAGGCATTTGGTGCCTAAAGAATCATGATGGTGTAAGCCCTGCTTTAGGCACTTCTAACTCTGGAAATTTGGCATCTTTGATAAAGTATCATTTATTTTATTTTGGGGGATTCCTGTGTGTGGGATATGGTGCAGGTTTGCCAACAGTAGGTCTGCCAAGTTCAACAGTGCCCGTCACAAACTAAAGATCATTGCAAGCAAGGAAAAATATCCAAATTGTGCTTTCCACTTTTCTTTGAACAATGGGCAGCATGGTGGTGCAGTGGTAGAGTTGTTGCCTTACAGCGCCAGAGACCCGGGTTCGATCCTGACCACAGGTAAAGTCTGTACGGAGTTTGTACATTCTCCCTGCGACCTTGTGGGTTTTCTCCAAGATCTTCAGTTTCCTCCCACACTCCAGGTACAGGTTTGCAGCATCACACGCTAGCCCTTTTAGAGTCCTAAAAAGGGTCTCGACCCAAAACGTCACCCATTCCTTTGCTCCAGAGATGCTGCCTGTCTCGCTGAGTTACTCCAGCATTTTGTGGCCATCTTCGGTTGAAACCAGCATCTGCAATTCCTTGCCTACACTATCCTGACTACACCAGCTTTTTGGCCTGTGGAAAACCTTCCCTCACAACCTATGTGTATCCTATTCCCAGGTTTTAGATGTGCAATTTGAGTCCACTGAAGAATGTGGGAATGTTATCCTGTCCTGCAGAAGGCTTCGTTGCCCATTGTGATTGTTGCAACTGTTTGAACGAGCTCTGCGGTCTCTGCCGTCAGGGCATTGCAAGTCTTCCCTTGAGAAGGTTGCTGTTGAACCTGCTACCACTCGGCACTGCCTTCCCTGTCACCACCTTTCACTGACTGACCCCACTTTGGTTTCCTCTCCCCACTGCTTCTCTCACTTGGCAGTGGAAAGTTTCCCATCCAAGCCAGCCCTTGTATTGCAACCCGACTCCAACTACTATGGAACACTTGGTTCTCAACAGTTTGCCGAGACCTGCAGCCACTTGAATGTCTTGGCCGTGAATATGCAGTGGTTTGGATCAATGTGGGGGGTGGCCACAGGATGTTGCTACAATGGTTCTGGCTTGGAGTTGGAAGCCAAGAGCTTCAGTCCTAAAGCAGGGAGGTATCAGCTAGCTGGTGTACCAGGGTTATAGCTGCCGATTGTGAGGCTAGCTGCCATCTTCGCCTGATTAGTTGCATCCCTTTAGCCCACTGAGTCTGTGCCGACCAGCGATCTCCATACACTAAAGCCCCTGTCCCACTTAGGAAACTAAAACCTCTGGAGACTTTGCGCCCCCACCCAAGGTTTCCCGGAAACCTGAACTGAAGGTTGCACCTCTGGATGGGTAGGGACTTTGCGCCCCACCCACCGCACGGAAAACTTTAGGTGCGTCTCCCGGGTGGACAGGTGCATTAACCATCCTTCAGGTTTACAATTTTACCAAAGCCAATTAATAGCCAATGCCTCACAGTATGCAGGTGCTCTGGACCGAAGGCTTGCACAGGGTGGTGAAAATTGCCCAACGCATCCCGGTTCCCGCACGAGTCTGTCCAAAGCAAGCTTCTGCGGTGGGCGCTCAAAAGTCTCCACCCCAACCATGGTGTTCCGTTACCATCCGGGAGGCGCTACAGGTCTCTCCGTAACCAGCAGGTGGGCTTCTTTCCGGCCGCTGTCACTCTACTAAACAACGTACCTCGGGACTGCCATTACCCCCCCCCCCCCCCCCCCCCCCCCCCCCCCCCACTATCAAATCTTTGCACACTCTTCAGGGAGATGCAATTTATTTCAATTTTCTGTACAAAAAATTGCCTGAATTAATCTAATCTACACACCTGTGCGTCTTTGGAGTGTGGGAGGAAACTGGAGCACCCGGAGAAAACCCACATGGTCACAGGGAGAACGTAAAACAGGCAGCACCCGTAGTCGGGATCTAACCCGGGTCTCTGGCGTTGTGAGGCAGCAGCTCTACCGCTGTGCCACTGATGCAATGAGGATGGTGAGGGATTGCCAATGCAATCGCCATTGGGCTGGGGTGAATGGAAGGCAGTGCCGGAGACCGGCTCTGAGGCACTTAATTAATTACCAGAGAGTCTAGGGTAGTCTGGGTTTGTACGACTGCAATGTGGATTCAACCCCCTATCGATACTGATCTAGATTCTATAATGTCAGTGAATGGAATTTAGAAATTGTTTTTGCACCTTTTACAAACTCATAGCCAGGGGCTTTCTCAGCCAACGAGGTACATTTGAAGTGTAACCCAAGTTGTAATAGAGTCACATAGACATAGAGTGATGCAGTATAGAAACAGGCCCTTCGGTCCCTACTTGCCCACACCGGTCAACATGCCCCAGCTAAGTAGTCCCACCTGTTTGCGTTTGGCCCATATCATTCCAAATCGGTCCTATCCATGTGCTGGCGATGGATGCACAGAAACAGACCCGTATGCCCACCTTGACCATACCAACCCTGTCGGTATTCGCAGCTAGTCCCATTTACCTGCATTTGGCTCATAATCCTCTAAACCCTTCTGATCCTCCCCTTCCTGTTCATGAATCTGGTCGTACATGCTGTCAAGCTGTTCTATCTTGTGCCTGGCAGGATGGGTAGAAGAGAGAATAATCACATCATTTGCGAGGTCAGTAAGAGAATTGGAAGGGGAGTTAAAGTGTTTGGCAACTGGGAGATTGCGGAGGCCAAGGCGGGCTGAGCAAAGGCCTTCAGTGAAATGATCGCCCAGTCTGCATTTGGTCTCGCCGATATATAGGAGTCCATACCATCACTGCCCTTCTCGATAATCCTTTGCCGCTCCTTAACAATCTGATCTGGTACAGTAGTTGTCCATATATCTGCTTCCGTAGCTGGGAGTCACATTTTGTTTGATATTATGCGAGGAAGCATCTTGTGTCATTTGGTTTAGGAGTGTTGAAGATGTTCTCCAAGTGGAGTAGAAAGGAACTGCAGATGCTAGTTTGCACTGAAGATACACAAAATACATAGAAACATAGAAATTAGGTGCAGGAGTAGGCCATTCGGCCCTTCGAGCCTGCACCGCCATTCAATATGATCATGGCTGATCATCCAACTCAGTATCCCGTACCTGCCTTCTCTCCATACCCTCTGATCCCCTTAGCCACAAGGGCCACATCTAACTCCCTTTTAAATATAGCCAATGAACTGGCCTCGACAACCCTCTGTGGCAGAGAGTTCCAGAGATTCACCACTCTGTGTGAAAAAAGTTCTTCTCATCTCGGTTTTAAAGGATTTCCCCCTTATCCTTAAGCTGTGACCCCTTGTCCTGGACTTCCCCAACATCGGGAGCAATCTTCCTGTATCTAGCCTGTCCAACCCCTTAAGAATTTTGTAAGTTTCTATAAGATCCCCTCTCAATCTCCTAAATTCTAGTGAGTATAAACCAAGTCTATCCAGTCTTTCTTCATAAGACAGTCTTGACATCCCAGGAATCAGTCTGGTGAACCTTCTCTGCACTCCCTCTATGGCAATAATGTCCTTCCTCAGATTTGGAGACCAAAACTGTACGCAATACTCCAGGTGTGGTCTCACCAAGACCCTGTACAACTGCAGTAGAACCTCCCCCTGCTCCTATACTCAAATCCTTTTGCTATGAAAGCTAACATACCATTCGCTTTCATAGCGGCTCAGGCAACATCTCTGGAGAGAAGGAATGGGTGATGTTTTGGGCCGAGACCCTTCTTCAGACTAGTGGAGGTGTTTGCATTGAAAACTAGCCCTGGAGGGTGATACTGAGACCCATTATGCATCTCAGAACCAATCTGCTCCATAAACTTATGAATTAGCTGACGGATAACTTTGAAATGATCTGTTACAATATCCACATGTGTTTGCAGCTGAGTAGATGAATGGAGATAAAAGTCTCATAAATGTGCTTCACGCTCGGATGCAGAAACCCGTGTTTCCTTTAACTGTTTTTTTTTGGTATGCTGTAATGAAGCATAGCTGGTCCGTGCGGGCAGGGAGAGATGGCGCTTGATGTGGGCAAACCTCA
This sequence comes from Leucoraja erinaceus, assembly GCF_028641065.1. Taxonomy (NCBI): domain Eukaryota; kingdom Metazoa; phylum Chordata; class Chondrichthyes; order Rajiformes; family Rajidae; genus Leucoraja; species Leucoraja erinaceus. The sequence continues at coordinate 13,489,265 of NC_073409.1, forward strand.
CAAGGTTAGCCTCACTGTTGGCCGCCTGCCATCCCAGCTGGAGGAGCTAATGAGGAGCAGATGGCTTGGTGGTTTCAGAAACATTCATCATCACAATATAACATCGAAGCCTCAATGACCGAGCGGAAAGATATTGTTCCAGACCATTTCTGCAAAGCCCTTTCAAGTGGTTTGATAGCTGAGTGCAGTAGCACACCATGCTGCTCTCGACTTGGACCAAGAACGAGGGCAACCTGTTGATCTCATCTTGGCTTCAGCCTGCAAACCACAAATACTTCCTTCCAATTCCCTACTGATTCATCATTACTTTTTAATTGTCTTTGCCTGCGTTAATCAGGCTTGCGGTTAGATCGGCCCCATGATTACGGACAACAAAATATCCAAAGATAGGAAGCCAAGCCCAGAGGTTTGGACTAAATTCTTTGCTGAGGATTCTTGATTTTAATAAGGAGCTTTTCCCCTCCATAATTGATAAATGTGAACATGTCGTTCCTTCACTAAACTTAGTTTATGGTCCTTTCACTCTGGTGAACAGCCTTCGGGTCTTGCATTGCACATGGTGTCAATTTATCGTTTATTGGTTCAATATGGTGCTGACAAAACATTCTGTCTGAATTAAAAGCTCAAAGGACTTTGACTGTTACCTGATTATGCAGCCCTGGATGCCTTCACTCCTTTAGTTTCTTTGCGTTCAAGATCGGATGTGGGAAGTGGTCTGAATCAGGAAAGGTTAACCAGACAGGATGTTTAAGGGTCTCAGCTCTGCCACATTAAAATTGGATCTGTCAGTTCTGAAAGCAAGAGACTTGTTTAGATAGTTAGCCAGAGGTCACAACGCAAACACTGCTAAACGCACAGCTCAAGAGTTACAAACAGACATTTAACAAAGGAGGAACATGGAACTGATACGTTTTACAATACAGGTGGATTTAGACGCGTTTAGATTAGGTGAAGATCGACACAGAAAGCTGGAGTAACTTAGCGGGTCAAGCGGCATCTCTGGAGAAAAGGAATGGGTGACGTTTTGGGTGGGGACCCTTCATCAGACAGAGTTGGGGGAAAGGGAAATGAGAGATATGGACGGTGATGTAGATAGATAAAGCACAGATGCATGAAAGTTGCAAAAAAAGTAATAATGATCAATGAAACGGTCCATTATTAACTACGGGCTGGGTAATAATGAGTTATAGAGACAATGAAACTCACCAGGATGCCAGTGAAATGCACAATGACTAGGGTGGGGGTGGGCCACAGAGAGAAGGGGGATGCAAGGGTTACTCAAAGTTACTTGAAGGGAAGTTTTTATGAATGTCCTGTGTCAGTTGTGGCTGGTGAGTAGAATCCAAAAGCAAAGGTCTCACCAGTTCAGCAGCTGGGGAGTGTGGCTCTGCCCAGAGAGATGGGACTGAGCACTCTCATCACTGACCATCCAGCTCTTTTGAGGAGAGGGGGAATACTCGAATGTTCAACATTTTCCCCTCAGCCTACCTTAAAACAGAGGTCATCTGTTGCTGGCCCTGATTTGTCACTCACCTCCTCCTCCTCTCACCTTTACTCACCCCCAGTGTATTCTCCACCCCCCAACATCCACTGTCGGTTCCGACCCAAAACATCACCTATTTTTTCTCTCCAGAAATGCTGCCCGACCTGTTGAGTTACTCCAGGAGTTTGTGTCTATCGTTGTTTCAAAACTGCATCTGCAGTTCCTTCCTGCACATTAAAGCAGATTAGCTGGAGATTCAATACACTGCTGTTTGTGGAAGCTTGCTGTGCTCACGTTTGCCGGCCAGTAAGTTTGGTTTTCCCCAGTCCATTTACCTGGTGACATCTTGATAAATCCTTCAGGCTGCATCTAGGTCGAGAGCATTTCTCATGTACCATGTAATCCCGTGCTACCTGCTCCATGGTCAGATAGTCGGCGACTAAACCGTCTCCCCCATCTGGTTTTTCCAGGTGAGGAGGGGACTGTGGACCCCCAGCAGGACCAAAACAAGACCTGTAAAAGGGCGGATGAGCTCCTAGCGAGCCAACGGCCATGCACACTTCGGTAGAAGTTGCATTTTGACCAGCTGCATCTCTGTCTAGTTTGGGGACTGCAACGCCTCCGACTGGAAGTCCATGCAGAGAGTGGTGAGGACGGCTGAAAAAATCATAGGGATTTCTCTTGCTTCAATCCGGGACATTGCGTGCAAACGTTGCTTGTCAAGGCCAACAGCATTAGAAAAGACCCCACACATCTCCATCATGGACTGTTCACTCTGCTACCCTCAGGCAAAAGGTATCGCAGTATAAGGAGCAGAATGGCCAGGTTTTGCAGCAGCTTCTTCCCCCGAGCCCTCAGACTCTTGAATTCCATATAATGTGCCGCCACTATTATCTATTTTACCCTTTTATCTATTTTATCCTTTTGTTACTTTATGTTGCACGGTGAGCCAGATGCAACGAAATTTTGTTCAGACTTGCATTTGTTGGTGTATTTTTGAATGACAATCTTTGATTGTTTGTACTGTTGTACGTAGCATTGTAAGGCACGGTGCCCGTTGATGTTTTAACGATGATGATGATGCATCTATGAAGGCAAATAAATGGTCAATGTTTTTGTTTGAGACCTTGCATCAGGGGAGATTTTAAGTAATTAAGTTGTGTGTCTGTGAATTGTTATTAATGGCCCACACCTCTGGAATTTGCTCTCGACACCCCTCCAACTCACTTCAGCTTAGACCATCTCTGCCCAAGAACTACAAAGATGGACTGGATGGAAGGAAGTGACGAGCTTGTGATGGACTAGGCTGTGTTCACCACCCTCTGCAGGTTCAGGTGGTCAAGAGCAGAGCAGTTGCCACACCAGGCTGAGATGCATCCCCCCCAGAACACATTCTATAGCGCATCTGTAGGAATTTGAGACAATCCTCGTGGACATGCCAAATGATGCGAGAGGCCAAAGTATATGCTGTTGCATTTGTTTGTGAAGGGACCAGGCTAGGTTGCTGAGGAGCCTGAAGCTGTCGACCATCTCTACAACAGCTCTGTTGGTGAGGACAGGGTTGTGCCCACCCCTTGCTTCTGTAGATTAGTGCTGTGGGCACTGTGTGGAAGGTGCAGAAAAAGAGAAATTGTTGTTCCCTGTACTAGTGGGAATTAATGACTAGTTCCCGTTACCAGTCCAGCACCAGAGGCCATAGCCAGAGAATAAAAGGATCTGGATTAGAAAGGAGATGAGGTGGAATTTATTTAGTCCCCCTAGGGTGGGGGATCTGTGGAATTCATTGCACAGACAGCAATGGGGGCCAAATCAATTGATATTTTTAAGGTGGAAGTTGAAAGATTTGTGATTAGTACGGTTGTCAGGGGTTTTGGGGAGAATGGGGTTGAGAGGGAAAGATAGATCAGCCATGATTGAATGGTGGGGTAGACTTGATGGGTTGAATGGCCTAATTCTGCTCATATAACCTATATATACCCAGTTCTTCAAGCCAAGCTTTTAATGATTCTCCTCTAATATCCCCTTCATGGTTTTAAGTACCAACACTGATGTAGATCCACTTTGGACATGTTTCGGAATAATGCGCACGCATTATTCTGGTGCGGTGGTTTAGTGGGGAAGAGGAGCAACAGGCAGGACAATCATGTACAACCACTGATAGAGGAATGGAGCGAGCGGGAATGGAGAGGTGGTGGGAAAGGTCTGTGAGGGGCATGAGAACTAGCAGCGGGGGCAGGTTGTGGTGTCCCACCAGTGTTCTCCCTCGGTCAATGTCCTGACTGATTTACTATCAGTGAGGAGGGAGATCTGTAGACAAAGAGATGGACAGAATCCCAGAGCTGGCTTGACTTCCTCTCCAGGCACGGGCCCAATCTTCTGCCGTCAGCAGCTGGTTTATGTCATTTCTGTTTGAAGATGGCAATGAGTCCATAAGTATTGAGTTGGACAGTACCACACGGTGTCCGTCAGCGCGGGTGAGCAATCTGTGGGCCGCTGCCTTCAGTTCTTGCCCGTCTAGACGAGCAGGAAGAAGTCTCACCTGCTGTTTATTCTGAATAAATCAACCCACTGCCAGCATCAACCTGCCGTACAGCTCATTACGTCACGATGAGACTCTGCCAAAGACCAAGCAACATATTTCCTGATCTGTAATTCATTTGGAAGTGTATCCGTGCACATGTAGTGTGTTTGCAGCAAAAAGCAGAGGGCTGGAGAACTTCAGTGGGTCAGGCAGCTTCTGTGCATGCAGTGGGATGGTCCATGCTTCAGGGCGAGACTGCATTGTGGCTGGAAGTGCATCATTCTGGCTGGAGGTCTGTTTCCATTGGTGCTCTGACTTGGATGAACTTTTCATCTCTGGTCCTTGACCACCCTCTCTTTCAGTCCCCCCCCCCCTCCCCCCCCCCCAACTACAATCAGTCTGAAGAAGGGTCCCAACACAAAACATCACCTATTCATGTTCTCCAGAGATGCTGCCTGACCTGCTGAGTAGCTCCAGCACTTTGTGGCCTTCCTAGATGAAAATGGAGATGGGCGGGTTGGTAGGTTTGTAGATGACACATACATTGGTGGAGTTGCAGACAATGAAGGCATCTATCAGAGGATAGAGCAAGATATAGATTGGTTACAGAAACGGGTGATGTGATGGCAGATGGGCTCTTAAAGATAGCGGAGTCGGGGGATATGGGGAGAAGGCAGGAACGGGGTATTGATTTGGGATGAAAGGCGGTGCTGGCTAGAAGGGCCGAATGGTCTACTCTCCTGCACCTGTTGTCTATTGTCTATCCCGAGCAAGTGTGAAGTTTTGCACTTTGACTTCTTCTCCTGATATGGGCCCAATCCTGTGTCTTCAGCATTCGTCTTATCTGAAACATTCTCAATCATTTTACAGTCAGGCTGTCAGAGGGACTTCCTGAGTTAGAGCTTTGTGCTGTCCTGATTGTGTAGGAGGGAACTGCAGATGCTGGTTTAAACTGAAGACAGGCACAAAAATACTGCAGTAACTCAACAGGACAGGCAGCATCTCTGCAGAGAAGGAATGGGTGACGTTCCGGGTCGAGACCCTTCTTCATACTAGTCAGGGGAAAGGGAAACAAGAGATATAGACAGTGCCAGGGGAGGACCATCTGGAGGAGGCCCACAAGAGGAAGATGGCCAGGTATGAAGAGCTGGTCATAGACTGCCGTAAGCAGGGCTGGAAGGCAAGATGTATGCCCATCGAGGTTGGCTGCAGAGGCTTTGTAGGGCAATCGCTTGACAAAGCCTTGATTGCACTGGGCATCAACGGAGTGTCGAGGAGAAGAGCCGTTAAGAACACCACAGAGGCAGCGGAGAAGGCCTCGAGATGGCTGTGGATCAGGAGAGGAGGCTCATGGGGAGGAGCGCATGCCACCTGAACACAAGTCGTGGTCTGATCAACCACGGCTAGGTCGCCTGGGCAGGGTGTCTGATGTTGAAAGACCCAAAACACCCAATGACCCCAGGTTACATCACTGATGATGTGTTCAGGAGCATCTATCAATGTATTTTTATTTTTTGTTAAAGACTGTGATGTAACGAGATATAGAACAGATTAATGAAACATGAAGCTGGGAGCCAACTGGCTAAACAGCAGCAGCTTGACACAAAATAATTCATTGAGCCCATTGTCAAATACACAAGGCACATGGACAATACACAAGATTTAATTATACTTAAATTACACAAAAAGGCAGTGAAAAATAAACAGTCCATGCAAAGAACAGTGAAAATAAGACTACAAAAAGACGACATTAGTGCAAAACACAATTAGACAACAAGTCTGTGGTCGTGCAAGAGGAGGTCTGTAGCAAAGGTCATCGAGCTTCATGACCTTTGATCTGTAGTATTCCATTGCTGAGGCAGGAGTAGGGTTGTTCGGGTCAGTTCAAGAACCTGATGGTTGTCGAAAAGTAGCTGTTCCTGAACCTGGTTGTCTGGGAGTGGCCCGCTGGTAGTAACGAGAAGATGGATGCTGACTCAGCAGACCAGGCAGCAGCTGTGGAGAGAGAAACAGTTAACAAAGGTAAAGCAGCTGAAAACTGAGCGTTTACCAGCACTCTCGGCTTTTCTTTGAATTTCCAGAATCTGCAGTTTTGGATTTTCATTCAATGAAGGCATTGTGCTGCAGTGTGAGAGACAACCTGCAGGTGGCAGCAACTGCACACAGTGCAGCACACAGCCCTGCCACCAGTACATTTGGGCCATGAAGATGTGTAGATAATCACTGGGCAATCAGCAAAGCACTGAACCAGGCATCCCATCCATGTCCTTGCCAATGTAACGGCCCCGTGCCAGCAAAGCTTCATGAGGAAATCAATGAGGCAGAATGAAGATCCACTTATTTTGTGTCGACATTTGCTTTAGAATCACAACAGCTTCCTCAATCCCTTTCCAGACCCGCATGCCTGATGCCTAGAAGGAATCACTGAATTCCACATTTTATTATGCACGTTTCTCTTCATCATCTTCGTTGCTAACTTTGAGTGTGATGTGAATATTCAGGGAAATTTGCAGAGAGGGTATTTTGATTTGTTTTTAAACAAGATTGTGATTCTCTAATTTTTGCAACTAAAGTGGGCTCGTTCCGGGCCAGATGTCCAGGTGAGTAGGTGGGATTGAGAGAGAGAGGAGAGAGGGAATGGGGGTTTCTTTAGGTAACATGGGCCATGCCGAAATTTAAAATGTCAGCCACAGTGCAGCATTCAAACATTTCTAAAGTTTTTAAAGATAAAATAAATAAAAAACACAGACAAAGCACGCATACACACCCAACCCTTCCTTCTGTGATTTCTTGTCCCTTAGTCCGCCCCTTTCCTTGGCGGCCAAGGCTTTGATTTTGTAGTCTAACCTTCCCCACCCCACACGGCAACAGTTCCTGAGATGTCTTTATTATATTCTGCACCTAGTCCAGGCCAGAAGGGCAGCCGACAATCCCTGGGCGTTGTCAAATGGCCCTGGAGCGCTTTCCTCTGAGTGGGATGGTGTACCACACGCATACACAGTATGTTAGTATGCAGGAGCATCCATCAGCAGCACTTCAGACAATGCCCCGCAGGAAGTGCAGTCTCTGCTGGACCTTTTTCAGCAGCGCAGTGGTGTTCACGCTCCACGTCAGGTCCTCCTCAATATGGATTCCCAGGAAGCGGAAATCCGCCACCCTGGTACAAGATCCCTGGTAGACTGGGTGGTAAAGATCCCACAATGACCTCCAGATATTATAAGCCTAATGCCTATCTGGTTTTTGAAAATGTATTGAACTTTTTGTTATGTAATGGTATCCACTGAGTACTTAGTCTACGTAACTGTTATGCTGCAGAAAGTAAGAATTTCATTGTCCTGTATGGGGACATACCACAACAAAACTCTCTTGACTTCACTACCTTGAGATTGAATGTTGCTGAGACATTTAAGCTTCAGATCTCCGCAACTCCTGCAATGTTAAGAGATAGACTCGTAGTGTTATATAGGAAGGAAACAGGCCCTTCGGCCCAATGTCCATGCTGACCAGGTTACCTGCATGAACTAATCCCGTTTGCCTATGTTTGGCCCAAATCCCTCAAAACCTTTCCTAGCCATGCACATGTCCGTATGTAATTGCACACGCCTCCACCACTTCCTCTGACGGCTCATTCCATATCACCGCCACCCAATGTGTGAATGTTGCCCCTCAGATCCACTTCCTCTGATGGCTCATTCCATATCACCGCCACCCAATGTGTGAATGTTCCCGATGTTAGGGAAGTCCAGGACAAGGGGTCCCCTTTAAATCCTTTAAAACCTTTTTTCACCCAGAAAGTGGTGAATCTCTGGAGTTCTTGCCACAGAGGGTAGTTGAGGCTCCATTGGCTATCCTGACAATAAGACCCTTGTGGCTAAGGGGATCAGGGGGACCAGGTACGGGATCCATATCTATGTCCTTCATGTCCTTCATGTCCTTCATGATGTTATACAGCTCTATAAGGTCACCCCTCAGCCACTTTAGCTCTGGGAAAAAGTTGCAGTGTATACAGTCTTCCCTTAACTTAACATAGACACAAATGCTGGGGTAACTCAGCGGGTCAGGCAGAAAAGGGATTCTCCGTCCTTATAACTTACGTTCTCCAGTCCTGATAACATTCTTGTGAATCTCCCACTCCGGCCTAACGACATCCTTCCAGTAGCTCTGTGACCATATTGTGGGAAGGAAGGGCTGCCTGCCCAGTTATATCTCTGCCATATTTGCAAAGCAGAAACGAGATGAGAGTGAGCGGGTGCTACTTGCTGTAATGTAGTGGCAACACTCCCCACTAAGTCTCTCACGTCTGTCCCATCATGTGAGTGTGTGGACAGGCCGATAGAATGCAACACATGGCTGGTGTCACAGACTTGTGTCACTCTGGAAGATGATACAAGTTATTTGTCTTTAGTGCATCAGGAGAGGGTGAAGTTCAATTTCAAATCATGTGTTGCGTCCCAAAAGGAGTGGAAATGACGATGTATCCAAATGAAGCCAAACAGAGATCACTGTTATTCCACACCCACTAGGAACTGGATCCCAATCTGTGATGCACCCTGCTAGTGCCTGCAACATCTGAAGCTGTTGACATGTAGGCTGGGTCTTGGGACAATGGGCCTCTTGCACTGGATCTGGGCTTGTCTCTGCTCTCGCTAGCTGAATGATTTCGGCTAGGCAAATCCATGGAGTGAGCACAAGTGTGCCGGTTACCACGACCCTGCCCCGGACCTCAGACGTTGGGCTGCAGGTAATGCTTGCATGTGTATTAACATGGAAGCCACTATCCATGCCATTCTATGAGGATCAACCTGACACTCAACGTGAACAAGGCAAGGTCCTCTGTCATCCTGCCACACCACCCTCCAGGTTCATGGTGTGGTCCCGGAAAAGGTGGACCACTCCCTAGATCGCCAAGCTGAGCCACCGCTTGGCAAAGGCGGACATGAATGATGTGATTCGCCACCACACTTCCATGCACAAGCCTTTGGGTGACAGAGGCAACAAAATGTTTGGACTTCAGAACTTGGCACAAAAGTCCCGGTCTGTCAGGCAGTGATGCCAACCTCCTGCATGCTAGCGAGACCTCTCCTCCCTACAGCAGGCATCTCAGGACGTTGGAGAGATACCAACAAAACACCTGGAAAAGGCTACAGATTGTGTAGGAAAGAACTACAGATGCTGGTTTAAATCGAAGGTAAGACCCAAGGGTCTCGTCCTGAAACATCACCCATTCCTTCTCTCCAGAGATGCTACCTGTCCCGCTGAGTTACTCCAGCATTTTGTGTCTGCCTTCTGCTTCTCTTGACATCGATGCTGCTTGTCCCGCTAAGTATTCCCAGCATTTTCTGGGTTTACTTTGGTAGGATAAATGAACCCAGTCTTTGTCTTCCCTCTCGAGCCGAGACCTCAGCTACACTCAGTTAGATCACTAGATGTCTGCACACCCGACACCAGGCTCCAGAAACAGACAGACACTTCCCAGTTGTCTTATGGGAAGAGATTGGGGGCAGGCAGAGGAAATGTTCCAGGGATGTGCTTCTTGAAAATGCTTCCAGAAAGAAGACAAACTCCTGATGGAGAACTAGGAATTCCCATCCCAAGTGGAGCAGAATGTATGTGTAATTTATACATTATGAATGTTTGTGTGTGTGTTGTTTGATGTGCTGGTGATGCTGCGGTAAGCAAGGTTTTCATTGCACCTTGCCATATTTGTGTAGGTGATAACAAACCTGACTTGGTTTGAAGCATTCAGCAAGCCTCAAGCCCATGCACTGGGGGAGAGAGAGAGCAAGGCCTCATGTAGGTGGCAGAGGACCAGACCACCTCACCAAGAGTGCCCCCGCCTCCCACCCTCTGTCACCGGGCTGTGGAAGGCCCTACATTGGCCTCACCGCCACAAAGGAAGCTGGTCACCCTTAATCACTAAGCTCTGCATGAAAAGTAGACCTCACCCGCTGAGTTTCTCTAGCATTTTTGTCTACCTTCTATGAATCTCGGATCATCTTTGAAAACTTGTACTGTTTCCACAAAAGACATTGTCCTGGCGATCTACTCAGCTGCATCGATGTGGAGCAAGTGTTTCAAGGTGGTAGGTCCACATAGGTCCTGCCCTTGCCCGTGATCACCCATGACTCCAGAATGATTATTTAAATATATAAAAACATCTATTACCTCAGCTCCACTGTTGTAGCATCTCTATCGAACGTTAGAAGCTAAAAAGGCTGCCATCTGGATTTAGTTTCCGACTTATTCCATTGGGTATCCATCAGTTAGAAATAATCAAAGTCCGTTAGCAGGAGCCATCTGCTTCCAATTAGTAGAGAGGTTGTGAATTTACAGAACTTTATTGCTTGTAATTCCTTCCCCGGTGGTTGGGTGTATTTATAAGTGCTGGACAGAGCCACGCACCGATCCCTGGAGGTTTGGAGATGCATCATCAGGAGCGCATCAGCTCATGCAAGAGCAGGACTGACGTGCTGCTTCCATAACAATCCATGCTTTTAATTAGATTTCAAAGAGGGAAAGAAAGGCATTTGTAAATTTGCCTTCTGCGAAGGAGAAATGGGACGTTGAGTCTCTAACGTCAGGGTTAATGTTGGACATCTCTGCTGCTTCTCAGGACATGGCCCTCCATCCTTTTAACTTTAAAAAAAGGAAATTGTAACTCTGGCAACTTTATGCCTGGTTCACTCTTCTTCCGACATTTAGTTTAGTTTAGAGATGCAGCACAGAAACAGGCCCTTTGTCCCACCGTGTCTGCACCGACCCCCGCACATCGACTCCATCCGACACACACTAAGGACAATTTGTAAAGCAAGACAATTAACCTACAACCTTGTACCTCTTTTGGAGTGTGGGAGAACGAAGATCTCCGAGAAAACCCACGCGGTCACGGGGAGAACGTACAAACTCCGCACAGACAAGCACTCGTAGTCAGGATCAACCCCGGGGCTCTGGCGCTGCAAGCGATGTAAAGCAGCCACTCTACTGCTGCACCACCGTGACCCACTAGATAGTGTTTTCACAGAAATCATTAAAGAAATTACAATTCAGGAGGCCAGCGTGTTAGAACTGCAGCCTACCCCAACGTCCAGCACTGGGTCCATAGTATTGGTGGTGGTAGCATCCCCAGCACACATCTCGTGTAAATGAGAGGAGGGATCCGTCTTATTCCTCCATTTGGCAGTGAGTTCCAGACCCCTACCATCCTCTGGGGGGGAAAGATCTTTGTCCTCACTCCCTTGCAATGCTCAACAAGTTACTGGCTCGTTGTTTTTGCTCTTTCGAGGCCCATCTGATTTATTCTACATGGGTACTCATCATAATTTTAAGCACCTCCGTTTAGTTTGCTCTCAGCCTCTCCTGTCCCAAAGAAACACCCCCAGTCCACTCAATGTTGCTTCACACCTGATTTTCCCAGTCCTGTCAACATCCATGTAAATCTCCTCTGCACTCTCCCCAGTGCAGGCACTAATTTCTTTAAAGTGGTGACCAAACTTGCACTCAGCACTCAAGCTGTGGCCAAACTAATGATATATCCTGTGTGGGAATAAACTGCAGATACTGGTTTAAAACCGAAGATAGACAGGACAACCGCTGGAGTAACTCAGCTGTTCAGACAGCAGCTCTGGAGAAAAGGAATAGGTGACTTTTCAGACTGGAGAAGTGGTCTCGACCCGAAACATCACCTAATTATTTTCTCCAGACCTGCTGTCTGATCTGCTGAGTTACTCCAGCTTTGTGTATCTCCTAATGATATATCCTGTTGTAATATCAGCTACCCACTCTTGTATTCCATGCCACGGTAAACCAAAGCAAAAACTAGCTCCATCTTCATCAGCACCTTATTTTACCCATTCTCTCACCTTTAAACACATACACACCAAAACCTTGCCTCACATTTGACTTTCCTTCCCTTTATTGAGTACACCCGTACCTTGTGGCAAACCCCACACACATTAGCTCACAATTCCCCGGCCACTTTTCTGCCCTCTGACCTGAGAAGGGAGAAGAAGGCTCTTGACCCGAAACGTCCCCCATTCCTTCTCTCCAGAGATGCTGCCTGTCCCGCTGAGTTAGTCCAGCTTTTTTGTGTCTATCTTCAAACTAAACCCCAGTGGCAGGTTTACAATGTTTGATCTCCACAGCTCCTGTGATGCTCTCGACTTTTCCTGGTTCCCCGTCAACAACTTGTCCAATGCCTGTGAACGAACGTCTTGATCGCAACTCTACGTTGGAGATTAAATTATTAGCATACGTTTTAAAAAATCCCAACGAATTCCAGCCTTCCAGCAACTAAACCACCAGCCAACACCTACCCTCTGGTTCACACAACTGGGGTGGAAGATTGCAACCTTCACGTGGCCTGCCCTATTTTGACGAATGCAATCAACCCGGCATGCACAATCAAATAGAACAAGTTTTCCTACAACTTTAGGCTGTGCACGCCATACGCAAGAAGAAGTTCACACAACTGAACCAACTTGGGACCTGTTCTCCCATTCTCCCTGCCATCACAAGTGGGTTTACCTTTTATAATGTCCTGATAGATGGAGCCTTGTCAACGCCATTACTAAATTCCAAATGAATAGCCAAACACAGAAAGTCACACCACAACATAACATAAATCCCCCAATAGAAGGCACCCATGTTCATATGTTATATCCGTGGTCGGGGCCTTCCGAGCAGAATCACCGCCCCGGCCATTCTGCCGGGCTGGTGGATCAACCCCGACGGTATTCTGCCCGGATTCAATCCCGCTGGCTGATCTATCTTTCCATCTCTCACGCCGCCCGCGTTGGGAGCTCCGCAATTGTCCTGTAAACCCCCGGTAGGCATCGCCAGCCCTGCGATTAAAGCGTGTATTCAATTATTCAGGATTCCGCGCCAATCCATCTCAACCCGACTCGATTCTCCCTCACCAGGCTTTCTCCCCCACATTTAAAAACCCCAAAAAAAAAACACCTTTACTAATTTCCGGGCTGTACTGCTGGCACCAGAAAGTTCCTAAATAGATGTTCATCAGGCCATCATCAAATCTATTCTGTGCTGGCTTTCCCCCTTAACCCCCAACACCTTTAATTCCACAGAGTTCCTAAAAGACAGCTGGTGTCGTGTAATGTCAGCTCAAAGCTGCATCAGGTCAAGTATTGCACAAAATTATTTGGGCTGACTGACTCTAGGAGTTTGGTCAATGAAGGAGCACCTTAATGGGGAGAGAGTGAACAGGGGGTTAGGTGCACCTGGAGAACTCTCAATTAGCTGATCATTGGAATGTCAATTAAGTTCCATTTGAAGTCAATGATTTGCAAGATAACGATGTTAAAACGACCTCGTTGTGAACGTATGAGGAAGAAACTTGCTCAACTTAATGATCTTGCATTGATCTGTGGCAACGTGTTAACTAGAAACTACTCCATGGAAAGGTCAATGATTTGGTCCACTCTGTTTGTTTTAATAAGGCTGTGCACCACTGACTTTCCAAGGGGACTTAAGGGAAGGACAAAAACTGCTGCCTTGCTGTTATTTCCATTGAAGTCTGGCAATGTGACCTAATGTGGTGCAGGTAGGTCCAGCTTGCTTCACCCGGGTCTGATTGATTTGCTTAGTGTTACTAAACATGGTACTTGGTTTCCTGGTCCTCCGAAATATTCCAAATGGAATCTAAACTGTAGGTTCTTGATCAGTGTGTGGTGTTTCATCCTTGAACTGATCTATAGAAGGTTTGAGGTTGCAAAGTTTGTACTGAAAACTTGGTGTATGCTGCAGTGGTGAAATAAAAGTCCTTGACTTGATTTAGGAATATCTGTGGTTGGGTTGTCTGTGGGATTGGATTTGCAATGGCCATGGTTGTGATTTAACTTTTGAGTTGTGTTTGGAATGGCCTTGGCTTTGTGTGTTTCCATTTGGATTCAGTCTGGGCTTGAACCCACACTTTGTGGCTCAAAGGCATGAGTATCACTGACAAAGTAAACCATGTCTAAGATTGAGTTGTTGGAGGATATGTGCATCAAAAGATATTTATCACTGGGCCAGAACACTGAACAGCTGGAATCCATGCTGGTGACGGAAAAACCACTGGCCTGTTCCAAAACCTCACCTCATTCATCAATGTTCTTCAGGGTGGGACATCTGTCTGCAGCCCGGCCTGCCTGTGGTTCTAGGCCCAGCATTGTGATTGACTCATAACTTCGTGACTGTTCATAAGTAATAGGAGCAGATTTTGGCTTTCAGCCCGTCAAGTCTATTCTGCCATTCAATCATGGCTGATCTATCTTTCCCTCGTAACACTATTCTCCTGCCTTCTCCCTATAACCCCCGATTGTTTTGGGGACAATTATGAAAGAGCAACCAGTTTCTGCGTTGCTTACTAGTTCATATCCTGGGAAGGGATTTAAACTGTGAATGGTTTGGGATGGTAGTGGACAATCCAACAGGCCCAACATCCTTGCTTGCCCAGGGTTTGCTCATCTTTCTATCAGTGATTCACTGGGTTAATCCCACAGCCGTCAGTGAAGGGATTCCCATGGGCCTTACATAGAAACGTAGAAAATAGGTGTGGGTAGGCCATTTGGCCCTTTGAGCCAGCACCGCCATTCAATATGATCACGGCTGATCATCCAAAACCTGTTCCCGTTTTCTCCCCATGTCTCTTCATTCCATTAGTCCGAAGAGCTAAATCTCGATACCTGGGAGGCCTGGCAATGGTGCTGGAAGCTACAAGGGGCAAGATAGCATCAAAGGCAGATACTGAGGAAGGACGCATGGTTGCAGTGAGAACATGGGCAACATACAGAGGCTGGCAAGGTGCTGAGGGGGGAACAGTGAGAGAGAGTCCTGCAGAGCCCCTGTCAAAGAGGAGTTTAGTTTAGAGATGCACTGTGGAAACGGGCCCTCCTTCAAAGAGGACGTACATTGAGGAGATTTCACTGTCGGGCGTGAAAATGGAAATACAAGAGACTGCAGATGCTGGAGTAAAAAAAATCTGCTGGAGGAACCCAGCCGGCCAAGAGGCAGTGTGACAAAGAACCCCAATCCGATACATTGGTCCGTTTTCCTCCACATAGTCTGCCTGACCCACTGAGTTCCTCCAGCACATAGTCTTTTTTTCTGTATGAAAGTGGCAGGGAGAGATGGGGAGAGTGAGTTCCCACTTCCCAGCATGAGATGTTGATTCTGTTCCAGGGTTAAATCCTAATCATCGAGACAAGGAATTGCTGCAATAAAATGTTGAGTGGGAGGATTTGGAACAATTTTCCCATCGGACGGCAAACTACTTTCTGGTCAACTGCTTCCTATTATTTTGCAGCGCTAGTATTCAATCTTTCCCAAAATCAAAACAAGGTGCAGGGAATCCTTCCCTTCCTGGCCATGGAAGGTGTGGGCCAGATCTCCAGCTGTGAGTGTGATCCATGTGGCTCCACCACCCAGCTTCACATCAAACAACTCACACAATGCTACAAGACTCATGAGCCTGGGGAGGGTGGATGTTAATCTTCTTCCCCGCTGTAATATTCTGAGCCTGTCACTGCGAAACCTGACATTTGAGAGCCTTTCAAACTTCCCGCTGTATGCAAAAGCCTTCACGTGTGAGGTGGGATGAGATTTATCCATGAGAGCCAACTACTACACCCATGATTCTATCACATTGAGGTGAGCAATGGGGGAAGGAGTCAACGATGATGGTCTCTCGAACCCACTGGGCTCTTCAATGAGATTCCATCCGCCTCGGAAGCTGCGGGGCCACCGGCTGCTGACGGAGGCAAAACGCTGTATAGTAGTAACTCAGTGGGACAGGCAGCATCTCTGGAGAGAAGCAATGGGTGGCGTTTCGGGTCGAGACCCTTCTTCACTCTTGGGAACTGGTGCCTGGTCGAGGTCACGGTGTGGCACTGACAAAGTTACGCAGTACGGTAGACAAAAGTGCTGGAGAAACTCAGCGGGTGCAGCAGCATCTATGGAGCGATGGGTTTCGTCCCGAAACGTTGCCTATTCCCTTCGCTCCATAGATGCTGCTGCACCCGCTGAGTTTCTCCAGCACTTTTGTCTCCCTTCGGTTTTCTAGCATCTGCAGTTCCTTCCTAAACAAAAAGTTACAAAGTACGTCAGCTCCTCCTTAGTTCCCCCCTCACGCCAGGCCCCCAGTGTCCATTTTTCTCTTCCCCCCTGGACCCCACCCCCCCCCCCCCCACGGCGGTGCCACCATTGGCCGCGGGTCGACCCGTGAGGCTTGTTGAAGGTGCCGTGCTCCCTCTGCCCTGCACTGGGACCGTCACTCACTCACTCACTCAGTCATGAGGACATTCTCACTCGGCTGTGTGATGGAGTTGACCTTGACCTTGACCTTGAGCGTTGTTGGGGCAATCTGGTGCAGGCGGCGAAGGCTGGCAGTCCCAGCGACAACATCATCCTGTAAATAAATAAGTTGAGAAGAAGCGATTCTGGAGCCGAGCCCGAGGCCAGAAAAGAACTTCCCAATCTGAAGATAAGAGAGTGTCGTAGATGTATCCAAGTGGAGACCCCTGTAGTGAGACTCTGAGGGGATGGGAAATTATTTATTAATGTCAAAACGCTGTTGATTGAAAGTTTGTGTTTGTTTCCTGTCTACGGCAATTGAGGTGGCTGGCGGTGTCAATGTTGGTAATCCTGGATACACTGCGCATTACTGCTGCTTCAATTGAATATTAAAACATGTGTAACGGCAATGTAAAAAGAATCCCGCATCCTTAGCTTTGCACGCCAGCTGTCGTGCAGATGTTGATAATCTGTTGAAAATCAGAGATCATATTCCAAAGAGTAAAGGGGAAAAAAACAATGGCATTAAATCTGTAAAACACACACACATGGTTTCAGCAGAGTCTGTAATTTAATTGTGGATGGTAGCAGATTTCTAAGTGATCCTTGATGTACAACCTGAGGCCAGGATTTCTCACTCACATGTTAGCACTTAGGCTAATCTAATATCGGCTCCTTTATACTTGATTTAGCATGTGCTTTTCTTCAGCGAGGTGACTTCCTGTGACAACTGGAGGTTGAGGAAATGTGATCCACAAATTAAAGGTTTGTTATTGATCGCGCTGAATAAGTTTGCGAGCCTGGCTTTTCCAATAGATTGTAATGAAGCCTTGTGTGCCGTTCTCAGAGTTACACTTTATTAGATTGGGGTAACTTGGAAAGACCTCATACAGGATGCCCCATTGATCTGTGAGTTGGCCTGTCTGCCTTTTGTGGATCTGGGGAGGTTGGAGAAGGGCTAAGTCTTCACACACGGCCTCACTGCAGCTCGTCAATTAAATGAATTGAATTTGCAACGGAAAATGGTTACTTGGACAGACGGGTTTGTATCTGAGTCTAGTTTCCAGGTGAGCCATCGTCCCACCCCACCAGTGTCCTCTCTCCCTCGTTGCTTCTCCAGTGGGTTTGCACCAACCCAGTTGCAGTTGAGCCCAGCTGATGTAGGGCTTGGTCAGCAGGACATGGATTCGGTTGGTGTGGGCTGCCTTCTCCCAGTGTTGGGGATGACACTGTCATCAATAATTGCATATGACACATGTACACTGAGCCTGTACTCGCTGGGGTTTGGAAGAATGAGGGGGGGTGGGACGGGACCGAATTGAAACTTATCCAATAGTTAAAGACTTGGATAGAGTGGATGTGGGGAGGAATGTTTCCACTAGAGGGAGAGTCTAGGACTAGAGGTTGTAGCCTCAGAAATAAAGGATGTTCCTTTAGGAAGGAGATGAGGAGGAACGTCTTTAGTCAGAGGGTGGTGAGTCAGTGGAATTATTTGCCACAGAAGGCTGTGGAGGTCGTTAATGGATATTTTTAAGACAGAGATAGATAGATTCTTAGTACGGTTGTCGGGGATTATAGGGAGAAGGCTCTTGAATGGGATTAGGTGGGAGAGATAGATCCACCATGGTTGAATGGCAGAGTGGATGTGATGGGCCGAATGGCCTAAGTTCTGCTCCTATCACTTATGACCTTGTAATCACTTCAGCAGCAATGAGCAGACCAAACATGGTGGAACATTTAATTATGCCGATGAATATTAGAATAAACACGCTAGGTTAAAATGTTTATTTATATTGAATAGTAACAAAAGACACAACTCGCAGTGGGTTTGGGGGAAGCACAGTAAAGTAGAAGATTTGGCCGACCGTCCTTAAATCAATGTAATGTCACCTTGCCCATTGGCCACTTAATTAAAATATTCAACACCGTGTTCCTCATCAGGAGTTGCAGTGATGGATTCCAGCTCGTGCCGTGACCTGTGCTGGTACTGTGACGCTGTCCAAATACTCTCGTCCTCATTAGAACACAACCTGTGCTAACCCTCGCAATCACCCAGCGCTCGCTGTCTCTGCAGATGAATTCAGGAGCTGGTGTTAATTAGAGCAGGCAGCAACCATTTTCAGGCTTCAAGACTACAATCAGACCTTTGCCTTAATGCACAGTGTCACATCATAGCAGCCTGTTCCAATTAAATACCAAAGTGAATAAAAAATAATTCCTTTTCATCTAATTGGATATTTAGGGCAGTGAGAGGAGATATCTGCGAGAGAGGCCGACTGATTTGAAGGGTCTGAAGAAGGGTTTCGGCCCGAAACGTTACCTATTTCCTTCGCTCCATAGATGCAGCTGCACCCGCTGAGTTTCTCCAGCATTTTTGTGTACCTTCGATTTTCCAGCATCTGCAGTTCCTTCTTGAACACAGACTGATTTGAATCCAGGTTTTAGCTCCAACTGAAGTGTACACCGATCCTGGCTGTCTGAACTATGATGTGTAATCCCGAGGAAGGAGTTCAGGACATGAGAAGATTGTCTTCTGCTCCTGATCATTCATCAGAACTAGGAATGCTATTCAGAAAAGATTTTTAAAAAAATGTCTTCATTTCTATAGTGCCTTTTGGATGTGCTGATTTGCAGCTGATGAAGTACATTTGAAGTGTGCTCGTTGTGGGAAGGTGGGGAGTGGATTAGTCATATGATGCATTGGTGAAATCACTTGAGTAATATTCATTTGTTATCTCTTGTTCCCAGCCCACAATGGACCATTGTGGGCTCCACCTTTCCTGAGTCATTGATGCAGTCTCTGCTTCGTTCTGTACCTTCCCATACCTCTAGTTTCCCCCTCCCTGTCTCTCTCAGTTTGATGAAGGGTCTTGACCCGAAATGTCACCTATTCCTTTTCTCCAGAGATGCTGCCTGACCCGCTGAGTTACTCCAGCATTTGTGTCTATCTTCGGTGTGAACCAGCATCTGTAGTCCCTTCCTACACTGTCTGTTGGGAGCTGGCCATGTGAGTGAGGGACAAATAATGGCCTGGACTCTGGGGTGGACTCTGCTAGTCATGGGACCTTTGGGAACATGACAGCTTTAATGTGTCATCTATAAGCTTGGACCTCTGATGGTCACTCTCCCACGGCACCACAGTGGATACCAGTTGAGAGATTTGAGCAAATCCTTCCGGATCATTAAGTTTCGCATTACCTACCTATTGGTTCAAATGTAGCAAGGAAGCCTTTATATAGAAATTATAAATAACTAAATCATTCCAAAGTCCTTCTTGAGGGCAATTAGTAAACTAAAATTGACACTGTGATGGATAATGAAAGACCCAGTATCATTGAGCTCAGTTTGAGCTGAGACCCTCGAGTTTCTCCAGATTTTTTGTGTACTGCGAGTTGTGTGTGCGGATACTGAGTAGACAATAGGTGCAGGAGTAGGCCATTCGGCCCTTCGAGCCAGCACTGCCATTCAATGTGATCGTGGTTGATCATCCCCAATCAGTACCCCGTTCCTGCCTTCTCCCCACATCCCCTGACTCCGCTGTTTTTAAGAGCCCTATCTAGCTCTCTCTTGAAAGCATTAAGTGTGATGGGATTTGAGAAGTTTCGTAAAGGAGGAGAGGGAGAAGCAGTGAGATTTAGACTTTAGAGATACAGTGTGGGAACAGGCCCACTGAGCCCATGCCAATTAACATTCACATTAGCACATGGGACAATGTACAATTTTACAGAAGGCATTTAATCTACAATCCTGCACGTCTTTGGAGTGTGAGAGGAAACTGGAGCACCCGGAGAAAACCCACATGGTCACGGGGAGGGTGTAAAACTCCATACAGACAGCACCCGTAGTCTGGATAGAACCCGGGTGTGGGGGTCTGTAAGGCAGCAACTCTACCGCTGCACCACTGTGTCTCTCTTGATACTGCCTTCACTCCTGGTGTGACTGAGTGCAGCAACTATACTTCAGAGGCCTAATGGAAGACCCAGTATCCACACACACACAACTCGCAGTATCATCGAGGGTTTCAGCTCGTACTGATAGTTTGAAACTTGGACAAGCTCAATGGTTTCACACAGTTCATTGTTTCCACGTTCTGGTTCTGTCGATCAGTGGGAGCTGGGTCGGAGCACATTGATGCATCGATCAGTGGGAGCTGAGTCGGAGCACGTTGATGCATTTATTTATTGTTGCCTCTGGAGAAGGACAAGAAGAAATGTAAAAAACTGAAGATGCTGGAAATACGACATGAAATGGAAAATGCTGAGAATACTCAGTAGGCCGAGCAGCATTCGCTGAGAACACAAGGAAATTGCCACAGGAATAGGCCACTCGAGCCTGCCCTGCTGTTTAATACAATCACTGCCGATCTACCCCTTGCCTCAGCTTCTCTTCTGTGCCAGTCCACTGATCTTTCACAGATTTGCCACTACTTTAAACAGCTCCAGTAGTCCTGCCTCAAACCCCTGGTGGTGAGAATTCCAGAGATGCTCTCCCTCTATGAAATTATTTTGTCCATTAGTTCTAAATGACCCTCTCTGCTTCTCTTGTCTTCCTTCCTCCTCTATCAAACTCGTTAAATTCCACCTCATCCACACGGCCATCTTCTCCAATATCTCCAGAAACGGTTGGACACTGGCTTTGATTGAGTCACGTTTGTGCATCGTTTTGGGATAGTTAAACACACTAAAGTTGCTCTGTAAACATAAAGAAATGGGAGCGGGCCTCTCCAGCCTACCCCACCATTCACAATGACCATGGCTGATCTGCCTTACACTTTATGTCCTCTTCTTTGCCAGGTTGGCAGAACAATGAACATAGGAGATAATCAGGAGGCTTGAATTGGTGGCGTGCAGTGTCATTAACATGACTGAATTCTCCAGTTGCTTTTCACCAGGGGTCTAATCCGCTGCTCTAGTTTCTGACGTGCCTCTCTGTGCATCTCTGCATGATGCAGGTGGATTTACCAAGACCCGTGTTGTTAGATTAGTGTTGATGCTGCTGAGGGGGCATCTATTGTTGGCTGGGATGACACTACTGCTGCTGCCTCCTTTAATTGCTGTGCATTTTTCCACAATGGAGGAATAGCAGCACCATACACTCAGCAAACATTTTCAAAATGTGTGAGCTGTTTTGAAATATATTGCTCTTCTGGGGGTTTAAAAAAAAAAAAACCACACGAGATGAATCTCTGCAATTAATTCTTGGGGAAAAGAAAAAATGCTTGCTGGGAATAGAGCAGTGGGTGAATATCAAAAAGGAGAATCCTTTGAAAGTAATGAAATGTGATTGCAACTGGACTCGTGTAGGTATAAGAAGTGATTAAGCCTGTTTAAATGCAATTCATCGCGTCTACTTTTGATCATATTACTCTTCCTAATTATCGGTGCCTCGACTATGCTCTTTGATGTATTGAAAGGTGCAGAAGACTGAGTGGAATCTTCCTCGTTGCATTCTCATTGAATAGTCTTTTTTTTGCATCATTAGGCAAGTTAATGTATTAACAGTATTTTTAATTTTCTTGTATAAAGATCTACCAGCGAAGGGACAGAAATCTATTTAATCCGAGTTCTTTCATCCCCACTTTGGAGTTTCTTCGCTCACTTTGATCTGCCAGTCTTTGATCGCACCTTGTGTAATTTGTCTTTGAATTTAAATGCAATTTTTTTTTTTTTTTTTTTTTATAAAGGATTTTTCTTTTTTTCATGTTTCTCTAATCTTGCAAGAGTTCTATTCTAGGGTGGTCACGGTGGCACAGCGGTAGAGTTGTTGCCTTGCAGCAAATGCAGCGCCAGAGACCCGGGTTCGATCCTGACTACGGGTGCTGTCTGTATGGAGTTTGTACGTTCTCCCCGTGATCTACATGGGTTTTCGCCGAGATCTTCGGTTTCCTCCCACACTCCAAAGACGTACAGGTTTGTACGTTAATTGGCTTGGTAAATGTAAACATTGTCCCTAGTGGGTGTAGGATGGTGTTAATGTGCGGGGATCGCTGGTCGTCGCGGACCTTGTGGGCCGAAAGGTCTGCTTCTGTGCTGTGTCTCTAAACTAAAAGTTGCGAGCATTTATTCCCCCAGCGAGCGCGTCTGTATGTCTAGAACGTACGATTGAAAGAAAATGGTTGTGGGCGGAAGGTCATCAGTCCCTCCTACCCGATCCATCATACGGCAAGATCACAGCCAATCTTCTAACTCGACCACTATTCTGCACTAATCCCTTTATCTCTTCATTTCATTTGTATCCAAAAGTGTCTGTCTCAGACTTCAATATATGCCGCTCTTGAGGGGAAAGAATCAAGGATTTCATAATCTTAATCATACTTTATTAGCCAAGTATGTTTTGCAACATAGCAGGAATTTGATTTGCATACAGTCATACTATTAAAAAGCAACAAAATGCACAAAATACATTTTAACATGAACATCCACCACAGTGACTCATCCACATTCCTCACTGATGGAAGATGAAAAAACCATTCAAACTTCTTCCCTTCTTTGTTCCCCCACGGTCAGGGGCCTTGAGCCTTCCGTTGACAGGACGTTCTTGGCTCCTGTAGCCGGCGGTCTGGCCCTCTGCGTTGCGGCGATCAAGCTCGCGCATTGGGGGGTGGGGGGTCTCGGCTCCCATTCGCTGGGTGGGTCGGGGCTGGTCGAACCTCCTCCTACCGTTGCATTAGCGACTTTGGAGCTTCCCGCCATCAGTCTCTACCCAAGACTGCGATCTCCACGATGTTGAAATCTGGAGGCTGCAGTTGGAGCATCGATCCCAGGCAAAGGATCGCAGGCTCCGATGGCAAGTCCACGGCCCTGCGGTGGGGCACAAAGTCCGTCTCGAGCAAGGCCACCAGCTACATGATGCTAAGCTGCAGAGTGACCGGAGATACGATCCGGAAAACAATAGCATCTCCGGCAAGGTAAGAAATTGGGGGGAAAAGTTTCCCACCGACCCCCTCCCACACCCCCCACATAAAACAAACCAGAGAACATTAACACAAACTTTTTAAAACACACTAAATATAACAAAGACAAAAAGACAGACAGACCGTTGGCGACGCTGCCATTGTTGATGCCGTCACCTCTTTGTGAAGACATTTCTTCTTGTCTCCAGTAACTATTGTCTGTGAATAGTTATTAGAGTAAAATATCCTAAATGTCTGGTTCCTTTGGTTTTTGGGGACTCTGAGCCCTGGATGTGGTCTATCCAGCCAAGACACTCACCATCCCTGCATCCACTCTACCAAGCCTTGCAAGAATTGTGTATGCTTTAATGACATCACCTCTCATTCTTCTCTACTCTAAAGAGATCCAGGTTTGAGCTTGATAATCTGTGCTGTCTTTGGAATTTAGACTTTAGAAATATATAGAACGGTAGCAGGCTCTTCGGCCCATCGAGTCTGCTCTGACCAGCGATCACCCAGCACATTAACACTATCCTACGCACTAGGGACAATTTACAATTTTCCCAGACCCAATTAGTCTACAAAGCTGCACGTCTTTGGAGAGCAGAAAGCAAAAGGAACACCCGGGGAAAACTTGCGTGGTCATGGGGAGAACGTGCAAACTCCATACGGACAGCACTGCTGTCCGGATCGAACCTGGGTCTCTGACCCTGTAAGGCAGCAACTCTACTGCTGTGCCACTGTGCCACCCTGTGAGTGAATTGGCATAAATAATTTTCTGCGCTGCATCAGTGACTGCACCCTTCAAAAATGCTTCACCTGCTGCACTGCACTGCAAGATGTCCTGCGATTGTAACGGGCGGTAGATAAGTGCAGGTATTTTGTGGCTGGAATGCATGGTGTGGTCTGCCAACCTGATATTGGATGTCATTAGCGTGGAAAGGCCGTTGTATGAATCTGGGGCCTTCACCGCAGGATATAGTAGTTCACTAGTTCTAATGGCCTTGAATCATTCACAATGAATCGCAAGTGCTCTTGAGTGCCTCTGTGAAATCGTTTGTAGGTCTTGGAGTTAATTAGTGCCAAAGAATTTCTTAAGCACTTATTAATTGACTTAGTGTAGCCAAGAGTCAATTTGAACTCATTTAAATCTCGAGAGTCTTTGCATGTTTCACAAAATCGTCTTTGAATGGTTATTTATGAAGTTACACAAATTAATCCACTTTATATTACCATTCTATCTTAATATCATGGTCTGGTTTAGTTTAATGCAGAGATACAGTATGGAAACGGGCGCATTGGCCCACCGAGTCCGTGCCGACCAGCGATAGCTGTACACTATCCACAAATTAGGGACAATTCACCATTTTTACTGAAGCCAATTAACCTACGAACCTGTACGTGTTTGGAGTGTGGGAGCACCTGGGCAAAAAACCCACGCGGTCACTGGAAGAACGTGCAAACTCCGTACAGACAGCACCCGTAGTTGGGATCGATTGTCTTCAAACAATGGTCAGTAACAGGTGTTGTGTTGTTAACTGTTTAGCTCTTACCTCAAACACTCTTTGCCAGGTGTCGGAGAACAAGGCCTATCAGCCTTTATCCCTTTGGAAGAATGATCTAATTAGTTAGTCCACGCCCATCCTTTCCCCATATATCCCCTTGGTGCGCGAACATGGTGGTGATTTTTAGAGTGCAGATTGACCCCACATCTGAGCTAGATAAGGGTGGACTGTGACCCTGGCTTCAAGCGCTTCCCCCCACACTCTGCCCCAATGCGAAAGGTTCAAGGGGTCCAAGGAGTTGTTGGGGAGACGCTGCCTGAGGGGCGATGGAATTGTAAATGGGGCCCCGATAATTCCTGCACTACTCTCCAAACACAAAATGAGTTCCTTTAGATCTCCACTCTCTTTCAGTTGAAGCAGCTGGCATGAATCAGGGTGAACGCTGCCTTGCCAAGGTACTGTAACTGAGCTTGTGAAAGGCGAGAGGGGGCTGAATTGGCATAGTGTGGTTACAATCGACGAGAAATGAATCTGGCCCCAGAACAGTGGGCAGTGAAACCTTGTGTGTTCCAGAGATCTAAAGGAATGGCTCGTAAACCCACCATCTTCATTCTATTGAAACTTGGGGGCGTGACAGTTCTGAGGAATCTGGCATTGCCCAAGTTGCTGCTTTTGGACAGAGAGCACATTGTTTCGGCTCTGACACGGAGAGCGCAGTTAAACTAATTTCTCCAACTCTTCAATCAGCATTGTTTCCAGGGAAAAAGCCACAGGAATCTTGCAGCCCACTGTGGTCACAACATTGTGAAATATTCCAAAACAATCCAACAGAATGAACGTTGAATTCTCCAATTTTAGGTAACTCTTTATATTAAAACATTAAAAAAAATAACAAAATCAAGCCTCCCTTACACCAGGGTTTGATCTGACTACGGGTGCTGTCTGTACTGAGTTTCTATGTTCTCTCTGTGACTGCCTGGGTTTTTTCTGGTTTCTCCCGTGCTCTAAAGACGTACAGGTTTGTAGATTAATTGGCTTTGGTTAAAACATTTGTGAATTGTCCTGATTGTGTAGGACAGTGCTAGTGTATGATCGCTGAATCTAACAACCTATAGATGGTCAGTCTGAAGAAGGGTTTCGGCCCGAAACGTTGCCTATTTCATTCGCTCCATAGATGCTGCTGCACCCTCTGAGTTTCTCCAGCTTTTTTGTGAACCTGTAGACTCTTCCTTCTGCGGAGCCACTGACCATCGGGAGTAGGCCACTCGGCCCCTCAAACCTGTCCTGACATTTAATATAGTCATGGGTGACCTACCCCAGGCCTCGCCTCATCTTCTGTGCCCCAACTCTCAGTTCTTTCTGATCTTTCAAAACTTATCTACTTAAGTGGTCACCTCAATCAGGTCACCAGGTGGTCATTTATCCCATGATCTTGGGGCATTGGAAAATCTGCCTTGTACAGGGAAGCAGCAGTTATTGGAAGCAACAACCGCTTGGTGTAGGCTGCATCTTGCGCCTCTAATTCACCCTGCCTGCACAGGGGAAAAAAATTACGTTTCCCTTTGCAATTTCCTGAGAAACGAGAGAGAGAACACGAGCAAATATTCAATTCCTGCTGTAAATTATTTTGTTGCCCAAAGCAGTTAAATCTGGCTTTTTTTTCCCCCTTTTTGCAAGTGTTTTTCCTGTCAGTGAATTGCGACAAGTTTGGATTTGCTTCTGAAAGATTTCTCCTTCTCCAATGGTGTGAGGAGATGTCTATTTTAATTCGGCATCTCAACCTGGCCCTCCCGGGGGCGGGCTGACAAGTGAGTGTTGAAGGCTACACTGGCTTTGATACATTATTTACCAGCTTGAAAGCAGCAGGGCGGGCTGCAGGAGGCGATGCTATTTGATGCTCAGCAACAGACGGCGTCTCTACCGGTACATCCAAAGGTGCTGAGACACGCTGACATTTCTCTCCGAGTTGTCAGGGTGGAAGCTGCTAATGTGACGTGACATCCGATGTTTGTAATGCTGGTAACAAGCTAAGGACTCAGCAGCTTTAGAGAGGAGGTGGAGATGTATTATAGACACAATATCATGTTTCGGGCTGTGCTCCCTGAAGGGAGAGAAAGAGATTTGCTAACGGGAATTCACTGACAAGGAACCAGGACACGGCCACAAAATTGTCAGTGCATGTATTTTAATAGACTTTTAGTGACGTGGATAGAGGGGAGGCCTTTCAACCCGTTGTGCCACTCAGTGAGGTCACAGCTGGTTCTGGACCAGAAAGGAAAGCTGACCGTTAAACCTCAAGCTAATTCCATCGCAGCTACTGATCTCCTCGCTATTGAAGGGATATGGAGTAGGGGCTGCCTCAGTGCTCACACCTCCCTGGCCACGCTCTCATTTCACCCCCACCTCACCGTCAGGAAGGTACCTGAGCCTGAGAACGTTGACAATACAATACAATTTATTTACTTGACCAGCAGGTTGAAGAATAGCTTTTTTCCAACAACCGAGGGTGGCACGGTAGGGCAGAGGTAGGGTGGTTGCCTTCCAGGGCCAAAGACCTGGCTTTGATCCTGACTACGAGTGCTGTCTGTACGGAGTTTGTATGTTCTCCCCGTGACCACATGGGTTTTCTCTGGGTGTCCCGGTTTCCTCCCACACTCCAAAGACGTTCAGGTTTGTAGGTTAATTGGCTTTGGTAAAAATTGTAAATGTCCCTAGTGTGTAGGTACAGTGCTCGTGTATGGGGATGCTGTTCAGCACAGACTTGATGGGCCGACTGGCCTGTTTGTGTGCTGTATCTCAAAGCTAAACTAAGATCAGCCATTAGGCTCTTGAACAGTGTGCAATACTCTCAATTGAAGGAAGGTCAGCGAGCTCCCGGCAGGCCAAACCCTTCAAGGACAACATCAAGAACAGTCTGAAGAAATTCCACATCACTTCATGCAACTGGGACTACATTGCACTAGACAGGCGCTCCTGGAGGAAATCCGTGCAGGAAGGAGCTGCACGACACGAACTGGAACTACGCCGTGTTGCAGATACAAATGACAGCACGGTCAGGAGAGAGAGAAGGGGGCTCGACAACTACCAACCACCACCAGTCTCCACTGCCCACGTTGCACCAAGGTGTGTGGACCGTGGGTCGGCCTCGACAGACATCTGCAGACCCACAAGTAGACTACCTTATGGAGAGGAGAGGACAGTCATACTCGTTTCAAGTGACTGATGATGATGATGATGATGATGATGATGACTAACCTCAACTGGAACTTCTACGACTGCCTTTGATTGCACTAAGGACCTTGTTTTGTTTTGCACTAGTACTGTGCATATTAATTATTTGGATTTTTATATATGTATATTATCTGTGTATCATGTTTCCAGGCCGGTTATGTTGCTGCGAGTAAGATTGTCATTGTTCTGCTGTCAGTACATATGACAATTAAACGCTCTTGAGCAAGACGCCACTTTAGTGACTCCTTCCCTGGGGATTTTCCTCTGCCTTGCGCTCTGCTCGTTGGTGTGTTTTCGGGGTGGAGTGCATTGTCTCAGCTGATACCCGCGTTCACGAGCATTCACTAGACTTGAGTCTTGTGTCAGAGACCACTACACCTGCAGAGTCCACACACAAGCTGACACAGGAAGGAATGGAGCTGTTAGTGATGGAACTAACTCTGTGGACATAGCTCGGCCCCTGGCAACTTTCAAAAGGAAAACTATCAGATAATTTGGGGGGGGGGGGGGGGGTGTGGATGTTCAGAGATTCTCAATAATAAAATGGTTCAATGTTCCAATTAGGGGAAGCAAAATTAATCAAAGGGAATGAGATTTTATGAAATAAAATGAAATGCTTGATGGCTTGACAAGATGTCTTAATGAGCAGGAAGTGAAATATTTTACTCATTACCTCAATGTTTCCTGTACTGTACACCCAGCCCACGAGCGCACTGGACTCTTTCTGCAGCTCCTCGGAGGGCGAGAAGATGACATCAGTAATTATGGTGACAAATGTGACCTTGTTATAAACAGTGGCATTCAATTGGAGTTTCAGTGAAGTCCTGTGGAGGCTGCTGCCCTGCATGTTAGATTTAAGGGTTTTCTCGAAATGTTTGCTAATTGGGTCATTATTCACCTACAAGCCGGGGACGTTTGGTCAGGTGCCTGGTATTTGTGCAATCGACAGCCTTCATGCTGCGTTTCAATGGGAGCTCCCATCTGGGAGTGTCGGTGGGGGGATTTGGGGGGGGGAGGGAAGACTATGTAAGGGAAGGGCATGCAAGTTCAGGTAGCACAGGCATTGTCCATTGGATGGGTTGCTTGAGGATATGTGTTGTGTCGTGTCCCAACACTCCTGCACTGGTCCAGCCTCATCTGGATGATCACTTGTTTTACAAGCTGCGCAATAATCTATTCAAGCCCAGTAATCATTTCTGGGTGGAATGGTGTTCATTGACCCCATCCAACATTTGTGCTGGCGCGCTAATCTGTCATCTGGATGTCAGTCAGGTTGGCTCAACCAAGTTGACAGTGGACAGAGCAACATGAACGTACACCTACAGTGAACAAAAGCACAGGCGATCCCCTCGGCCCAGAGGTGGCGTTTCTACAGCATGAGACCCGACCCAAGTCTTCTCCATGCTTCAAAGTCCATGCTTGGAGCAGCTATATTTCACTTTGTGATACACTTTAAAGTCCAAGGGCAGTGTGATTTAATAGTCTGATGCAGTACTGATCTTACTGACGCAAGATCAGTAAACCAAGGGTCGAAACGTGGCCCTCCAGCGGGAATGCATGGAAGAATTGCAAGCATGCAAGTCGCATGTTTTCATGCAAAACGATTGACCAATCTACAGTCTGTGGCAGTACTGAAGGCCACTGCAGCAAGCTGACCAACATGCCTTCAGTGCAAATCTCACACCTCCTTAAAAGTATATGTGAAAAAACAATTTTAAGTAAGATTAGTGAATGGTACATACATTTTTAAGTCGCCATGGAAACAATCAATTAAAGAATAAAAGAGAAGGCTATCAATGAGTTATTAAACTCGAGTTCATTATTTCTCAAACAGCTTGACCTAGTTATCAATGGCTCCTGCTAGCTTTTTGACTTGCTTGCTTATTCGGGCAGTTGTGGCTGTCTAATTCCTTCCAACCTGTGATGGAGTCTAAGGTGATAATTTTTGGTTCCATATTTCATGCTGTGGTAATTGTTTTCACTCAAACCACAGCGGCCTTGTTTGAGTTGCTGAATTACCCGGGCGGTGTCGAGAAGGTGGTGCGTTGCCTATATATCGACGAGCTTGTTGGCAGCAGATCTCTCTCGGAATTAATTTGTGGGCATCCGCTGGTGTTATCAGGCAACTGAATCATCCTATCCCAACCAGAGAGCAATCCTGAACTACTATCTACCTCTTTGATGACTCTTGTACTACCCTTGATCGGACTTTGCTGGCTTTACCTTGCACTAAATGTCATTCCCTTCTCATGTATCTACGCTCTGTCAATGGATCGATTGTAATCGTATATTGTATTTCTGCTGACTGGTTAGCACGCAACAAAAGCTTTTCACTGCACCTCGGTGCACGTGACAATAAACTAAACTGAGCTGAATCATCATTCACACCTTTACTGGATTGGAATGGGGCTTTTTTTGTAACTCTTGAAATATTCTATTATTAATGGAATGAACCAGATTGAAGGTCTGCACCTTCTCATAAAATAAGATCATCAAAAGTTCAAGAAATCCTTGAACATTTTTTTAAAATTTCGGTAATTCACTTAGTTCTTGAAATGTGAATGTGGTTAAGAACTCCCCTTTCAAGCCAGTTAATTTGTGCTGCTGGCTTTTTCTCTCTTTACTTCCCGTCCAGTTCATGATAGAATCTAAAGGTGATCATTCTCCCTTCTACATTTCAAGCTGAGGTCATTGTCTTTTTTCAAAGCATAGTAGGGTTCAGTTTCAATCGCTGTATTTCCAACTTGTAACAGTAAGTGGAGACTCTTGAAACATTTACAAATACGGAAAGCAAGAAAAATGATTAACTGACTGAAGCAGAAATGGTTTAAAACGGATGAAAGAATGAGGAAAAAAACCCGCACAACTCAAAAGTGATCTGATCCCTTTCAAGGGTCGTGAGTCCTATTCCTCTGTCTCATCCACGACATGAGATACACAGAGTCTCTTGCCCAGAGTAGGTGAATCGAGGACCAGACGACATCGGATTAAGGTGAAGGGGAAAAGATTTAAATAGGAATCTGAAGGGTAACTTTTTCACACAAAGGGTAGTGGGTGTATGGAACAAGCTGCCAGAGGAGGTAGTTGAGGCAGAGACTATCCCAACATTTAAGAAATGGTTAGACGGGTACATGGATAGGACAGGTTTGGAGGGATATGGTCCAAATCCGGGCAGGTGGGACTAGTGTAGCTGGGACATGATGGCTGGGGTTGGGCTGAAGGGCCTGTATCACTCTATGACCATCCCCATGGTGGAATATTAGTTGCCTTGACAATGTCACAGCTTTTTATCTTGTTTGAAAACTGTCAATCTGGCCATTCCTTGGAAATATTGCACCATTTTGGTGGACGGTTATAGTTTGCCCCCCCCCCCCCCAATGCCCATCACTCACTCTCACTAACTCATTTCCTTATCCATTTTTTCTTTGTGATTTTAAACATGAACTGGTTCTCATTCCACAGCGCTTCTGTCTCTACCCCACTCGCTCCTAGGCATCATGGTGTTTTTTTATTGCCGTTTCATTCTCCGTTGCTATCTGTTCTGTCTCCATTGTTTCTCAGTCATTTCATGGGCACCGATACTTTCCTGTACTTCTATGTTTTTCTTTAGCTTCTCAAAAGCACTCCGTCCCCTTGACCCATCAATCCTCTATCTCCTGTTAACACCGTTATGCCCAACTCACACCATCTACTTCTCGGGGACACCAATGAAATCTCTTTTCCCCCAAAGCGAACAATTGCGGGAAGTTGTATTCAAAATAGATATTATTTTTTGTTTAATGAAGGATATGGATCCTAGGCAGAAATGCAGCTGAGGCCCCACATTTGATGATCTAATAGCAGCACAGGCTAGAGGGGATGAATGGCCTTGTTCAGAATGTATCTTCCAATTATTGTACCAAGTTGCGCCTTTGGACTATGACTCACATTTGTTCCTGTCAAATTATTGCTCTGGATTATAGTCAACAATGGCAGATCATTATGTATCATTAATCTTTATCACCTTTTAATGGAGGTTGCTTATCTATTCCTACAAGATGTATGCTCTATTTGCATTGCTGGAATTGACGATATCTAGGCTGTGTAACAGCTCAGGAGGAACGAGTGACTTTGGACCAGGGTTTGCAAAGTCCTCCGTTGAGCGTTTGTTCAGCTCGTGCCGGGGGCAGATCAAGACTTATTGATAGAGTCCGATCATTTTCATGAGTCAATATTGTTGCTGAATCATGTGATATGGTGGAAGATGGAGGATAAACTAAACTGACATTAGACGTTGTTTGCCAAGTTCCTGTAACCATACTCGCTCCTTGTCCTAGTCTCCCCCCCACCCCCCCCCCCGCCCCTGGAATATAGTCAGCGATGAGGAGAGAAGGGGTAAATCAAGGTTTTGGCTTGAAGACCCTTTGGCGGGACTGTGATGGGGAGGACACAGATTGCAGAGAGAATGGGAGGGGTGGGTGGGTGGGGCAAAGGGACCAGACTGAACCCACTGTTGCTTTGGGCAGAAGTGGTCATGAAATCATCCAATCAATGGGCCGGGGAGGGGGGAACAGGGAGGGGAGGAGGGAAGGAGAGAGGGGAGAGGGGGAATGAGAGAGAGAGAGAAAGGAAAAATATGAACATAGGAACGTGAGATGAGGGCAGTTGGAAAAGGAAAAACAAAGAGCGTGGAACAGACCAACGACCACAATCTGAGGGACTTGAAATATTGTCGGCCCATGTGCTGCCGCAATGCTGCCTGACCTGCTGAGTTCCTCAGGCACATTGACCTTTGCTGAAGGAATTATGTGAAATGGAGAGTCGCTCGTTAAACTCTAGATGGCAGAGCTGTCTGCTGGAGAAGTATCAGGTCAAAGATCACAATTCATTTTCCTCTCCCGCCCCAATGCTTAGATGTCATCATTGTTTCCCAGAGATCTTGAAGACCACGGGGATTTTATTGGATATTTTCTCCTGGGAATAATTTCCTGAAATAATTCTGAGAAGTGTATTTCTGGTGGCTCAGTAACTCAGTGAGTGATGCCAGAACACTCTGGGGTAATGAATCAGTAGAGAGTGCAGTGTAGGTTCACCAGATTAATGGCAGGACTGACATATGATGAACAAATGGGTCGTCTGGGCTTGTGTTCACTGGAATTTAGAAGGCTGACAGGCGATCTTATCGAAACATATAAAATTCTTAAGGAAGTGGATAGGCTAGATGCAGAAAATTTTTTCCCCATGTTGGGGGAGTCCAGAACCAGGGGTCACAGTTTAAGATTAAGGGCCATTTGGGACTGAGATGAGGAAAAACTTTTTCACTCAGATAGTTGTGAATCTGTGGAAATCTCTGTCATAGAAGGCAGTGGAGGCCAATTCACTAGACGTTTTCAAGAGAGAGTTAGATTTAGCTCTTGGGGCTAATGGGATTAAGGGTTTGGGGGTAAAAAGCAGGAACGGGGTACTGATTTTCAATGATTAGCCATGATCATTTTGAATGGTGGTGCTGGATCGAAGGGCCGAATGGCCTACTCCTAAACCTATTTTCTATGTTTCTATGACTGCAAAAAAACCCAATCATCTGGGGTCGGAAAAAGGCAGCTGAACAAAACCTGATGTGAAATTGAGAATCCTGGGAATAGTCAGCAGGATGTGCAGCATCTGTGGGGAGAGACACGGGTTTGACGTTCCTGAGTTCACAACTCGAGTGGAATCGCAGCGAAGATGATCAAACTAAGTGTGGTTGTGATGAGATGTTGGCGGCCATCTGAAGTCTGATCGGTGATGTGAGTCTTGAGGAAGAAGGAGAGAGAGAGGAAGAGAAATGCTTGAGAGAGGGATGTTCCGAGGTCGTAGCCTGGGTCACACGGCTGCCAATGGATGGTTGATTACAATCGGCCGTGATTAGGAGGCCTGAATCGTACTGGTGCCGTTATCTGGTGGGTCGCGGAGCTGCAAGCAGAGATGGGGATGGATGTGACCATGGATGGATGGATTTGAAAGCAAATCTTAAACGCCTTAAACAGTCTGAAGAAGGTTCCACGCCTGAAACGTGACCCGTCCTTTCTCCCCAGAGATGCTGCCTGACCCGCTGAGTCACTCCACCACTTGGATGAGTGAATTATACTCTATTGTCACAGGGACCTGGGTACAGTGAAATGCTTTGTTTTGCAAACAGCCTAGGCAGTACACGAGTGTTGCCACGTGTTGGTGCTGACAAATGTTGCAACGTTGTGTCTGTCTTAAACGCTGGCACGTGGCGGACCAGGTGTTGATGCTAGTGAGTGAGAGTGGAGGTAAAGCAGTGATTGATCACATTACGCAGTAGAGCCCAGTCTATGCACTGGGAGAACTGCAGTTTGATGAGTTGGAGTCAGGCATCTTGTGCAATCACCCAATGAGAGTCTTGTGGTTGCTGCTGGTGGATATTAGTAATACTTCCCCATCACGACCCTCGATTAACACCACGATTCAGATTAGCTGGTACACGGTCAACATTTCACCCAATCGCTCCCATTCTGTTAACAGACCAGGAGGCAGTTCTATTAAAGGGACGTCAAATGATTCACAGGAAATGTAACTGGTTTGCGACGTTCTCACAGATTGCCTGCCTCGCTATTAATTGGAGAATGATTGGGTTATTAAGCTGGGGCATATTTCTGTAGAATCACCAGGCGTCTTCGAAACCCCAGCAGTCAGACTGTGGTCTGACGGATGGTCATAAAGAGAGCAGAAATCTAGAAGTGATTGTGCCATACGTTATGTGGTATCACCCATAGGACATGCAGTTCGCTCCTGAATGAGAATCTATTTCTCTCCCCCCCCCCCCCCCCCCCCCCCCCAGACCAAACCAAAAAGCACTGGAAACACTCAGCAGGTCAGGCAGCATCTGTGGAGAGAGAAACTGAGTTAAGAGCCTGTCCCACATGTGGCTTTTTCGGCGACTGCCGGCACTCGTCATAGGTAGCCGAAAGGCAGGAGAATGAGATTGAGAGGGAAAGATAGATCAGCCATGATTGAATGGCAGAATAGACCTGATGGGCCGAATGGCCTAATGCTGCTCCTTTCACTTAGGATACTGCAGTTTAGAGTCGAATCTGAGAAATAGCCAGATTATAAACTGAAGAAATGCCAAAATGGATTTTTCAAACTGCTCTGTGTTCCCTGAGCTCTGTGTTGGGGAAGATGACTCCGCAGAGTCCAGGCATAACACTTAATTGTTAATCGAAACCTTCTCATTGAAAGCTGTTTAAAAACAGATTGTTAACTCTGGCTGTACAGCTACTACACTATCAGTGGCCTCACCAAATGTCTTGGTTTTGGAACTGTGGGAAATTGAAATCCCTTCAAATTTGTTTTTAATGATGGGAAATTCTGCCTCCCACACGTCCCCACCCTTCAATATGTCGAGCCTCAGTGAAATGTTTCACATTGAAACCAGTATAATTGTGGTTTCCAAAATACTTACGAATTCTACTCCCACCCTGCCGAACACTTGCGGGTTTTGCTGTAACAGTGACTCGTGGTTTGATAGATGGAGTGTATGGAGCCAGAAGAATTTGTCTCTATGTTAGGGGACTGATGTTGCAGTTCATTCTTCTTTAAAGGCACTTAAGAGTCCAGATGACCCACTAACTCTAACTGCAGATGAGGTGACATTGTCATTATTTTGGAGGCTGGAATCTTCAGCATAAAACAACCTGCTGGAGGAACTCAGCGGGTCAGGCAGCATCTGTGGAGGGAATGGACAGGCAATGTTTCAAGTTGGGATCTGTCTGACGAAGGGTCCCGACTGAAATGGCATCTGTCACTTTGCACCTTCAGATGCTGCCTGGCCTGTTGAGTTTCTGCAGAGGCCAGGGCTGATGAGTGGGAAATATCAGTTATGGCTTCACACAGTTGGGGAATTTAGCGGGGTAGTCAATCTGGGAAGTGTTGCACACTCATCAATGCCTTCCACTGCCTTGCGTTATGTTCTGAAGTTAGTCGCCACTTGTGCATTGTAAACTCTTGCAAACACCGCTCGGATAGTCTGCGTTCCCTTTAGCCAAGTAAACACAGAAAATGCTGGAAATACTTAGGGACCAGCAGCAGCGATGTCAAGAGAAGCAGAAGGGAAACACAAAACGCCGGAGTAACTCAGCAGGACAGGCAGCATCTCTAGAGAGAAGGGTTTCGACCCGAAACGTCACCCATTCCTTCTCTCCAGAGATGCTGCCTGTCCCGCTGAGTTACTCCAGCGTTTTGTGTGTGTCTACCTTCAATTTAAACCAGCATCTGCAGTTCCTTCCTACACACCAAGAGAAGCAGAGATGTTCCGGGTATCACACATTCCACAGACCTACTGAGTGCTTTCAGCATTTTTTGTTTTTAAATCCGATTTCCAGCATCTACAGTTTTTTAAATAATTTTTTTTTTTTTTAGACGCTCATTGAGGAACCAATTGTGTTCAGGAAACACAGCTGAACAGGCTGGGCAACTCCCATCCTTGAAGGGGGATGTGAAACAAAGTGGGGTCAGGACGAAATCAAGGAATGGCCTCCCAGTTTACCAAGGTTTAGAAGGCTGCCTTGCTGTCTGATTTCCATATCATAGGAAATGACTTTTTTTAAACTGTGATTGCGACAGATTAAAAAAAAAGACACAAATAACCTGAAGATAAATGTCTTTCTGAATTTGATTAACTTGGTTCCCACCCACCATTTCCTTCAAAAACTGACTGCACAGTTGCTGTGAGCAATGTAATGAACAGATGGGGTTGCGCTCTCGAAGACTAGCAGGTTGATAAGAGAGCTAATTACCATTTATATTTAAAACTGATTTATTTTTATTCGTATTTTGAAAACATTTTGTTTTCTTCAGGCGTTAATATCTCCTTCCTCATTTCCACCATTCACGAGGCCAATTAAACAGCGGCTGTGGTTGGAGGCGGGGCGGAGCGGCAGTGACGGCTGGGTTTGATGTGGGAAGGTTGTCGTGAACGTGATCTTGATAGAAAGATACAGCATGAGAACAGGCCCTTTGGCCCATCGAATCCAAGCTGACTATAAATCACCAATGCTATGTTATCCCACTTTCTCATCCACCCCTGACACAATGGGGGCCATCCACACGGGCTGATTAACCTGCACATGTCTGGGATGTGGTAGAAAACCCACAGCAAATGTACGCGGTCGACATGATCGATGGTCGGTGTGGAATCGAAGGGCCTGTAATATCTCTAAACTAAACTATCATCTCTGATATAGGAATGCGTTCCTGTGGAACTGTGTAAGGTTATTTGGCTGATTCATGATTCACAAAGGTGGTGCAGTGGCTCAAGTTGCTGCCTCACAGCTCCAGTGCCCAGGGTTCAATCCTGACCTCTGGCAGGCCTTATTAGAGAGGAGGGGACAACGGGTGCCATTTGGCATGGGCCTCATGCCTGTCTGCTGCAAAGGGATCTTGATTTGAGGGCCTCTAAAATTGAAATTGGCCTGGGCCTCAGTTCATCAATGAGAGGGCCTGACCTCTGGTACAGTCTGTGTGCAGCTATACCTTCTTCCCGTGACTGCATTGGTCTCCCACATCCTAAAGACATACAGGTAGGTTAACTGCCTGCCGTAAACTCACCCAAGTGTAGGTGGGTTGCAGGAGAATTGGCGGAGTGATGATGGGCATGGGAAAGAGAAGGGCTACCAGGAAATGGATGGACGAATGGTCCCAATGGGGTTTTTCTGAGAGAAAGCATCAAAGTTGATGGGACCAATAACCTACTCCTTCTATGTTGTAAGGAAATATGAGAAATAATGTGGTTTATTGAGTCATGATGCAGCTATGTCAGACTTTGGTTAGGCCGCATTTGAAGCATTGTGGTCGCCCTATTAAAGGAAGCGTGGAGGCTTTAGTGCAGAGGAAGTTTACCAGAATGATGCCAGGGATCGGGGAGTATTATCAACAAGGAGAGGTTGGACAAACTGGGATTGTGGTCTCTGGAATGCCGGAGGTTAAGATAGATCTGGTAGAAGTATCTAAAGTTATGAGAGGCACAGGTTGGATAGACGGGTCAGGAACTTTTTCACAGGGTGGAAAGGATCTTGGCTTCAGTAAGGAGCTGTGTGGAACTTTGCTTTTCTTTGGCCTTTGTGTGTGCTGCTTCTGCCAACGTGCCTGGTGGAGGTCCCGTACGATGTGTGGTTCAGATTCCATTAACAATATTGGTGGTGAAATGCCGAGTGTTTCACTTGGACTGCACCTTGTATTAAAAACATCCTGGTGGTTTTGAACTGGTGTGGACAATAGAGTGATCCTTTCCCGTATGGATTGTACTGAGGATTTGTATGACCTCGCTATATCCCGACTAATTCACAGTCAATCGACACTTCGCAATATCACTTTGCAAGATCAGCCATGATCACATTGAATGGCGGTGCTGGCTCGAAGGGCCGAATGGCCTACTCCTGCACCTATTGTCTACAATATGCTATTGCAAGAGAAGCAGTAGCCACAATCCGTGCCCGCAAGCTGATGATGACTATTATCCGAAGATGGGTCCCGTCCAAAATCGTCGCCTATCCATGTTCGACACAATTTCTGGAGTAACTCAGCGGGTTAGGCAGCATCTCTGGAGAAAAGGAATAGGTGATGTTTAGCGTCAAGAGTGTTTTATTTTCATGTGCCCCAGATAGAACAATGAAATTCTTACTTGCTGCAGCACAACAGAGTATTTAAACATGGTACTCTGTAAACAATATGATAAACGAGAGAGGAAAAAAGTGCATATACCACACACACACACACACACACACACACACACACACACACACACACACACACACACACACACACACACACACGCGCACTCCTTCTGTACCTTCTTCCCGATGGCAGGGGTGGAATGAGTGTGTGGCCAGGATGGTGTGGGTCTCTGATGCTGGCTGCCTTTTTGAGGCAGCAACTCCGATAAATCCCTTCGATGGTGGGGAGGTCAAAGCCGGTGATGGACTGGGCAGAGTTCTCAACTTTTTGGAGTTTTTTTCCCCGCTCCTGGGCGTTCAAGTTGCCGAACCAGGCCATGATGCAACCAGTCAATGTGCTCTCTACTGTACACCTGTAGACGTTGAAGAGAATCCTCTCTGACGTACCGAATCTCTGTAATCTTCTCGGGAAGTAGAAGCATCGAGACCCTTCTTCTTACTTCAACCTATCCATGTTCTCCAGAGATGCTGTCTGGCCCGCTGAATTACTCCAGCACTTTGTGTTTTTGTCTGACTTTCAACTTTGTTGATTCAGCAGCCAGCCACCTACAGGA
The DNA here is from genome assembly GCF_028641065.1 of Leucoraja erinaceus. Classification (NCBI taxonomy): domain Eukaryota; kingdom Metazoa; phylum Chordata; class Chondrichthyes; order Rajiformes; family Rajidae; genus Leucoraja; species Leucoraja erinaceus. The sequence continues at coordinate 13,528,454 of NC_073409.1, forward strand.
TATTCCTCCATTCGAAGTGGCATTGCGGGAAAGTGTTTAACGTTTTGAGTGTGGTGCATGTTACCAAAGGTTTGGCAAAAAGCTGATTCTCTCTAGCAGAGAGAGTCGAAGAGGTTATAAACACAGAAAGTAGGAGTCGGCCATTTGGCCCTTCGAGCCTGCACTGTCATTCAATATGATCATGGCTGAACATCCAAAATCAGTGCCCTGTTCCTGCTTTCTCCCCAAATCCCTTGATTCCGTTAGCTCTAAGAGCTATATCTAACTTTCTCTTGAAAACACCCAGTGATTTGGCCTCCACTGCCTTCTGTGGCAGAGAATTCCACAGATTCACAACTCTCTGGGTGAAAAGGTTTTTCCTCATCTCAGCCCTAAATGGCCAACCCCTTATTCTGAAGCGGAGGAGTGGGAGGGGGAGGGGGAGGGGGGATGATGGAGGGAGGTGAACGCACGGATGAACGGGTAACGTTGTGCTGCTGATGGATCACGATCCACAGCTTCTCCGTGGCTATGGTGCCGCTGGGTGTCGACAGCCAGAGTTGAGAAGCTCGATTGCACTCGGGGCAGAAGATGCGTTTGACAACGCACTGATTAAATTTCCTGCATGAATGTTTTAAAAAAGAGAGCATTCTCCCAGATTAATCATAGCTCTTGCTGTCCTTGGGCTGTGATTGAGAACTGCAGTGACTATTAGCTGTGGCTTGCGTTCGAAGCCAGTTGATGTAAACACAAGATTCTCATTAATTCAAAAGGAATTCAGAAGAAAATTCTGAGGTGAAAACATGTAAAGGGCTTGTCCCACTTTCACGACCTAATTCACGACCTCTACTGAGTTTGCCCTTGACCCGTAAACGCAGCATGGTCGTCACGAGGACGTAGCAGGTGGTGATGCTAGTCGTAGATACTCGTGGCATCAAGTGGGTCGGGGCGTTTTTTCAACGTGATAAAAATGTCCACGAGTAAAAAAGGTCGTGAATTAGGTGCCACGAGTGCATGGCATGTTCAAGACAAATAAGAGTGATGGATGTAAGGGTGTGTTTGGTAAATGTAAGACCTAAGGAGCACACTTAGAGATGTACATTGTGTGTCTGGAAGACCATCAACTCTGAGAAAGACACTCGTTGGTCTGCCTGAAACTTGTAGGTGTTTAGGCAGGGAGATGTCATTCAGGTATTGTTGCCGACTGGCACATTCCAGACTGCAGGAGTACGTGCTGAGGGTTACACTGAATGTTAGTGCAGCCAACGCCAAGGCTCTGTGGGGGAGGACCGCCGTCTAGAGTCCTTCCACTGCTGGACTTTGAGGGGCAGAGTCTGTTGGGGACACTCCTCAAACAAGGGAAGAGGTCCACATAAGTGACAAGGATTGGTGTAACACTACTGAGTGACAATATTGATACAGAGAATGTCTGAATAGAATTTCAACAGTTTTTGTTTTTATAAGAGTCAAATAGTGATACAACGTGGAAACAGACCCTTCAGCCCAACTTGCCCACACCAGCCAACAGTACACTAGTCCCACCTGCCTGAGTTTGGCCCATATCGCATATCAAACATTATGGTGCCCTGAAATGGGGGGGCTATGTATAAAGCCGTAATTTCTACATGGTGGAACCAAAATGTATAAAAATACCCTTTAATAAAATCTGACAATGTGCACTTTAACCACATGTGATCTTTTTCAATTACAAATCTCAAATTGTGGAGTACAGAGGCAAAGAAATGATGGGTCTTTGACCCAAACATTATGGAGGACACTGTACCTTCACCGGCAGCTCGTTCCATACACCCACCACCCTCTGTGTGGAAAATGTTACCCCTCTGGTTCCTATTAAATCTATATCTAAATCTATATTAGATCGATATGAACTCTACATTTTCATTATGTCAAAAATAAACTTTCTTCCGAATAAAAAATATATATACATGAACACACATGCAAGCATACACATACTTATATATGTGTATATGTATGTGTATATATGTATTTATGTGTGTGTATGTGTGTGTGTGTGTATATATATATGTGTGTGTGTGTGTGTATATATATGTATATATGTGTGTGTGTATATGTGTGTGTGTATATATATGTGTGTGTGTATATGTGTGTGTGTGTGTGTGTGTGTGTGTGTACATTTATTTATTTATTTTTATTCTGAAGAAAGTTTATTTTTGAAATAATTAAAAATGTAGAGTCCTGACCAGTTCGTAGGACAGCAACAAAATAGCTTTATTGTGCTTGTGTGAATGAGTGAAGGTGGTGAGTTATTGTACTTGGGCTGGGCAGTGGGAAGAGAAAGAATGTTTCTAACTCAACCCCAAGGCCAACGAGCTTGTTAGTGAGTCAGCCGATGATTTAAAATGAACGCGCATGAAGTAAAGTTGACACAAGCCCGGACAAATTGCTTAAGGCCTGTGAAGAAATTTCATATCAGCTTGTCGCAGTAGGCTGTTTAAGAGATTAGCAGAGGTCAGGACGAGAGTAGGGTAGAGATAGCAGAGGGAGAGGAGGGGGCAGGTCTGATGACTAGCTTCAGTGGGTGCGATAAGATAGTCAGTGGCTGGTTTGGGGGAAGTGAAACTGTGTTCTCAGCACTTGGACTGCTGTCAGAAAGAAACAAAAACTCCTTTTGTGGTTTGTCTGAGACTCGGGTTGGGGGAAAAAAACCTGCCATAAACTGACAGATTTTTGCAGCCATAAATTTTCATGAATTAGCAACACTGGCAGCATCTTCCACACTAATAGCTTGCGATGCGGGTGCAACCATCTGTTTGCAAGCCTCATTTTGCACTCAGTATTCATCTTATCCTGTTGTCAGCGTTGCTCCAATTATAATACCCGAGGATGCGTCGGTGTAACGGGGAGATTTAGTGACGGCTCCGCAGATCCCGAACTGTCTTCGTGCGAAGGAAGGAACTGCCGATGCTGCTTTCACCCGAAAGATGGACATAAAATGCTGGAGTAACTCAGTAAACGCCGGGGTAACTCAGCGGGGCAGGCAGCATCTCTGGAGAGAAGGGTCGAGACCCTTCGAGACCCAGTCTGCATTTACTGAGTTACTCCAGCATTTGGTGTCCATCTTCTGTCTTCGTGTGAGTTGCATCCTCTGGAACGTGTTTGCTGCAAGATGTCTGGAGCAGAAGATCGGAGAGTCAAAGGGGGAGAGGGAATTGCTCTTTGCTGATCCACAGAAATAACAGACCACCCACAGTCCCACCCCGACACACTCCGATCCATTTGCACTCCCTGACTCAACTCACCCCTCTGGGAATCTAGGGTGTGACAGTTGCTGTCTAAACATGTTCATTCATCACACACCAGGCCTGTTGTCCTATTCTGGTGGCCTGCTTACAACTTTACAAATCTCCACGTTGATTCTTCCTGTTAACAATCTCCCCCCCCCCCCCCCCCCCCCCACACACACAATTTTCTCAGTTGTTATCGAGCCATAGTGACAGGATTGGCCTGGATTTTATTAATAGATTTAATTGCAATAAACAAAGCAAGAGGCAGATAATTAATAAACATATAAAGAAAACCAAAGGCCAATGTGGCACAGAACGTCAAACACCACGTCAAACACCAGGGGGCAGTGTGGCTAAAGAAACCAACTTGATACAAACTAGGGTAATATCCAATTGGCCAAACCCTACCCAAGGAGGATATTTCGTTGTTATTATTATTGATTGATTGATTGAAAGATACAGGCCCTTTGGTTTACCGAGTCCACACCAACCATTGATCGAAAAAAATGGATCGACTGGGCTTGTATTCACTGGAATTTAGAAGGATGAGAGGGGATCTTATAGAGACATATACAATTCTTAAGAGACAGGACAAGCTGGATGCAGGAAAATCGTTCCCGATGTTGGGGGAGTCCAGAACCAGGGGTCACAGTTTCTATGTTCACCCATTAACACTAATTCTATGTTATCCCCCTTTTGCATCCACTCCCTACAGAAGTCAATTAACCTACAAACCCGCACGTCTTTGGGATGTGGGAGGAAACCCCCACTTGGTCACAGGGAGAACGTGCAAACTCCACACAGGAACCGGAGGTCAAGATTGAATCCAGGCCTCTGGCACCGTGAGGCAGTAACTTTACCAGCTGCACCACTGTGCCTGCTTATACTGTTACAGCCATTTAATATGGCGGTTGTTCATCTACCTCTGTGCCTTGTTCCAGTACTAACTCCATATCCCCGTATTCCCTCGATGTCTAAAAATCTATCGGATGCACAACGAACTGCAGGCGCTGGATTCCTGAGCATAACACAAAGTGCTGGAGTAACTCAGCAGGTCGGGCAGCATCTCTGGAGGGAATGGATGCCCCCCTTCTAAACATCAATTGATCACTGTCTTTAATATGTTTGGTGTCTGAACATCCACAGTTCCCATGGGGTGGAGGATGCCAAAATGTGTCACCCGTAGCTGAAGAAATCAGCACAGTCCTATTCCCTCTTCACCTCAGCTCTCCCCCCTCTCTCACCCCTCCCCCTCTCCTCTTCTTCCCGTATCTCCTCCTCTCCTCTCCTCCCCAGCACTCCTCCTCTCATCCTTTCTTCCCCTCTCTCCCCCTCTCTCTTTCCCCCTCTTCCCTCATAGCCCCTCTCTTCCCTCCCCCTCTCTCTGTCCTCTTCCCCCCTCTCCCTTCCCTCTCGCCCTCCCACCTCCCCTCTCTCCCCCCCCCTCTCTCTCCTCTTCCCCCCCCCCCCTTTCTTCCCTCTCCCCCCCTCTCTTCCCTCTCCCCCCCTCTCTTCCTCTCCCCCCCTCTCTCTCCCCTCCCCCCCTCTCTCCTCGTCTCTCCCCCCTCCCCTCTCTCCCTCTCCCCCCCTCTCTCTCCCTCTCCCCCTCTCTCTTCTCTCTCCTCCGAATGGTCTGAATAACAATAAAGGAATCCCCTCTCCCTCTCTCTCTCTCTTCTCTCTCTCTCTCTATGTCTCTCGCTCCCCCTCTCCATATCCCCCTCTATTTTCCCCCCCTCTCTCTCTTTATAAACCAATCTTGTAGGTTAAACTATAATACTCTAAACCCCCTGAAAACTGTCAAACTTTCTCCCCCCCTCTCTTCCCCCCCCCCCTCTCTTTCCCTCTTCCCCCCTCTCTTCCCTCTCCCCCCCTCTCTTCCCCCCCTCTTCCCTCTCTCTCTCTTTCCCTCTTCCCCCCCTCTCTTCCCTCTCCCCCCCCCTCTCTCTTCCCTCTTCCCCCCCCTCTCTTCCCTCTTCCCCCCCCCTCTTCCCTCCCCCCCCCTCTTCTCTTCCCTCCCCCCCCCCCTCTCTCCCCCCCCTCTCTTTCCCTCTCCCCCCTCTCTTCCCTCTCCCCTCTCTTCCCTCCCCCTCTCTTCTTCCCCTCTCCCCCCTCTCCCCCTCTCCCCCTCTCCCCCCCTCACTTCTCTCTCGCCCCCTCCTTCCCTCTCTCTCCGTCTCTCTCTCCCTATCTCTCTCTCTCTCCCTATTTCTCACCTCTCTCTCTCTCTCACTCCCTCTCTCTCCCCCCCCCTCTCTTCTCTCCCCCCTCTCTTCCCCCTCTCCCCCTCTCTTCCCTCTCTCCCCCCTCTCTTCCCTCTTCCCCCCCCTCTCTTCTCCCCCCTCTCTTCTCCCCCCCCTCTCTTCCCTCCCCCCCCCCTCTCTCCCCCCTCTCTTCCCTCCCCCTCTCTCTTCTCCCCCCCCTCTCTCTCCCCCCCCCTCTCTTCCCCCCCCCCCCCTCTCTTTTCCCCTCTTCCTCCCCCTCTCTTCCCCCCCCCCCCCCCCCCCCTTTCCACCCCTATCCCCTCCTCTCTCACTCCTGTTAAACTATCTTAATTTCTTTTTCAGCTCAATGTTCATTCTGTTTTGCAGTTACATGACTGCAGATAGTTGGGTGGTTACGGCAGTCTGTGGTAAGGGCGGGTGTGGGGAGTGAGGGGGTGGTTTCCCTGAGCTGGTGTGCAGTTTATCATGCTCTTCTAGCTGTGTTCATCAAGATGGGCTGTAGAATCACGTGGTGTTCCTGCTTCTCTACAACATAACACTATCACGGGCAATCTTGGAGATTAGGTCTCTTGTCTCTTGGTGGGTTTATAAAGATATTGTAGAGAAGTTACGCTCTCATGAAACAAATATTTCATCTTTGAAGGTTAATGTGGTCACCATTCCAAATTACCTTGTTCGAGGAGAGCCTAAAAAAGTAGGCCCGAGTTGCTGCTACCCAGAGAGATACAAGGAAGGTGTAAGGTGAGCAGGGGGTGTCCAAACATCACAGTTGGACTCATTGATGTCATAAGACACCCCAGCCCCTCCCTCAGTCGTGCACTGAAGTATCAAAATTCTGTGCTTAATTTCTTCAAATTACAATTAAAACACAAAGAACTTGTGCTATAACACCAGGATAAGTGCTCAATCAAGAAAAACCAAGCCCAAAGCCAATGTACTATCTAAACGGATTGTACAAACTTATGCTAAGGACAATAACTAACTCCATATGCAATAATAAGCACTACCGACATGTTAACAAGCACGTAAAGACCGGTTGTGTAGATGCACGTAACACGTGTCTGTGTTCAGGGCCACGCCAGTTTCTGTCAGATAAAGAGTGAGTGAGAGCAATCTTTAACACCAAGGCACCTCGCTGCTGTGTGAGTGGACAACGAGCAGCTAAAGGGGATCTTTGATACGAGCGACAGGAACATGGTCAAAGACGGAGGTTTTAAGGAGAGTCTATAAAGAAGAAAGCGAGGTTGAAAGTTTAGAGGGAGTAATTCCGCGGGGGTGGAGGGGTGGGGAGGGTGGGGGGGTGGGGAGTGAGAGGGTGGGAGGGTGGGGGGGGGGGGGGGGTGAGTGGGGGAGGGTGCAGACTGTGGAAGTCACAGTATCCAATGGTGGACCGACTTAGTCACAGAAACCAAGTGAGGAGAGGGTAAGTGTAGGGAGATTTGGATGAATCGAGGCCTGACGTGGGTGTGGTGTGTGAAACCCAGTACCTAGTTGGGTCTGAGGATCACTGCGGATGGGATGAGACCCTGAGCCTTGCAGGAGCTCAGGTCCATGATTTCACAAACAGGTCGACTCAGTCTGGCTCTCCGCCAGGTGCAACCATCTTCCTCTGGAGGCAAGGCCTCTGCTCCCTGCCTCGATCCGACACACAACCTATAGTGAGATGAGCAACACACCAACACCACAGAGGAGGGGCTGCAGGCATTTAAAACAAATCTGAAGTCGGGTAGGTTAACCAGGACAGCTGGTTGAAACCACAGCTGAGGGTTTAACTTCTACATTTCTGTATTACTCAGGATGCTGTTTCAGTTTGTGGTGTGCCATACTTGTACTTAAAAACAAATTCATTTATGGATGGCGCCCAAGTTTGCTGAACTAAGACTAATTTAGTTTAGTTTCCTTTAGAGATACAGCTGGGAAACAGGCCCTTCAGCCCATCGCGTCCAGGCCGACACTCGATCACCCGTTCATAGTAGTTCTATGTTTTCCCCACGTGCATCCACTCCCTACATACTAGAGGCAGTTTTACGGAAGGCCAGTTACCCTACAAACCCATGCGTCATTGGGATGTGGGAGGAAGCCAGAGCACCCGGAGGAAATCCACATGGTCACAGGGAGAACGTGCAAACTCTACACAGACAGCACCCGAGGTCCGGATCGAACCCGGGTCTCTGACGCTGTGAGGCAGCGGCTCCACCCGCTGCACCACTGTGCCGCTAATGACAGGCGGTAAAGCCGCTATCAACGACCCCTGGACCCACTGACTGTATGGGAGGACTCACAGCTGACCACCACATGTACACAAAACCTGCTGTGAACCGCTCCCGAATTAAACAACCAAGGTATGATAACATCGAACTTCAGCGTTGTATAAACATGCTTGCCCATTTATTTCCAGTCAAGCATTGAAAGGAAACCCAGTTTATATTTGGATTGTACTTATTTCGGCTTCTCAAGCTGCTATTCACAGTTACAAATATAGAATGTGTCTTTACATAATTATCATTTCTTGTTATTCTCCCTCAGCAAATCCTTCGTTTATTCAATTCAATGGCACTTTATTGACACATGTACCTAGGTACAGTGAAGCTTTTTGCTTTTGCTTACTGTCCGGTGAAATCATACAGCAGTTCTCCCTCCCTCCCTCCCTCCCCTGGCAGTACACAAACAGCCACCACGGTTCTGGCTCCGACAAAGTTCCACAAAGTTAACCGAACATTCCTATCTTCGTGCAGCGGCAAATCAGGCCTGTAGCCGCTCTAGGCCGCAGATGTCCCTGCTGGGTCCTCCTTTGTTCTTGGCCCCCCCCCACCCCTCCCCCTTTGTTCTCAGCATCCCCCCCCCCCCCCCCCCGCGCTTGGCCCCCCCCCCCTTCATTCTCAGCGGACCCCCCTGGGCCTCTCTTCATTCTTGGCGCCCCCCCCCCCCCCCCCCCCCCCCCCCACTGGGACCCCCCTTCATTCTCAGCGGACCCCCTACTGGGCCTCTTCATTCTTGGTGCCCCCCCCCCCCCCTGGGACCCCCCTTCATTCTCAGCAGCCCCCTTATGTTCAACAAGGCAGAGTATAGGGGTTGGACAGGCTCGATGCAGGAAGATTGTTCCCGATGTTGGGGAAGTCCAGAACAAGGGGTCACAGTTTAAGAATAAGGGGGAAATCTTTTAGCACCGAGATGAGAAAATCATTTTTTACACAGAGAGCGGTGAATCTGTGGAACTCTCTGCCACAGAAGATAGTTGAGGCCACAGTTCATTGGCTATATTTAAGAGGGAGTTAGATGTGGCCCTTGTGGCTAAAGGGATCAGGGGGTATGGAGAGAAGGCAGGTACAGGATGCTGAGTTGGATGATCAGCCATGATCATACTGAATGGCGGTGCAGGCTCGAAGGGCCGAATGGCCTACTCCTGCACTTTCTATGTGTAGACAGCACTCGCTGGCAATGACGTGCGTCAGAAAGGTGCTCCCCCCGTGTGATAAACATGATGGCCACTGCAGCGCTCCACTCACCCAGATGATCATGATCAGACAGCCCGCTCCAGAGGGGTGGAGATTACCCCAGCAGCAGGGAAGAATCCTACTGCTTCTCCATGAAATATCACCAAGGCATCTCCTGCCCCACAGCTCCAGTAGTAATCTGGGTTCAATCCTGAGTCCAGGTGCTATCTGTGTGAGTTTGCCTGTGACTGTGCACATTTCCTCTGAGTGCCAAAGATGTACTGGCTGATTGGGAGGTTACTGGGCCACTGTAAATTTCCCCTAGTGTGTAGCAGGTGAGTGGTGGAGTCTGGGGACAATTGATGGGAATGCATGAAATTAAAATAGTATTTGTGTGCATGGGTGCTTGATAGTCAACTTGGGAATTAATGGCTAAAGGGTCTTCTTCAAAGGAAGTCTGTATCAAGGGAAGGGGCTGAGTTAATATTTTACTTGGAGATACAGCTTGGAAACAGGCCCTAGGGACCACTGAGTCTGGGTCGACCAGCGATCCCTGCACACTAACACTATCCTACACACCAAGAACAGTGTTACTATTTTTACTGAAGCCAATTAACCTACAAACCTGTACATCTTTGGAGTGTGGGAGGAAACCACAGCACCCCCCCCCCCACCAGAGAAAACCCACGTGGTCACAGGGAGAACGTACAAGCTCAGTACAGACATGGTCAGGATCGAACCTGGGTCTCTGGTGCTGCCAACTCTCCTGCTGCACCACTCAGACATGCTATCTAAGAGGCAGCACCTTTAGTGCAGCATTCCCATGTATTGCAATGGATGGTATCAACCCAGATGAGGGAATTCCCTCCGGGTGCTCTGACTTCTCCCCACATCTCAAAGACATGGATAATTAATTGGCCTTTGAAAATGGTCCCTAGGGGCAAGTGCGTGCTGGAATCTGGGGGGAGGTGAGAAAGAAGGGAGGATCATTGAATGGTACACCACAGAAACAAGCTCACACCCCACCTTCTCCACGGCAACCACCACGCCTCTCCATTTGCCTGAATTAGCCCTGTATCCCTCAACACCTTTCCGAAGCAAGTACTTTGTTTAAACACTGCACTTGTATCTGCCTCCACCACCTCCACTGGCAGCTCGTTCCAGACAGTCGCCAATCTCTGTGTGAACAACTGGTGTAGTTTAATTCAGGAGAGGTTCAAAGCAGCTTTAGTGTACGTGTGGGGGTCAGCTATAAGTCCTACCATGCACTCAGTGTGTCCAGCGGATGTTGGTTAATGAGTGAATGCTTTATAGCTTGTCATTAGCGACACAATGGTTGCTGGTGGAGCTGCTGCCCGAGTGCCAGAGACCCGGGTCCCATCCTGACCTTGAGTGCTGTTTATGTGGAGTTTGCGTGTTCTCCATGTGACTCCTTGGGCTTCCTCTGGGTGCTCTGGTTTCTCCCACACCCCCAAGGCGTGTGGGTTTGTAGGCTAATTGGCCTCTGTAAATTGTCTCTAATGTGGGGCAAGTGGATGCAACAGTGGGGTAACATGGAATTAATGTGAATGGGTGATTGAGAGTCAGCGTAGGCTCGATGGGCCGAAAGGCCTGTTTCCAAGCTGTAACTCTCAACTAAACTAAACTAAATTAGCCTGAGATGAGCAAACTTGGGCACCATCCATAAACTTTTTTTTTTAAATACAAGGGATAAATACAATATTACCCCTCAGATATCCTTTAAATGTCTCCCCTCTCACCTTAAACGTGCCTTCTAGTTCTCGACTCCACTGTTGTGGGAAAACGATTCTCTGACTATCTAACCTATCTATGTACAGGTGGGAGGTAATACACTTGTGAAGTCATATTCTGGTTGGACATATACAGGGATCTTCGGAGAGTTGATGCATCGGGAGAATTTGGGGTGTAAGTCCGGAGTGGTCTCATCAATGTTTTGTACAGCTGCAATGTGACTTTCCAATAAATCATGGGGTTAATGAAGGAATGTGGAAATACGGAAATATCCGATCTCATCCCTGGAAGTTGGAAGTTGGTCAAGTTGGTATATTGGGCTATTCTCATTTGCCTGCATTCGGTCCATAGCCCTCTGAACCCTACCTATCCGGATATCTGTCCTAATGTCTCCTGGACTAGGGAGTATCAGTTACAGGGAGAGGTTGGATGGACTTGGATTGTTTTCTCAGGAATGCCAGAGGTTGTGTAGGACCTGAGAGAAGACCATAAAACTATGGAGAGGCATAGAAACATAGAAATTAGGTGCAGGAGTAGGCCATTCGGCCTTCGAGCCTGCACCGCCATTCAATATGATCATGGCTGATCATCCAACTCAGTATCCCGTACCTGCCTTCTCTCCATACCCCCTGATCCCCTTAGCCACAAGGGCCACATCTAACTCCCTCTTAAATATAGCCAATGAACTGGCCTCAACTACCCTCTGTGGCAGAGAGTTCCAGAGATTCACCACTCTCTGTGTGAAAAAAAGTTCTTCTCTCGGTTTTAAAGGATTTCCCCCTTATCCTTAAGCTGTGACCCCTTGTCTTGGACTTCCCCAACATCGGGAACAATCTTCCTGCATCTAGCCTGTCCAACCCCTTAAGAATTTTGTAAGTTTCTATAAGATCC